>NW_027286941.1:4435000-4848202 GCF_022747635.1 Hetaerina americana | reverse complement strand
CTTTTACAGCAATAAGTTATAAATTCGGCTGGATAGGATCAATGACGCCATTCATTCAACTACTATAATGTATATGTTAATTTACTCATATCTTCATAGCTCATCACACCCAATTGGAAGGTTATCGTAGATATCATACACTGATATATGATTAATTATACGAAAGTAATGACGCATTCACGAAAGAAATTAATGGAAACTTAATGATGAGAGAGACCAAGGGATACAGCGCGTGCTGAAGGGACTCTGACCATTATGCCCGCTCGTCTACACGGGCTTCGCCAATTTATTTCGATAAAACATTCCATAGCATTCTCAGCTTGGAGATACCGCTCTGAAGTACATAAAAGTGACCCAAGTTTGATAATTACCAAGACAAGAGATTCGGAGGCACTCCTAATTTCGCCCTCAACATTCCTCGCCCTTGTTCACACGATTATCCGTTGTTTTTATCCGGCGGCGGCCCCAGCACCTTCCTACTTGGATCTTCCCCGCTTCCTTCCCGGGCCCTTGCCCCCTTTTTCGCCCGCTATGACCTCTTCTCTCCACCACCCACTATTCTACCCTCGAGGTGATCTCCTTCGCCATTGTTTCTTGTTTGACCCTTCGCGGGTAAAGGTCGGGACGTTTGGGGAACTGCTTGGAGAAGGGAGTAGGGTAATGGTGGGTGGTGAGGGTTGGGGGAGGTTTGTGACATACAGGAGGTTTCGGGGGGGGGGGGACATCAGGGAGGGCAGGGGTGTGGGAGGGTAGGAGGCGCGGTGAGAGGTCGCCGCGTGCCGTGGAGAGGATGAACCCTTTATGGAGAGGAAGAGGGCGATCCGTGGGGGGAGGGGAGCGAATCTGTTCCCCGAGACCCGCTCTGCCTGAGGGGGTGTTCCCGTGACGACGTTCACGAGGGGATCCTGCGCTAAAAGCCCGACTCCTGTCCCCCACCACCACTCCCCCTATTCTTTTATTCATTCTCTTCCCTCAGTCTCCGTCGACTTCCCCCTTTGGATGTGTCTCCCGCCCCCCACCGACCTCCCCCCCCCCCAACCCAACACCCCCAACCCCCTATACCCCAGATTCGACTGATATACTGATTCCTCTCTATCTCTCTGACAAGTTTATTTACTATGCATTCTCGTACCCCTCGGAGAGATCGGATCGTCGTGGTGACTGATGTGACTAGTCTCCTACGTTGAGGGGTTGGATTAAGAACATAGTGGAGCCGAAGTTCTTAGTTCACCAGCATCTACGTCCTACCCCGAAAGTTGCCCCGACCGCGAGTGTCAGAGGGTCCCCTCGTGTATGTCTCTAGTCATTAAAGTAATTGGTCATTAATGACATTTACGAAGTTCAAACTGTCGTAGATTATATTTTCTACTGTCGGGGTCTCGAATTCTGTGAAAGATAAATGATTCCCTATAGAGCTCGTAGCGATAATTCGCTCAACTTATTACTGTTTTATCCCCATCATTGTTAAACTCGAGTGTTTTGGACTCATCTACAATTTTAACTCATTCATGTAATCTTCGTTGTTCCAGTGTCTCGTTGATGCCATTAAGGTGAAGGGCACACCAACACACTGCGTATAGGATTTGATAGTGTGCTATTTACACGTTACATTTTACCTTTAATTAAGGTATCAATTAACAGAATACATATCAATAAATTTTCAATTTTTTTTGAAATCGATAAAAAGTTGGCTATCACAGAATTTTTGCCTTTATTCAGTGATGTTGTGTTCTATCTTTAAGATGCAACACAAGGCATACTCGTACAGAGAGTATTCCCCCCTGCGGCGGATGAGCTCGTGGTAATCCATGTCAGATTAATCCTGAAGTTTACAAATTTAGCTTTTACTAGGCAGTCATCCTTCATACTCTTCTTAAATACTCCAGAGATCTCCTTATTTCCTAAGTTTATTGATATGCGCAGGATCCTATTCCTTAGTTAAGAACTTTTGAAAAATGAAATGAATATTTGTCATCATGAAGGGTGATTGGGGTAAAGCAGGTTATGATCAGTCCCAGACCCTACAATCCTAGGACATCCAATGGTAATATAATGCTTTCTGTTTGTTCATAAAATTTCTTTACGAAACAAAGATTTTCTCCATGCCTAACAAAATCTTCCACGCGGTTTTAAGGTGAAGAATAGACAACCCAAAATAACACCTCTTCTTAACTGGGGCGTAACACAGACTGAACTACCGGGGTATAGCAGGGAAGTGCAGAGGATGGGACTTCAAGCTGTGGGTTCTTCGACTATTCACAAAGTAACGATTGGCATGCCGTGTTTCTCTTTCTCTCTCTACCCCTCCTCCGTTCACATGCGTCTATCCAAGCCACGTATTACTAAACCATTCCGCTACCTCATATCCTATAAGGATTGAAAAACTGAGGGAGAAGGGTTTTTCGAACTCAAGCAAGAGATATTCACGCATTATTATTATTATTAGGTAATCTAACGGTTAAGGTAGGTTTTTGGATGGACACAGCTCCTTAATAAATATTTTGTGACTCCTAACAAAACATCTACATCATATCCCTCTTCATCTCTGAGTACCTCCTTCCTCCCTTCATCCCGTCCAACATCCCTATCCTGTTCCTTCCCTTTCCTCGTTTGCCCTACATTCTCCCCTCTATCACAGTCTTCAACATCCCACTGCCGGTCAATACCCCCTTCATCCACTTTTCCTGCCTCCATAGGATTTCTCCCAACCAACCCCTCTCTTCGCCTACCATACCAAGTACTTCCTCATTTGTTTTCTTCTCTGTCCATTTCACCTTCTCCATTCTTCTCCACACCCACATTTCAAAAGCCTCCAGTCTACGTCTATCCTCCTGCTTCAATGGCCACGTTTCCGCGCCGTACATAGCTACGCCCAAGCATTAAGTTCACAATATTGGACAAACTGAATCGCTGCATTTTAAAGAACCTAAAAGGATAGAGAATGTTTTTAGGTCATGGAAATTTAAGGGAAATTTGGTGGAGAAATATGAAAATAAAAATGTAAGGGAGATGAGTTAATTGTGTACGGAATATTCAGAAGTTTCTTAGGTTCTATAATAAACACTCGAATTATTGACTTCTTATTTTATTGCATTTGCTCTATTACCCACTACCTCCTCGTCTGATCAAGTTTTTCATCGACATATACTTAATACCCCGCAAGCCGCCGCAAGGGCGTGGGTACCACCTGTAGTTAAGATAAAAACGGCACGCAAAAGCCACAAATTTTTACAGTCTTCTTCAGGTGCTTGAAAAACTATTAAAAGTAATTTCTACAGCTACTTAATACCCTGCAAACCGCCGCAGGGGCGAGGGGTGTTAGGGCACCCCCCGCCAGGCAAAAGCCAAAATATTTATACTATCCACAAACAAAACATGATATATATTCATGCAAGAACGCTTACACCCCACACATATGCAAACACCCAAACTACCAACTAACATGCACATGAACCAACAAATAGACCTAATATATTTGCAATGTTTAATTTTGTTCTGACTTGTAAATTCAAAATGTTTAATATTTCTAAAGTGCCTTTGGTTTCATACTATTATAATTTCTGATTGTTTGGATAAAAAATGAGTATTTTTATCTATATGTATTGGAATCTATCTCCCTTATTTTATCTTTGCGGTCAGATCTACCTAAGTAGTGTGGGGCCATAATAATTCCTTTAGTGTCATCGTTAAATTCGTTTGCTCTGCACCTTTCTAAAAGTCTAAGTTCTCTTCGTATTTCAAGTGGCTCCCAGCCTAAATCCCCCAAGAGACCTGTCACACTTGTGTTCTTATTATAACAATTTTTAACGAATCTAGCGGATTTTCTCTGGACTTCATTTTATGCTTTTTACCAAATTTGTTCCCAAGGATCCCAAACACTTGCGACATATTCAAAGTGAGGTCTAACTAGAGTAAAATAACACCTCTCGCTATAACTTTTTCATTGCATTTCTCCACCACCCATTCAATGAAACAGATTTTTTTTAAAGCGGATCCGCATATTGTCCTGATATGTGCTCCTCATGAAAGGCGTGGTGCTAGAACTACTCCCAAATACTTAACTTGATTGGCCATAGTTAGTACTGAACCATCTATTCCGTAGTTTATGTCCTGTTCACTACAACCTTTGTTTCAAATTTCCAAAACAGTGCATTTGTCTATTTTAAGCATTAATTCCCATTCCTAGCACCAATCCGAGACTGAGTCAAGGTTTCTGGAGGGTAGCTCGCGATCTAGTAGCTAGTTGGATCCTTATTTCACTGTATACAACTGTGTCGTCAGCAAATAACCTCAGATTGCTACTAACGTGAGTGCTTGAGTCATTAATGCATATTAAGAACAGAAGAGGCCCTATTACACTTCCCTGGGGGACGCCCGAAGTTATATCTCTATCGATTGAGCACATCCCATTAATGACTACTATTTGTTTGCGATTTGACAAGAAGTCTCTAATCCAAGTTATCATTTTCGCATTGATACTATAGCATTTAAGTTTGTGTAACAATTCATTGCGTGGCACTATAATTGAAGGGCTTTTTGAAATCTAGGAATACTGCATCGACTTGTGTGTTGTTTTCACCCGATCTAAGTATATCGTGAATGAAGTGACCAAGTTTTGTTTCGCAAGATCCGCTTTTCCTAAATCCGAGCTGGTGGTGGCTTATTATTTTCCTACTATCAGGAAATCTAATACTAACAATAATTTGTTTCAATATTTTACAAGCCATTAATGTTAAAGAAATGTGTCGGTAATTGGTTATTTTATCCCTAACGCCGCCTTTATATATGGGAGTTATGCGGGCTACCTTCCAGTCGCGAGGTACTGAGCCTTCTTGTATCGATTTTAGAAAAAAAATTTCCAGAAACGGGGCAATGTCTCCAATTAATTCCTTTAATATTCTAGGAGGTATTTCTTCCGTACCAGGTGCTTTGTTTGATTTGATACCACGGAAAAGATCTTCTATTCCCTCCTTGGTCAGTGTTATATCGCTCATTTGTCCCCCGGGTGGGTGTGGAGGATCGTTTGGTGCGCTTGTGTCTTTATTGTAGATCCTCTGGGAAAAAAATTTTGAAATATTTGCCTTTTTCACGCTTTCTGTAATAATTACTCCGTTTTCCGTCTTCAAATAATTTACAGTCGGACGCTGACTCTGTATTTGCCTAACATAGGACCAGAATGATTTCGGGTTTACATTTTTTGAACAATCATGCCTTATTTTTGATAAAAATTATTGTGTCGTTCTAGTATCACGTATTGTGCATTGCGTGTGCATGGGATTTTGAGAGGATTTTAAAGACTGTCCGTGGTTGCAAGCAATAATTTTGAAAAGCACACGGCATACATGTATATCTCAAATTTGATATAATTAAGTTCTGAAATATACTGTGAAATCACATTAAGCCCTCTTCGCGTTTTGCTAATAATTCATTTTCATTTGTGAGCTCTGTACACCAGCACTGATTAAGTCCATGTAAATTTCATTTTGACAGGATGTCACCGTAAGATAGGGAAGACATGATCTCTCAGATAAGTAGGCATACCGGCAGTAATTTCATGTTCAACACAGATCTTAATTATGGTAAATTATTCATATGCATGCCCATAGTAGCTTGCAATTCGCCATCAGTGTGTGACAGATGGTGATTCTATATCAGGCATGCATAATAGAAAAAATTAAACTTTGTAAAATCAGTATTTCAATAATAGTATTATTATTCAAGCAATGAGAGTAACTGAGTCGAAGAACATCTCTATATGTTTTATTAGCACTTTGTTCATATTGGTCTTTCTTAAGTTTTATAGAGCAATCAGTAGATAATGAATATATTATTGTTAAAATGCCATTCAAAAATAACTGCTACCTAGGTTACAAATGGCTTCAATGTGAGATTTCCGAGAAGGCGACTCAGTCTCTTAAGATATTTCAAAGAAATGGCGTTTAAACCGGACCTTTAAACAATTCGTCCGTCTGACTTTAAATTATGACCAAATCAGTCATATTATGGTATAGTGTGTGATTTTATAAAAGAGCGTGTTTCAAATTCACCTAAACAATTTCTAATTCCGTATTGTAATTTTTGTCTACGAGCGAATTCCAAGAAGGCTCTCATAACCCATTTTTTACAATATTGAAACGCGTTCACTATACCGCTAATGATTCCTAATCATCAAACACTAAGCTCTTAAATCAAATGCACTTATTAAAAACTAAATTATATTTAAGGGGGGAAAAACAGGCAAATGTTTCCTTCATGTGCATATAGTTGGGAAAATGATGAATAGTCTAGTTCAATGATTACGCTAAAAGTCGTTGAAACTGCATGGCTACGCTATTTGCCGTTAATGCCGTAGGGACTGTCAAAGAAACATACGCTGTTGTAGCCTTCAGTAAAATCCACCTGAAGGCATTGATGTGTGTACCCCGATAAATAATTGAAAAGGAGGTGAACGTAAACCTACCTTCAAAGGTACCCTGAAAACTAAAAATAAGAGAAAAGTAAATTTTACCCAAAGAATCAAAGTATATGGGTCATCAGAAATGTATTTCTCCTCGTAGAATTTCATCTCATTTATTCCTAAACGGTTTTGAATTCTTCGATTACCTAATGAATGCATATCTTAAAAAATTGCACCATTTTTCCAAACTCGTAATTCTCTCTTTTTACAGACCTCCGGATTCCATAATATTATTTAATGCACGGTCGATGACCGGATATCGTTGCTCACAATAAGCTAAAAACGCAGTAAAATTGTGATTACAGTGGCAAGCAGAATTCATCTCACAGGAATTAATTAGGACACTTACCTCTAAGAAAAAATGTCTCGGTACCGTTACCAATTTATCATATACTGGCCAAAAATTTGTTTGAGTAAGTAGGTCAATCACGAAGGATCAACATAATGGACATGGTTATTTGAAACCAGCACCAGAAGTAATTACCAATGTCGAAATACATTTATGCGTAGGAATGAAATTTAATTTTGTAGAAATTAAATAAGTTTGTGAGATGAATAAAAATGACATATTTTAATGTAAGAGAATAACTAAGGGATAAAGTAAATTAAGTGGGCTTCAGTAGATATGAAAATGAATTTCCATAATTCACATCGCGAATTCTCAGCGCAATGACTAAGAAAGCCTGAAAATCATTCTTAAATATTTACGTAGCAGAATTTAGCTGTACAGCACCTGTATATCACCATTATTGCCAGCGTGAGAGTAGAAAGCCAAGATTTTGCTGGAGAGAAATCATAATTGTTTGAACTGCAAGTAATATTACGCTGGAAGTTAAAAATACAATATGTTCAATTAAGAATTATCATGCCTTTTTTACTCACATATTTTTCTAAATAAATAGCTTTTTATTATTAAGTGTATGTATATATATATATATATATATATATATATATATATATATATATATTTATTTATAAAGGTATATATAATATACGAGGGTAGTCCCAGAATTACCCGACCCAACAAAGAAAACACAAAAACTTTGGAAAAAATGTATTTATATTTCAACGTAATCTTCTTTCAGCTCTATTCACTTCTCCCAGCAATGTTCAATAAGTTAGATACCATTTTTATAGTAAGAACTGTCTTGCTCCTCAAAGTAGCCATTAACTGCCGACATCACTCCTTTACGGTTGGAAAATCTTTCACCACCGAGCCATTTTTTCAAGTTTGCGAACAGAAAATAATCCGAAGGGGCTAAATCTGGGGAATAGGCTGCATGAGGTAGCAATTCTAACTTTAATTAATGAATTTTGGCCATTGCAATAACGGATTTGTGAGCTGGTGCATTTTCTTGATGAAACAACATTTTCTTCTTAGCCAAATGCGGCCGCTTTTTCTTGATTTCTTCACTCAAACGTTGCAATAAGTTCGAATAATACTCGCCGCTGATAGTTAAAAAAATATTCTAGTTACACTTTAGAGAAATCCACGGTATAGGACCAACATTATGATCTAAAAAGTGGTTAAGGATTATTTTAAACAGCGAGAAAAGGATAACATTTTGAAACAAATTCTATTAATTGTCTTCTCTTAAAATACACTGGCGCATTACATCTATTTACTCCAGCATCTTATGAGCAAGTGGTTGACCTATCAGTACCCCAAATGGGAAGAGATGAACTGCTACGAAAGGATAACAGGCAAACCTAGGAAAAAATAGCTTCCAGAGTACATCCGTATGTTATTTTACCCATCACCATTTCGCATGTATGAAAGAGTATTTTAAAGTTAGATACTGTATTTCATGTCAAGCTTTTTAAAAACATAATTTCCATCGTTTGAATTTTACAACTTCTCCGTTAGTTACTAACCTTCAACTGTTTCAGAAATTATTTCGAAGCCGCAAATCTGGTGTGCACTTCCCTGAAATACACCACAGTGATGGCTTGCATTGTTCCACGCATAGTCAGATAAGGGAAACTAGTTCAAAGCACTGTGAGAGATGCCGCGACAGTAGTTATAACGAATATATTCACTAATTTGCATTAATTGCAACAATATTTGAGTGTAAACATCATTTACCTTGACCGAAATGCATACTCGAGACCCTCAACGTCCAATCGAATGCCTCAACCAGTTAAGCTACCAAGGCGTTTTCTAATGTTCCTAAATATTGGGTACCCTAAAGGAACAAGATTTAATTATGTATTTTTGAA
Source organism: Hetaerina americana (assembly GCF_022747635.1). NCBI lineage: Eukaryota > Metazoa > Arthropoda > Insecta > Odonata > Calopterygidae > Hetaerina > Hetaerina americana. The sequence continues at coordinate 4,839,525 of NW_027286941.1, read as the reverse complement.
TATAATCCTGTTTAAGGCGAGTGTTCATTACAGTTTGAAATTATTACATCACTAGAAAAACTTGGTTTAATAAGGAGGAACTAAATGTAGTAATTGATGGGGCGAAGATTTCTCGCCTAGGAAAGATAAAAATTGGGAAACGGTATTCTGTGGAGAGATATTGTTTGAGTTAAAAAATTATGTGATCCAAATAACGTCAATTGTTTACCGAAAGGAATTAATGATCACATGGTGAAACTAGAAAGAGATAAGGAATTAAACTAAGAATATTAGTAGGAAATGTGACCCTTGTGTTTATTTGCCACATTATCGGCGATTATTCTAATGTTTGTAGACCACCTGGACAAAGGATGACAGGCTTCAGAGGAATACATGAAAAGGTTTTTCCCTCGTACAGTTAAAGCAGGATAAAGATTAATTATACTAAAAGGAATGCTCAAAAAACCTTACTGTAATCTGAAATGTCTGCTATGAAGACGTCACATGCAGCTGAAAATATAATGGATAATATCTCAACAATTCCCACCACACACTGTAGTGGGGTTTGCAGGGTGTAACGTATATATGCACTATCGGATTCTTTCGATTCTAGTGCTACCCTTGTTTGATTTGTTTAAATAACTGAATTAATTTCCCATTGAAAAAGCTAAATAAATTTACATAATATTCGAGAAGCAATTTAATTACTCCAGTGATGCATATGCGTCGCCAATTTTTCCCTACTTCATCATTTATTCATAATATACAAATAAAACTGCAATAATGAAAGTTGTTTTCATATAATTAATCATACAAGAAAAAAATCACGCTGTGGTTTAAATTCTAGTTCTGTTGCGCAATTCTTTACAAAAACTGTCAACAGAGTTCGTTTTCTACTTCATGGAAATAAGTGTAAAATTCTCCTTCCCATAATACATATTACAAGTATATGTATGTTAGTGTTTACATCTCATTCTGGGTTATTTATAACCTCGAGACTCAGTGGATATAAACCACCGTTAGCTATGAAATATCACTTTGTTGTCACTACAGTAGTAATTTTTTAAACTGATCTCGTTTTATTCTATCATATATAACGGCGATGGAGCCCTGAAAATCTGTTTAATAATTCTCCCCATGGATATATCAAATATCGTTTTCTATTTCTCTTAAATATAAGGTCAGGTGAGCCATTATTTTTTTCAGTTGCCATTTGACAGAAGGTATTATAATTTGGGAATCCTCTGTCTCCGGCAATAAAACATTATCTCTAGGACTCCTCATCAAATTTTACTCTTCTCAGAGAGCGGGAATATGAACCACCCGATCCCATTCGTTTGGGTATCTAATCTTCAGGGCATCCGTTCGAGATATTAATCTTCATTTAAAAAAAAGAGCGTCACACGCCGGGGAGCGCGCGCGCTACAAACTCCCATTCGTCATGAGCAACGTTCCGCCGCGTTATTCTTTCTTCGCCATATCCTATCTCACTCCCAATGCATCATTATTCCGGGGAGACCCTCGGCGCCGTTAATCGATGCGACCCATAATCATTCCCGTGCTCAAGCCCCCCCCCCCCCCCCCCCGCCTGCGCTAAGACCTCTCATATCGAATGCCCCCCAACCCAGTCAATACCCGCCCACGTCCACCGTCCCTCTCCTTCCTACTCCCCCCCCCCCAACCGTCGAAGTCGTAACCGTGGATGGGGCCACAATGGGGCGGGCGAGTTGCCCACCACCTCTTCCCAAGCGTGCGGGAAGGATCGGGGGCGCAGCGGGGGTTTATAATCACCCTATCCGAGGTCCTCCTCCGATCCCTTCCCCGCGACCTCCCCGCTCGGCTGACCCCTCAGCGCCGAGGGAGAGAGGGAAGGCGAGAGGGAGGGGGGTAGGGCGTTTGGCTATCACATCAGCCGCATTGTATTCACTGCTTCCTCCGTCTCCCCGTTTAATCGGTAATTAGCCACCTCGTGCTTAATAGGGAATCTCTCTCTCCCACGCCGCCATCGCTCGACTCCCACGTTTGTCCACCAGGGGAGGGGGTATGAGGGCCGCTCCACAGCGGACTTATCTACCGGAAACTGCGACGGGAGCGGGCGGAAAGGGAGGCGGGGAAAGGGGGAGGTGGAGAAAAGAGGAGGGCATGAAAGGGGGGGTCCCATTGCGGTTGCGGAGGAGTTGATCCGCTGCTTTGGCGGCAGCTGAGGGGATCCGACGTGGGGGGGGGGGGGGGGGGTTGAAGGATGGAGGGGTCAGGTAAGGTGAGGAAAGAGATGTTGAGGAGGACGTATGTAGACTCATGGATTATTTCTTGTTTGCACGAAGGACCAGGAATGTTGATGTAAGGGTTCGACGCTCCAACGGTGTTCAAGGCTAGTAAGTAAGGGAGACCTCTCGTAGCAACAGTAGAAAAAGCAATTGCGAGTAACCTATAACGCAAATACTTCCTGCATATTTCCCGGAAAAAGATAAAAATTGCATAAGCTCGCATCAACCGAGAAAGTGGCGAATCGCTAAACTGCATGTGTTCTTTCTCTAATGTGAAGGGGTAGAGTAGATGCCTCAGGGCTTTTTTTCATATGACTCCTGTTCACTTTCCATTAAGGCCTCCCATCAAATGCATTTCATATTCTGATTACCTAGCATAACAACGCAATAATTCAACTTTCTATTAATATATAATGTCGCAATTATTCATCACGGTTTTAATAGAATTTTTCAAAAGCTTCTTTATATTTTAAAAATATTTATAGCAGTCAAGCTTAGGGATATGTACCTTTACCTTATGTACCAATTATGTCAAAAATTGAACTTTCTTTTAAAAATGGACTGAAAATAACGTAACGACGTAGTAACCTTACCATTTAGAGAGGTAGAAGGTTTCCTAGCCAAATTAGATGAGAATGAATATAGGTATCCGCGTCCCACTATCAGCTGATTACTTTAATCAGATTAACAAAGGATGTATCAGACTAGTCTTGCAAGTTTTCGGCGAGTTTTCGAAGCTATGTGGTTGTATGCATACGCAATAATTCCCACGGCTCCTTCAGATTTTCTCCTTTGGTTACTCTTTCTTTATCATTTTACTCAGTTATATTCAAAATTTAGGATCGATTTTTGACCCACTGGTCAATCGACTTGAACCTCCTCATTCTTACGTATTCCTGTTTTTAGTAAAATTTTGATGAGACTCGTTTTTCATGTGCATTTCATATTAATATTATTTTACATTTGTGGGTAAATCAAAAGGGAGTTAATTAAGTTTCGATATGTGAGCACAACAATGATATACCTTAACACCTGTTCATTTAAATTTACGTAATAGATAAACTGCGAGCCACCATGGAAGCGTGCGGTGTGTGGCGTCGAGAACAAGCCTTTATTATACACATTTAGACGGATGTGATACAACCGTTATAGGATTAGCGGTTAACTATACTAACAGTTAGATACTTTGATCAATTTTGTTCGGGTAATTTACCTTATCTTTGTTTTGATCGCGAAATGAACGTGGGAAGAGGGTGTTTCAAAGTAGTCTATTATGTCTAGTATAATCTAAATTGTGCTGCAGTCTATTTCTCCTAATTTAACCGGGTGGCCTGAATGGTCGAGTTAATGACTAGCTCTAATTATACCCCATCGTAATCCCTAAGTAAAATCAACATCGAGCAACATCATTGACTAAATTTGGGCGTATATTATGTTTAGATGGTATTAAGAATAAATGTTTTTCTTAAAGGTAAAACTCCTAATCGCAGAAAATTTCGTTAGAAAGCATATCCTTTTTTTTATTAAATACTCTAATTTCTACCTAATGATTGTACAAACTTCTGTTTTAGTAAAAATATTGCTTAAAGTAAAGTTTCTATTAGTGTATTCATTCTACTATAAATAGATTTTCTTATCCCAGACACCCATGTTTCAGTGAAATTCAGTTCCCTTGACACCCCTTTATATCGCTATCTTTAGGATAGCTCGAAATACGCGGACGCCGCTGGGCATGTGACAAATTGCAAAAGAATATGCGTATCTCCTTTACTTAGGGGGATCAAAGGAGGAGGTGGTCGTCGAGGAAAGGGAGTAGACGTGTGAAAATTGTTTGGAGGAAAGGGAGGGAGGTGCAGGGGGGGAAGAGCGGAAGAGGAATGAAGAGGACGTAAGAGCTACGTACAAGAAGGGAGGAAGCATCAGCCTTCCGTGAAGTGCCCCAAAAGTGACTTTCCTCCTGCACGGCTTGGAGATAAAAAGAAGGTGGAAAGGGGAGAATGTGTCGTGTCATCCTGTGGAGTGTTGAATGAGGTGGCACCTTCGTTTACAACAAGGGTGTTAAGGGAGTGTTCGGAAGAGAGAGAGAGAGGAGTAGGGAATGAGAGTAATATCTCTCCCCACCCTCCCCGCTTTCTTTCCTGACAGATCCAAGGGTTACCATTAAAGTACGTCCGTAGGTTTTGGTGTCCGTGAGACGGCAGGTGATGACCGTGAACACGTCTTCCGAGGGAGACGTCTTCTTTCTTCGAAGGGAAGCAGAGAGGGAGGGAAGGATACCAAGGAAAGGGGCGGGGACGGTGGGAATGGGAAGGCCTTGCAGGCCTCGCTGTCTGACGCAAAGTACACTCGGTCTTCTCCCAAGACGCACTTGTCCAAACGTGCAAGGAAGTGGGAAGATTCTTTTCAACCCGCATCTTGGCTTTCCTTCCTTCCTGGATTGTTTGGGAGAGTGGCGGCGTGCTCTCACTCACCGCTGTTTTAATGAAGAGATTGATTTGCTGGATGGAGACGAATAACTATGCTCTATAAGGATCCACTCTCGTTGGTTGTATGTCTCTTAAGATTGCGCAATCAATATTTGTCTCTTATCATCTCCCATGGTTAAATCCCTTCTGCGTTAGAAAGCATTGTATTACGGTTTCCCATGTGACTTAATTGAAAATAAGGCGAAGTTAGTCATGGCGATATCTGTGATTATGGTTAGATAGATAGATAGAGATCTTTATTTCGGCGAAATTGAGACCTAATGGTCCCTTATTCAATTTAACCCATCCTCGTATACATATTATATGAGACATTAAACTTATATTTACATTCATACGTACACATAAATACATGTAGACAGGCATAAATTCATTTAGCACAGATTTGCACATCGAAAAGATAATAATTAAAAGTAGATATATATATATATAAATATATATATATATATATATATATATATATATATATATATATATACATACATATATATACCCATACATACATCCACATACGTATATACATTAAGGATACACCTACACACAGACACATACTTAAATTAAATGACAGTGAAGATAGAGAACAATAAAATAAGCAAAAAATGAGGTTTGTGGGAAAAGCTAGGGAGAGCGTGGAATTGCTCAACTAGTAAAAAGCCACGGAGGAAAACACCCATGAAGAGGAGGGGAAAGTGAAAAACCTGCAAAAACCCTATTAATTAGAGGAAAGATAGATATACATTGTAACAAACATTTTTACATAGTGTACATATTATTAAGTTACTGCAATTGAAATGGAAAAATTAATTATATTGGCAACACATGCGGAGTAATGAGAAACATAAAATTAACTAAAAATAATGATGCAAAATTCTACTGCTTGAGATGACAAAATAAAAAGTAGGAACAGTGATCTGTATATAATAAGAAAAAATTGATTTTCATGTGAAAATCTGAGATTTTGCAGTTCATTAATGCGTCACCTTTATCTCTTTTAGCGAGCGGTGAAAATTTTCTGCAGTTTAATACATCTTCAATTATTCCGTCCATTCGGGTATTCCGTTAATTTTATTTTGAATGAGGATATTTTGAATTCCCTAGGGGTTTTAAATTGATGCTTTAGTACTTCGTATTTACTCGCATAATATGCGTGCATTTATCTGAATCCACGATTTAAATTCCTGTAGCCCACCTTGAAAATATTCCTTTTTCTTAGGTTAATCTCAGGATTTTCCTCAGTCCAGGAGAAAAAATTTTATACTGAACAATCTTCCAATTTACTGATACATCCTTATTTTCTAAATAAGATCGCACAAAACTCACACCCCGTCGTACCAAATTATCCACAAACTTAATGTTCTTCTCTTCTTTGGTATCCCATTTATTAAACGTTAATATTATTTTAATTGAGGAAAGGTAATAGTCTTTGGCTTATCATAAAAAGAGGGATAGTTATGAAATAATATACTATTAACCCCTCCCAAAGGAGTGAAATTGCTTTCAACAGTTTTTCAAGCACCGTTTTAATCCGGAATAGCAAGGGCTGTGCGTTCCTGCGCTCTATGCCAGAGAGTTGCCCTGGGGATTTCGTAAAGCCCGTTTCGATGGTTACCCCGCTCATTACTTTGCTTTCCCGGAGAAAGTCGCCTCCTTGGAAGGTCGCAGAAGCAATTGGCCATTCAACATTCCCTTCCCCTTTCTGTCCTTCCGCTACGCGCCCTCAATTCCAAAGCACTCCCACTCTCCGGAGCGACCGTCATTCGCCCCATATCACGAAGCTGCATCTTAAGTTCGCTCACTCTAAACTTTAGACCTACCTTTTCATACCGCTCACATCACCCCTCGCCAGGGTCCTCCCTCTCTAATGGTTCCCTTCTCGCGGCGGACGTGATGCAAAAAAATGCCTTATTAATCAATCGATCACGGTTGGAATCTCCCGCCCCTTTTTTCTTAAGGGTGTGTGCGGAGTCATTTCCAGCTTCCCGCCGATGGTAAGTGAGAGGAGGAGCGGTGGAAGAGGGCCAGAGTGCCCGGCTTGGAAGTTTTATCACGCTGTGTGACGTTAATAGCGTGAGATAAAGATTTAGAGCACCCCTTGCGCATGCAGAACGATTTAACGACATTGTCAATCCAAATGACGGGGCACGCAATTAACCTTACACTTTGTTGGAATGGTACATGGAAGAAAGACACAATCAGAAACCTATTCTGATTGGCACTGGGTGACATTTTCATTCGTATGTCTGCCTCTTAAATACTAATATATTCGTAGGGTTTGTGATTTTCTAGCCTTACACTATACAAGGTGGGGTCAAAAAAGACCGGACTGATTTTATTCTGTGCAAACCGTTCAACGGATCGAAAGGAGTCACAGTGCGCCATCTAGCGACACATCTGATGACTAAAACGAGAGGTTACATTTGTTACGTCTAGTCTTTACGCAGCAGCAGCGGTACGTGTCTTTACCTGTTTGTCGACGCATGCAACGGCAGCAATGAAGGAGCTAGAGGAATAGCGTGTGTGCGTGAAATTTTGTTTTAAACATGGTAAAAGTGCTACGGAGACATTTCAAATGATTCAGCAAGCCTTTGTTAATGAAGCTATGAGTCGAAGCAAGTTTTTTAAGTGGTACATTCGTTTTAAATCGGGCAGAACCTCGAAAGATGAAGATTCGCAAACGGGGCGGCCTTCCACTTCGAAAGACCGCAACCATGCCAATTTGGTGCACGATTTGGTCCCGGAAAATCGCCATTTAACTGTTAGGGAGATAGCCGAGGAAGTGAACATAAGTTTTGGATCCTATCACACAATTTTGACAGACATTTTGGACAATACGCGAGTCGCATCAAAATTCGTCCCGCAGGTGCTGACTGATGAACAGGGGCAAAACATGTGGGCATTTGTCAGGAATTCCTGGATCGAGTCAATGCCGGCCCAGAGTTCCTTAACACCTTCTTTTTGTTTACAAAGTAAAAATCAACCTAAAAAGGGCGCCGATTCGACTGCTGTGGACATTAAAGCTAACTGTACGGAGGACCTGAAGAGGATCCCTAAGGTTGCTTGCCAGGCAGGGTGCGAGAGCTGGAAGAAACGTTGGTAAAGGTGTGTCGTCAGCCAAGGCATGTACTTTGAGGGCGACAAGTTCGATTAAGCTGTATCCGTCGAAATAAAAAGCTATAAAATCAGTCCTGTCTTTTTTTGATCACACCTTATGTATAGGCACTTTCATGAGTATTTTAAACGAAAATTTCTGAAATCAAGAATCACTTTAAATTATTAATGACATCCGTTAATAAAGATATCATGGACTCGAAAGCTTAAGTCTGTTATCAGACTTGGAAATGAATTATATTTGATAAGGTTGAGATGAAAGAGTAAAAATACAATGTTTTCGTGAAACCAAGATAAAGCAAAATGAATGAGCTCTTATGCCACCATAACTTATAAAATTAATGGTATCTTAGTGGTTAAATCCTTGAGTTCCCCCGTTAATGGAGGCATTTGGACTCAAACTAACAGATATCCCGTGTTTTTTCATGCTACATACAAACTACGCCAAGTCATAATCTCCCCAGGACAATCATATGCGGTAAAATATGGAGAAATGCCACGTATTATTCTTGGTGAAATGCGGTTGCCACCTTAGCTGTACCAAGTGCTCTATAAACGTTCCTCTTTATTCACTCACTTCATCAAAGAGCAGTGCTTATGAAAACAGAAACGAGAATCACTTTATTATGATTTTCATAATTTTGTAACCTATATGCTCAAATTTTATATTCGGAAAAATTGTTTGATGTTTCTGGGGAAGAAATGAGTATGTAGCTCCCTCGCCACACGCCCTTGCGGCGGCTTGCGGGTTACTATGTAGATATAGCTAAAATTAACTAATTCAATAGGTGACTTATTCACGAAAACAAATTTAAGGTAAACAAAATCGAGCTGTGGGCTGAATATTTTCAAGGCTATTCCCTCGTTGAGTATGACAAAAATCTAAAAACATTGCATATTTTGAACCCAGAAACCTTTACCTTTTAAAATGGTGGAGCATTAATCAGAGAGATATTATTGCTAACAGTGCAGTGTATTCACTACTCTGAAATGTTGAAAGAAGATGTGGTTTCACTCTCTTATAATATAATTATTATAGTGAATTTTCTGCACTCTGGACTTGAATTGCTTGCGTACTTTAAGAACCCTGTGACTGCAGAAGTCGGAATGAAACCTTCTACATCTCTAATCTACATATTACCCCGCAAACCACAGCAAGGGTGTTTGGCGGGGGGTGTTAGATCACCACCCGTAAAAAGGAACAAAACCATATGCAAAACTATACCCACAATGGCGTATGCATTCATGAAAAAATCCTTTCATTCTACACGCTTGCTAATGCATACACTATCATTTAAGAAACAATTGCACATTAGGATGCAGTAAGAAATTTATCCAATAACGTTTAAGCTTGAATTTGATAACTAAGAAGGCAATTTCCACAACCTAGTGCACATGCAACGTTCTCCTCCCCAAGGGCACAAGTAGGGAATGTGATCCAACGCTGCAGGTGGCGGGAGGGTTCCCCCATGGATAGAGATGAGGGATGGAAGGGAAAATCTGAATACATTTTTTTTTATGACTAAAATGTTGGTGAATAAAATAAATGGCAAATCCAATCAAAGTAAATAAAATCAATCTCTTCTGCACCCACAAGTGGTATATATTCATGCGAAAACCTTATTACTTACATGCATGCAAACACATACTATCAACTAACACATGCATACACCTACGAATGTACCTTATGTCTATGCAACGTTTAATCTAGTCCTGATTTTCAAATGGAATGGCTGTAATTTCATTGAAATATATTATGTAAATTTCATAAAGTTACGCCGGAGACCACAAATTTTCTACAGTGACTTTTATTCCTCACGATTATGTAAAAGTATTTCATACATTTCACAATTACTTTCGATGACAAATTCACCCGTAGTTGTATGAAATACTTCCTGTTCTTTAGCCCATTGCATTCTAATTTACAAATATTCCTCTGATTAACTAGACATTAGTTAAAGTTGTGCATTCCTGTCTTTGAATAATATTTCAGGTTACATTCTCCCTAAATCCATACTTAATTTGGTATATTCTACATAATGAATTTCGTAGAATGCATACATATCAGAGGCGTTTGATGTAACGTTCACTTTATTATACCATCAATTGCTTACCACCGAAAGTATTGTTCCTAGTATTCAAAGCGACCAGTGATGGATGGGTTGGATGGATGTCTCTTAAATAATGATGTCGAGAATGTTTTATTATACCGTCGCACAACGATAGGCTAGATCATGTCAATGAAATTAGAGAGATTAAGTGTAGAACAGATACATTTAAGATGTAAATTTTTAGACAAATGATAAGGGATCAGAATAACATTTTCCGACAGCGGTAGGGTTATATTCGGGTCAAAATTAGTCTGGTGTGTACTCAATCCGTGCCGCACACCCTAGCGGTCGCTTTCAGGGTACTAAAAATACACAAGAATACAAATAAAATGTACAGAAATTATTGATAGACAGTTATATATCAAATGGTGTCTCGTGAACAAAAGCATCATATAATTTATATATGGAATGGAGCAGATATCCAAGACCAAATATGTTCATTATAAGTCATGCCAACATACGGCTATCCCAATCGATACATAAGGTATCGTTTGGGACAGCAATAGCGTTCAAACTCGGACCCGCGACCATGAATCTTGTAATTCTTTATTGAAATTGGCACAAAAAACTCCCTCCATCAAGTAGTACACATGCCCACCCATGGAAAGAACGTATCGGACCTATTTCGTACGAACACACCAAAGTGTGTTATGAGTGTGGAAAATGACGAGGGCTTGAGTGACCATAAATCCGTTAATGTCAACTTCGACGTAGAAATAAAAGAGATTGTTAATCCATAAAGAAAAAATTATGGCTTTAAATGAAGCAGACTTTGAAAATGTTGCGAGTCAATGAAATTCTCCACTACCCGAGTTCAAAATATGCTTAAGCCATGCCAAAGTGGAAGAGACTTGGACAAAATTTTTCAATATTATGTAAAAAGGCATCACAGATTTCATCCATATAAAGTACATTAAAGCGAATCGCGACCCGAGGTGGTACAAAAAGGGCGTTGGAAAAGCCCTTCAAAAGCAGAGAATGCTACGCTTTTGGGTAAAGAAAGCAGGCGTGAACAAATTATCCTCGGAGAATAAACACTTATTGGACCAGTATAGATCCTCTAATATTGAAATCATAACACAATTACGTATCACCTTACAAGACTTTGAACATAAACTACTACTATGCGACTATTTGGACACTGACCCCAAAGCTTTCTGGTCATATTTTAGGGAAGTAAACCGTGGCTTGCTTAAGGGATTGTAACAATTATATCCATACTTACTGGGAAAAGCTAACATTCTAAATGCATTCTTCCAAAGCGCTTTCACGAAAAAAATGCCCCAGTGTATCTGCCAAAAATAATGCATTCTGAACCCATGGCAAAGATAATAGCGAACGAACAAGGAATTGTCAAATTGCTCAAAGAGTTTAAACCCAACAAATCCCCGGTTCAAGAAAATATACCGGCTAAGATGTTCATACCTTTAGCTCCTACCTATGAGTTATATTTAACAAATCCCTAAAAGAGTGTTAGGTTCCCCGTGGTAAACTAATTCATAAATTGAAGTGTGCAGATAAACATAAATTTGGTTGAAAACGTTTTGTCAGAGCGGAAACAGGGTAGCCCTAGACGACGCTAGTTCTGACAGAGTACGAGTGACCTCGGGGGTACCTCAGGGATGTGTAATCGGACCTTTGCTTTTCTTGATTTTTGTTAACGATTTGAACCGCACAGTAAAAGTAAGATTAGGATGTTTGCGGATGGAACGGTGATTTATCGGGAGATATCTGTGGATGATGATCGTTTAATTTTAGCACAGGATCTAGATTGCATTACTAAACAGTTTTCAAAATGGGGATTGTCGTTAAACCTTAGTAAGTGTTCGGTGGTAAATTTATGTACAAGATCAACGGGATTTTTTTCAACTCAGCTGGAGTTGACCTCAAAGGTAGTTGATTTTTTGAAATACCCAGTTGTTACTATTATTAAAGACCTAACTTGGAACACCCACATACGGAAAGCCTGCGGGCAAGCATATGAAAAATTGGGATTTATCTTACGCATTTTGGCAGAACTGACTCCAAGGTTAAGGAACATTGTAAGCACGCCTAATTTAAAATTTGCAAGCAGCGTATGGGATTCGACTGAAAAAGGCCTCATTTGGGAAATTGAGAAGGTTCAACGCCGGGCAGCCCGTTTCGTTGAAAACTCTTTCGATAAAACGAAAAGCGTCACTGAAATGCTTATGGAATTGGGGTGGGAGTCACTAGATGAAAGATGATTCACTGCTAGATTGAACTCACTAAATAAATTCCGATCCGCATGTTTCAGCACCGAGGTCTCGTAAATTATTTGCACACCAACATAGATTGGTCGCTTGGATCATGTGTAAAAAAATTCGGGAAATAGATGCCAGAACTAGCAGGCTCAAAGACTTCTTCCCACGGACAATGCGGGATAGCAACTGTAGGGTTATGAATAGCAAAAAATCCACTTGCCACCCTTAGCGTCTAGGAAATAATTAGTTCTACCCAACTGCATGCACTTTCACTGACTTCGTGTGTTTTGTTGTCGAAACCCTTCCCGCATGACCGTATTATGCCATTAAATATGTATTGCTCGTCACAGTATTGCTTGCTCTGCTTTGTTTGCTTTTAAGTTTCCAAATCCACCCCTCATCTCTCTCTATGTTGGGGACCCTCCCGCTACCTGCAACGTTTTATCACATCGATACATTGTGTCACATTCCTTACCTTCCTCACCACACACAAAAAAGACGCAACAAAGAAATACATTAAATTACCCTTCTATCCTCAGTTAACCAGAGGTATCCAAAAAAATTTTCAAGACTGTTGACACGAAAATCTCTTACACCAACAACAGCAAACTAAAACAGCTCCTAGGAAACACCAAAGACAAAACACCTACAACAGAGAAGTCTGGCATGTACCAAATCAACTGTGGGACTTGCCAAGCTTCTTACATAGGCCAAACACGCAGAAACATTCTTACTAGATATAAAGAACACTACGCCCACTACAAACACAATAAACCAGACAAATCCACTATGGCACAGCATTTAATTGAAACAGGACACCACATTGCAAAAGACAATTTAAATCTCCTAAAATAAACAACGAATAATTTACTTGACGCTTATGAGAGCATTTTAATTTTCAAAAACAGAGACAATCTCCTCAACAGTGACACAGGAACTATTTCATATTCCTCGCTTTTCTCCCTGTTAAATTTAAAATAGCCCTTAGGTCATTGTAAACCTACAGTCTCTTCAACGTTTGTGTTTCTCATCCCTTCTCCTTTCCCTTCCCTAAACTGTCAATTTTCCGTGTTTGAGGCATTCCCTTCATCCTCTGTACGTTTTTCCCACTTCTTCAACGGTTATTTGTCTGTAGGTTGCCTTTCACTTCTCCCTCCCTCCCCCACCAACGCTCGCTTAATGGTTGTGCTAAGTTTCCCCTTCACTTCCCCCCCCTTTTTTGCAACGGTCATTTTCTTGATCGTGTAATTCCCCATTTCCCCTCTCCTTCACTACATAACCTATCTTTTCAAACTCCTCTACTATCAGCTTTGTCTATTGGCTCTTTCTCTTTCAACAACCCCCCCTCCCGCCACATGTTACACTATATATTCTTCGGATTGCCCTTACCCTTTCTCACTTCGACTTGTGTTGTCGTGACGATTACCCTTCAGTGCGCTGAAGTGGGCTACTTTGTGGCCGAAATACGCGTATTCGTATTCACCTTTCTTATCCTCTCCTTTTTACCTTTTACCCATTCTTGACTTGTGGCGTTAGCCAACTAATTTCATTTGTACTTTGTTTAGAAAGGTAAACTGTTTACGGCTATTGGAGTTTTACATTTATTCAATATTACTAGCCGCAAGAGCTCATTTCTATCAATATCTATTCTGCTGCCTAGCACAAACATCAATTTACAGCCTTAAATATACCTTCAAGTGGACACGTCATCAATAACGTAACTCTATTCATTAGGGCAGAGACGAGCAATATTTGGAGAGGTTCGAATGAAATGAGAAACTGATAAGAAATTCCCTGGAGTAGAATGAAAGTGAACTCCTAAACTACGACTAAGGAATCGAACTCCAAAACCATGAAAAAGGAATAAAAATTCAAAATTCCTAAATTTTTCATTTATATTTTCGAGGCTTAATAGTGATTTGTCCTAGTTTTTGTCTGGGTTGGTAAACGTGATGGTTATTATCCACGTCTTTGTTGTACCAGTGTTGTGGTATACGTAGTTGCTTATCGTTTAATTGATCGATTTGCACTCTGTACTACTTTTACAGTTCAGTGAAGGAGCGGTCATTGCACTTAAGGAAATTATCAGCTAGTTAATTCGTAACTTTCCGATTTTCCGCTGTGTATTAACTTAACGTTTTGGAAATTTTAAAGAAAGATGGTTTTTTTAGGGTCTGCCGCCACCGTGCACGCGGCTCGTAGCGCTGCGTTTGAGGGTATCGCGTCAAAACTTCGATCCAAGGCAGAGGGGAAGGAATCTTTTCTTGAAAAAAATGGAGCCTATGGTGGAACCCAGAAATCTCGTCGCGCCAATTGAATTTCATGGGTTTGCCCAAGACACAAAGAGCGTTGAGGTGTTCGAGAACCTGACGGGGGTCGAACTTTTCCATGATGGGGAGGCACCTCCCCGTAAACCGGGAGACTCAGGGGTTGCCCCTGGTAGTAGTGGGGGAAGTTAACGCTGCGGTTTTGGCTGAGATATGCAAAGGCAAACCTCATTCCCGTCTCCAACAGGTATGAGGCGTTATCAGTTGATAGCCCTGCAGAGCCCTTAACTCCTGCCTTGAATCCGTTGGGAGTACCACGCAGGAGGAGTCGCCAGTGTGGGAAAGGGGGGATTTTAGTGATAGATAGTAGCAATTTCAGGCGTGTCGAATCTTTTGATGAGGGGAAGGTGCCAATCCATAAACCAGTACACTGTAGGGTTGACTCTCACAGTAGCGGGGAATCTGGGAAAGGCCAGACCATGAGGGTGTGAACCAGCGCCTTGCGGTCTCGTGTATTCCAAATGGTGTGGAAAATGCGGTTGAGGTGGCGGCCGCGGGTACCTAGTGCTCCAGGCTGCAGGTCGAGGGTCAGCTACCACACGCTACCCCGCAAGCCGTCAAAAGGACGTGTGGCAGAGGGTTAAGTCAGCAGCCATTCCACACCTACTCTAATACTTGGGGAGACTATTGTATGTTGCATGTCCATATGGTAGTTGAATTTCGCCTTCTTTCTTTACAAATTCTAGATTGCTCGTAATTGGATCAATTTTTACTACATCCTAAGGTGCAATTGTTTGTAAGTTGATAGTAAATGTATTTGCATGCGTGTAAGTTGAAAGGATTTTTGCGTGAATTTATGAGCCACTGTGGGTATAGGTTTGCATGGATGTGCTGATTTTGCATGTGGTTTTGTTCTCTTCTACGAGTGATGACCTAACACTTCTCGCCACATACCCTTGCGGCGGCTTGCGGGGTATTATGTAGATGTAAATACTTCCACTCACATATGGTACTCGATAATTCAGAGGGCACGTGGAAGGAGGGCAACCGGACACCATTTAGACAACACCCGTTGTATGCATTACGAATAATATACTGTTAATAGCTCCTCCAATGACTACACTAAGAAGGACAGGAAGCCGTAGAGGTTAACGATGCTATGGACCGAGGATTCGAGGAGATTTTGTATTCCTTCAGGAAATTGAACTCGGAAGTGAAGCGAGCAAGAAGTGTCCTCATTGACCTTGACTCTATTTCATCATAGAGATAAATATAACGAGAGAAAACAATGCAACAAGGTGTACAAGTAAGGTTCCATATCTCCTCAATTTAACTTTACGAAAACATTTCTCCCGTAAAGAGTGGCTTTAAATTATTTACCACCAGCACTCAGGGAAATATAAAACACTAGCTGAGGGTGAACTTCAATGATGAAGTGAAAGAAGTGATAAATGAACTACTTCAAATAAAATAGACGGTGCCGTGACGAGCGACTCTCGGAACAAGTCACGTTACACATCTTCAATGTCCCTTGGAGTGTGCACATTTTAAGATTTTATCAGCCCATCTTAAAGCGTTTTTGCTTCATTTGACCGGTCTTAGGATTACATAATGAAATAGTAAAATGGAGGTGTTATATAGCCGAGTCACTGCCTGATTTAAACTAATTGGTAAGTATTTGGAATCCATAAAAGAATTTTATAATTCACCAATTAGAGAAAGATTTAATAATGTTTTGTGGACTTATGAATATTTTCTACGAAATTAATGATAAGATTACAATTGAAATTAGGATGGTAGTTCTTCCAAACACAGAGACAAAGCAAAAGTTATGCTTTTAGGAGACATGAGACATAATAAAAAGACACTTGGCCAAAAGGATAAAATGGGATTAATTGTTTGCAGTTCAGATAAAGTTGGATTCTCATTCATCCCTCTTCAAATTCGTGATTCGCGAGAAACAAAAATTACTAAAAAATTTTATTGTAATGGTTTCTTCTTTCATAAATGTAGATCTTTTAGCTCTTAATAAAGACCTTTTATAACGCTCAATGCCGCAACACTCGCGTATGATCACTCGCATGGTTGGATATTATTATATGTTACATAGTAGTATATTAGTTACTATTGATGCATATAAGAGCGTATGTTCAAGTTTAAAAACTCTTAGGGAGCCTTTCCTTCGATCCCTAAGTACAAATTGATTTCATTATATCTAATGGGGGAAGGGTCATTAGAAAAATAGCCTACGCCGGGTTTTTCTCCACATTCTCTGGATATTCTATCTCTGACAAATATATATCTATCCCTAATAGCTCAAATAACCTTGCTTATCGGTCGCCTCCCCCAGTTTTATCGCTCATAATGCATGGCCTAGTCTTACAGTTCCCGTCTTCACTTTGCAATCATTAAACATTAAAACTATTAAATTTATCTGTTGGATGTCACAAAATACAGCAGCATGATATGTCGAATAATACCTCTACATCTATAATTTACCTCGACAATTGTGGCGAGGACGTGTGGCAGGGGGTGTTAGGTCAACAGTCATACTATGTTTATACACCTACTCCAATACTTCCACAAACACGTGGCACTCCGTGATCCAGTCGAAGGTCACGCGTAGAACCTGATATCGTTCATGCAACATCATTACGCACATGGAGAATATTATACTGCCAGTAACCACTCCACTGACAAAATTAAGAACGCAAATAAGTAATCCATTAAAAATGGCGGGCTAATATTCAACGCAGCCACCAACCATCAAGTAGCATTCCACAAACAGGCGTACTGCGGGCATGATGTCCGTGGGATCGTATGCGATGCAATTTTAGGATGTCATTGTTTTGGTTGTGATTTATGAGTTAAGGGGACAATAAATGCTTAGAATGATTATGGTACACTCATTCCTAAGAAACTCAAGTTCGAATGGACCTTGAACGCCAACTAAGCTGATATCATCATGTGAGATCTTGACACTTGATAAATCTTCTTTTTAAGTTTTGAGAATCAATTAATCATTATACGTCAGCTATTAAACCGAGCCCTTGGAAAACCTAAATCTTTTTAAAAAAAGGTTGATTGATTAGGCCATTTAGGTTATTATAAATGGGCAGGTGACTACGAAAGGTAGTGGCGTAAGGAGAAAGAAGAAAAGAGCAAAATCCATCGTCTTTCTCTGTCAAAAGCGCCAAGGCTGAGGAAGTCTGATCCGTAGCCTGAGCTTAAATGATCCTAAAAACTTTTGCCGCTTCATACAATCGATTCAGAGTCATTTTTCCGTTTGGCATAGAGCTTTCCAACCATACTCATCAATCGTCAAGCATCTTACGCCATTACTATTTCAGCTTTCCTGCCTATCTTAAGAAATGCATTGAACTATGAAAACAACGATAATGCCTACTTATACGTTGCTTTTCTCTTGGGGCGGGACCCCTTTCTTTTGCCATTCTTCTCCCATTCAAAATATCTAGCCCGTTTCTCCGCTTCCCTTCTTTCTTTAGCGTTCTACCACATTCTTCAATGGCACACTATCTCCTAAATCCAATTTTTCTCCCTTCTCCGAATTTCTTCCGCCATCCTTCTCACTCTCCCTGCTCGCTCTAATACCACTTCATTTGTCTTCTTATCTAACCAACTCACTTTTTCCAACGCCCCACATTTCCGAAGTTTCCTGCTCCCACTCGTCTCCTTCCCTTTAAAAATAGTCCTAGTTTTTGAACTGTACAGCTCTATCCTCTGTGATGAATTGTCAATATCTGCGATTTTACTTATCAATTATTTCTTTTCCTTTCGTGCATACACATCTTCTCAGAAAATTTCTCTTTAAATCCGTAATAGTGCGTCACTTCTGTTGAAAGCATTGCCTAGATACATCAATCGTTTTCTAGGATATTTCTATTAATTTAATATTCTCTGATTCACGTGATGACCTATTTACGGCTAAAACGTTCGATGGTTGTTCTCTTAAAACGATGTGCCAATGGCAGATGAAGATATACTACCAGGGTGCAGAAGGAATTAACGTCTTTTAAAATATTATTCTGACTATATCCATTGACTGTACTTTATCTGCATCGTTGGGCAAAAACATTTGTCAGCACGAGGATGTCCTCTAACCCTCGTTTCCCATCCCTCCCTCCTCGAAGAGGCATGTCATGTTTCCATGGTCCCACCGCAATGCAAGAGCACATATGCTCCAGGCGCGCGCGAAGAGAAATCCAAAAGAACTCAATAGTTCTCTCTCCCCCCCCCCTCACCAACCGTGCCCTCCCGATTCTCGTAATGGCACCCAAACACTCGGAGCGGAGGGGGCGCAATCGTTAAATTAATTCCGATTTGATGCGTCCATTGCACTTATTGAATATCCAAGTAATCGCATCCTCGACGGGAGGCAACTCGGGATTTTGCTTTTCCTCGAGAGGCGTTTTGTAGCCGGAGAGGAGGATGAGGGTGCGACGGTGGAGTGCTTTCAAGAGAGCGGGCAGGGGGAGGAGAATGGGGGCGCGAGGGAGGAAGAGAAAGAGAGAAGATTGGGGATTGGGGGGGAGGGCGCAGGGAGGAGGGTGATGTTACGAAGTGGAGGGGATGGGGGCGCGAGTTGGTTGTTAAAAAGGGTTAGATGGAAAGGAGATGGCATTTTGTGAGACAAAGACGGAGGAGGGCGGGAAGGGGGAGGATGGGAAGCGGGGGGGAGAGAGAGATAGGAGGGTGGAACCGAGAAGGGCACTGGGGGATAGGGCTGGGGAGGAAGGGGGGAGGTAGGTGGGGGAAAAAGGCCGTGTTCTCGGATAGAGAAGGGGTAGTGAGAGATTGAGTGCGTCAAGGAGGAGAGGGTGGAGGGGCGGAGAGAGAGGAGGCATGGGGCTTTGAAGGGGGAGAGAGGGTGGCTCCATTCTCTCATGAGTGCCTTAAGTCCCGTAGTTCGGTGACAATGGACCGACTCACGGGGATTGTTTTCAGGATCTGAAGTGGCTGGGACTTGGAATGGGTTGGAAAAGGAGAAGGAAGTTGGACGAGGGAGAGGAGATGGGGCACGCGGAGGGGGTGTGGAATGGAGGAGAGATTGGGGTGTGGATGAGGGGTAGGAGGGGAGAAATTTTGGAAGGGAGGGGATTGGGGGGGGAGGGTTGGGGGATTTTTGAGAGAGGTTGGTGGGTGTTGGACGTGGTGGTGGTGGGGGTAAGATGGTATTCAGCAAACATTCTAGTGGAAAGAAGAATAAAATGGAAGGAAGATGGGGTAGCAAGGCAGAGAAGGAAGGAGGGCGCGAGAAGGGGAATGTAAGGAGCGATGAGAGGAGGGTGGGGAAGGGGGGGAAACTGAAACCGTCTTTATTGGTCTGGGAAACTGTCCCACAGGCCTTGGAACGTTTGAGTATGAGTCACAGAGGAACTGCGGGGCTGCAGTGGCGAGGCGAGTATTTGCCGGACCAAGGGGGTGTGCGCATGGCAAAGGGGGAAGGGAAGAGATTTGGAGTCGCGAGGTCACGTTGGAAGGAGGGTTCTCTGGCATTCCGAAGGCGCAAACCAAGTGTACGGGGGAAGGGGAGGGGTGAGCAGGCCTTTTAGGACAATGCAAACGGGCAATTGACGGTGCTCAAGTTCGGACTGAGTGGGTATCACTTGAGGCTATCAAAGAGTAAGCTCTCGTCGAATATATTGTATATATAGTCAAAAGAATGCAGTGGCAGTGCTTCTTTGCCCTTGCGACGAGTCCCACCAAGCCGCAGCGTTCAAGGCGATGATTGTGAGATCAGGGCCAAGAGTGCATTCCGTGCCGTTCAATTCAAAACTTACCTTGGGCGTGTATTTAAAAACGCATACCTTCAATTTCTAACATTGGCGTTGAATAATTATTCTCAGTGAATTCACACCTTAATGGAAAGGATGATGATGAACTGAAAATCAAACTCAAATATGAATAAACATTTTTTTATTTTTTAGAGTATGGTAGTGGTCGGTCTGAAGCCTCAATAAAACATCATTACCCATACTCTTCGATGAATCCTATGGAAGATAAATGATTATTTTATATACGATAAATTTTTAAATCTAATATATGACGAGGGCATAACTAAATCTTGGTAAAAACTGCATAGGCACGACAAATACTGGAATGCGGGGAAGTATACATATGTAATCTGAGCTGATTACCAAGGATTAAAAAAGCAAGACGAATACAGCAAATAGAATGAAGTAAGCAGGAACGTTCTGCCAGAGCAGAAATATCTAGCACAAACTTGGAAGCAAGGAGATTTTTCCTTGATAATATGCCTCGTGGATATTTCTCTATAAAAAGATGGATGAAGATAGCAGCAGCAAAATGAGCAAATAATAAACAATAATATATGTACGTTAAGCATTGAGTTCTATAATTTTAATAACTTACTGTACATCATATCTTTATATTCAATACATTAATGAAAGGGCCACGGGAAATAAAGAATGTGAAATATTTGATGGATGAACAAATTACCAGAAAACATTTTTCTCACTTATCCTAACAAAGACTGAAGAGGTTTAAACTCGATGATCATTACTTATTATTCGCACTCTTTAACTTCTCCGCCGCCATTTGGGTAAAACGCGCGAGAATAAATGTGAATGATGACGTGGAGAATGAATTATCATCTGAACTTAGTAGTTGGTATACATGAAGTTGCTCTACCATCATGCAGCTTTGTTTTCTAACGGTCCACTAAGATGATTTTTTATGAAGGAATAAAATTAAAACGCTGAGAATAATTTTAAAACGTGTAAACGAATATATATTTTTACATATTCATTTACACGTTTACAATACATGTAAATAACAAATTTACCTGACATACGAGGGTCATCCGGAAAGTAGTACCCGTTCGTGCCGCATGAAGTGCTGACGACGCGAGTAGCCGCTGGACGAGGTCAGATAGCTTCAGTGGCTTGTCTGCCTTCTCTGAGCCAAGTTGCGTGACGCTAGCATTGCCTGTGTTGTTTCTGTGATTGTTTACAATGTTTAAAAAAATTGAGAACGCCGCCAGTTGTGAAGTGAGGGCAGTGATTAAATTCCTCAATGCAAGAAACGTTCGCCCATGTGATATTCATCGCCAATTAAAGGAGGTGTATGGAGACAATGTAATGGACGAGTCGTCTGTTCGGCGGTGGTGTCGCAACTTCAACATGGGGAGGGGGAACACACACGACGATGAGCGTTCGGAGAGACCGTCTGTCATTACAGACCAACTGGTGAGCTCAGTTGACGAATTCGTGAGGAACGATCGGCGCGTCACAATTGATGACATCTGTGAGCATTTTCCCAATGTTTCTCGAACAATTGTTCATGAAATTGTTAAACACCATCTGCATTATGCAAAAATTTGTGCAAGATGGGTCCCTCGCGTATCTCAATGAGCTGGCGGCGAAGGACTATGCAGCAGGAATACAGAAACTTGTCACACGTTATGACAAATGCCTTAATTTGCTTGGAGATTATGTTGAGAAGTAGTTTAAAGTATCCTCTTTCAAATAAAATTTTTTATGTTTGTTAATATTTACTTTTGTGTCTTTATTTCACGAACGGGTACTACTTTCCGGATGACCCCAGTATGTTATTTTTTATAATCGATGTCTATCATTAGGGATTACTTGTTATCAAATTTATTTGGAATTGGCAAGTAAAGTTTCCTGGTAACAAAATTCAAAACAAGTTAGAACAGATCTTATCAAATAACAATAAAAAAATCGTTAAATTACATTTCTCCGCGAAATCCAAATGCACGAAAGCAACAGATCCACATTCGTAGAATCGGAGTCAGTGACTGCAAATATGTCTTGGAGTTCACACCATCTTTCATTTCGACTTTTATTTTTTCATTGAAGAGGGCATTCATATTGTTGTTTTTTCTCTTTAGTATGGTCTTTTTTATTAACTTTATCAAATCATACCCTCATTATTTATGCTGTTAAATTGTTAGCTATATCTATTTAATATATATGCGACAAATCCAGCTCAACTACTTAGAAATGCGTGTAGTTAAAATGTGATGCTATTTTCTAGACGGAATATATCACCAAACATAAGACTAGTAGAAAATTCCGCTAATTACTCGAGATGTTGCCTAGAAGTTGGAAGAGCAGCCTGTACTGAATGACTTTTAGTTTTGCTCTCATTTGAAAAATATATCCAATTAGTCCTACCAGGGATAGCAATAGGAGCACTGAGCCCTTATCATTACCAGGGGATTTGGCATGGAAGAGGAAATTAAAAAGGAATTGTAGATTTTTTGTATGATATAAAATCAGCTTGTTACACTCAACAAGGAATTTATTTCCACTAGTTAAATGCTCATTATTATATTTAAAAGCAATACATTTTTGACAAAAATTCTTTGACAAATCTGGTGATAAAAGTATATTAAACATTGTTTCTACAACGAAACACGTTTTTACTTAACTTTAAAACTGGTCTGCTGTGAGCTCATGATCGTTGACAAGGTGAAAGGAAGTCCAAAAGCCTTCAGTTTGACCTTGTGTCTGTGGACCCCACTAGTATTGATTTAGTTGGCCGTGTGCTTCCCCACGGCACACTGAGACAGAGTGTAGTGAAAACGAATCTTTCTTAAACCACATCATTTGAACCATAAAAGAAGCCATACCTTTCGTTATGTTATTTATTTAACAAATCATTTTAAATTAGTTTTCATTTCTTATCTTTGTAGCACATAACTGCCTATTTGAAAAAGTATTAGATACTATGGGAAAGTAGGAAAAATAAGGGGAGTTAAAGAAATCCCTTTCATTGATGGCATCAGAATGATTTCAGGGAACCAATATGAACTCAAGGTATGTCATGGATTAAGTGGACCGAGACACCTGTAATGTGAGCATCCAAACAAAGGCAATAGAAATATTGTATTTAGTACGAAAGAGCTTTCTATGGAGAATATAATGGAGGATGCGTGCTCTCTTACTTGGGTATCTCAATGTTCCTCATGAGTAAAGTGACTTTCAGCGAGAGAAATTAACTTAGTTTAGGAAAATATTCATAATCTGGTAGCAACTGCTGTATACACTCGAACAAAATTCGATCATTAACGAGAAGACAAATTCTTCAAAGATCTTTTTTCAGTATGTACGCTGTGCATCTTCGTGCAGTGAAGTGCCTTATGAGTGGAGGATTGGATGAGGATTAACTCGGATAGAGGTCAGAAATATTATGGCTGGAAAAGATAAAGGAAATTTCAGGGAATATCACTACTTAGATTGAATATTGGTGCTGAACTTGTGCCAAATATTTGTATTTTAAGATTTAACTAATTCTTTCAAATTTTGGTGTTTAATTATTTCATTATTATTTAATTATTTGAAATAAAATAATAATTTTGGCAGGATGGAAGGGCTGGAAATTATTCAAAACTCAAGATGGTATTATCGTTGAGTAAAAGTTTTTTTTATGTCAACTAGTCGTCAAAGACAATCTGAAACTTTTCCCTATGCTATAGGAAAACAACCTTTCACCTTCACCCTTCAAGGTGCAATTTACTAAGCATTTGCAATTTTTTCTCTTAAAAATCTCTTACTTAATACTTATTACTTCGCCGGAATCATTCAGCTTATTGTAAATCGCTTTTTTTCAATTTTAACCAAAAAAACAACCGGGTAGTGAATTTTATTATGAGCACATAGAAACAAGTAATTTCCAGTTTATCATTTTAAAAAACAGGTATATTCAAACGATTACGATTAATGCGACCAATATTTCGGATTCAGCTATTTTTTTTAACGAAGAAAGTAGTCTGTGCTTCTATTACGAAGGATTTTCACATTTCCTCACCTCCTTGACACTGAACTGCAATCAAAAGGTAAAGCTAAAAATATTATTTTCATATAAATTGTATCATTAATTGTATCGATTTTTCAAGTTGAAGTTTCAATCATTTTTTTTTATTTTAAGACCAATGAAAACTGGTAAATATTTGAAAATGTTTTAAATCAATGAACCCCACCTGAGTTTACCCAATATGATGCATTATATAATATACTAATTTTTCTGGAATAGCATTATGTATACTAGTGCAGAGAACTTGCCAGGTCTATTCGTTAAATTGTAAATAATATTTTTTTCTGTTTTTTAAGCAACAAATTCATTTTAAGTATCAACATAACATGTGTTAGAATTGGTATGTAAGACCTTTCTTTGAATTTAAAAGAGGACTAAACTTGTGCGTACCCTCACCTAGCGCTTGATAAACTTTTGTGTGGACCAAATACTTCTGGCATGTTCCTTTTTTCTTCATTGCTCAAGTTCTTCGAGCATCCCCGTGCGTCATGGTGGGTTAGGGGGGCGGTTTCCAGCATGCCATACACGCTCCCCCCAGGGGCACGCATCCAAGAGTTTGGAAACTGCTGCCATAAACATTCTCTACCAATGTATGTAGTTTCCAATAGGGCAATCTGTGGTGCGGAGAACCTGACCTCCTTCCCCGAATACATTGCTGCGCATGCGGTAGAACTTAGTATCAAATGGGCCCTACCCTCACCCACCAAATCGACATTAGATTTTAAATGCGTAGTTTCATTAATATAATTGAGTGAAATTGTGGGGCGGCAGTGTACAGAGAGACTCTGAAAACGCGTGAAACTGGTTTTGATTCGACCCTCCAAATTTTGGTCGAGAATCCTGTTGATTGATAGCCAAGGCTGTTTCCGAACGATAGGTAGCCGAAAGCAGGGGCACGTGATTTGCTTAAGTTTCAAAAAATTACACCTCCGCCTGAGACAAACAAGTTTCCTCCCGCTAGTTAAACGACCTCCTTCTACATGTACATACCTCTTACCGCGCAATACGCCAAGATGGAGTGGCATTAGATCAACTGAATTTATAGTTACTGGCGATTAATAAATTATTGTAACACAAATATTATTTTAATTATAAGATATTCGAATTTTCGTACGTCATGCTTTCTACTGTCGTAATTGCGAATTGTGAGAGGACAAAAGATTCCTTATCTATTGATCTGTGATGTACTTCCTGATTTCGCGTTGAAACTTCGCCTAATATTGTAATACGGGGCTAAAAACCGCTAAACTTCAACTATTTTTATTTATCTTTGAGTGTATGCAATGCATATAATCTTCGTGTATCCATTGTCTCCTAACCCAGGCTGTTTAATAATAATGCGACAATTTCTGTTTGGTCCTAACGATTCTTCGCGAAGAGGGCAGCTTCTCCCTATATCTCATTCAGGAAAACAGATTTTCTCTCTATCTCATGTTCCAATTTAGATCCTATTACCCAAGGTCCCAAAATGCAAGACGCGTGTTCAAGATGGTTTATAAACTACAGGGCACGTCTACTTCACAATTGTATTTTAACAATTTCCCACTACTCTCTCTATGAACCCAATTATTGCTAACGCAGCTCTGCAGATTGTGATCATGAAATCATGAAATTTATTTGTTTTGGGAATTAGTGCTATGCCACAACGACTTTGCCATCAGTTTTAATGCTGAAATAGGGTTCAAATAAGGTGTGTATGAGGACCTATTTAATGTGGCAGCAACCTTGTGTTCTGCCTCATCAGATTTTATTGGAAGCGTTCACCAGGATTTCTCCACGGTTTTTAGAAATGACGCCGTGGACAGCGGGAGGTTATGTCGATTCCAGCGTCAACATTAGCCCTTGATTTATTAACGCAATATGAGGTGGGAGTGCCTTCATTTGGGCGGTTGTCTTCACGAGACGCCAGCTCCAGTGCCTCCGTCGGCCGAGGCAAGGTTAGGAGGTAGGTTGGGGCGGGAGGGCTTCTGCCGGGAGCGGGGGAATGGTTGGCCGGGAGAGGCGGTGCGACGAGAGAAGAGGAAGGGAGGAGGTGCTGAAATAAGGGGAGGAAGGGCGGGGAAAGGGGAAATGAAGAACTTTCGCATCGCTATCACGGCGAGGGGGGGAGAGGTGGGGAGCGGAGTCTACAGGGTCCACTTCTCCACGCTATCCGATGCGATCTCTAATAACAGGTATGACGTGGGCCGCCGTTTATCCGACAGCAGTCGCAAAAGTTTCCTGTCACGCAGCCCGGCCTCGGGCAAAGCTGTCCCCCAGCGCCGCGTTCTCCGCTAGCGTGGGTCGCACGGCCCCTCATCTTCCCCTCCTCCCTCCGCCCCCACTCACTCCGTTCCCCCTCCCCCCCTCACTCCCGCACAGCATCTCCCTTGCTAAACTACCTTTCTCGCCCCCCGAGGGGTCCAAGGATGAGGATAGGGGGCGAGAGAGAAAGGGGGTTGGGGGAGAGAGGTTAACTTTCGGAGCTCGGCTCTGAAGATGGAAGATTCGCTAACTGAAAACGCGAGGGCTGGGGTTGGCTCAAGAGCGAGAGGAACGAAGGGCGGTGAGGGATTAATCCTCGAGTGCTGACAGTGCTCGTGCAGGAAGTCGACCTCTTTTTTTCCATCGGCTTGCGGCGCACGGTATTATGGATTGGCTCCGCTGTTCAGTGAGACGTTTACCGCTCGTCTCCCGCCTCCGCCGCCACGTGCGTAAACTTCCGTTCGAGCGATTCTGGCCGCCTCCCTCGCATGAGCCGTGCGTCAGCTGCTCAGGGGAGTTTAAAGAGGGCCTCCCTCCTTTGACTCGGGCGAAACGCTGGCGAGTGAAAAACGGGATGTGATCAATTTCATGGACGCTATGCTATTCCCTTTTTTTGTTTTTTTTCTCGCCGTCGGAGCTGATATTAGAATTAATATTAGAAATAAGAAAAACGATAAACGATGATAGCGTATGGTTATAACAGACAAATGTGAATCAAGATTTTTATCATGCTGGGAGTAAGGTTTCTTTCTGACACAGTTTCAGGCGTAAATGTTGATCCCAATAGCTAACCAAAAGTATTGTATTTATAATTAATTTATTGCTGCTAATTTAGGTAAAGTAATTCTTCAGAGCTTGTTGATCCTTGAAGCGGATCAACAAGCTCTGAACCTTGATCCTTATTACGAAAAGTTAATAATGGGGAAGATACTTGTGACCAAGACAATTGACACTATCTGTCCGTAAAAATGATCACAAACGCGAAATCTATATCAACCCGATGGTTGGTTTAATAGGTGAACCATTGGTACAAGGAACTAGGTAGACTAGTTCCGTATTCCCTGTAACGTTTGTAGTTTCCTAGGAGGATCTGGTTCCCGAAAAATTACAAATCTTGGATAAAGATGGGGGTGTCAAAGGCGTTACCCGGATTCGAACCCAAATCCCTCCTGTCAGTAGCCCAGATCTCCATCCACTGGACTAATTTTTCCTCAGAAGAGAAATATTTTCTATCAAACTGACTGAATTAACCAATAAAATAAATACCGTTGACAAATTGAATTGTAGAAACGGGTTTTTTACACATTTTAAAGGTTTTGTAGTCTTCAATGAGTTTAGAGAATCCTTTAATATTCCTTTCCTCGGATTCAACACACACCAGGTTCTATCCTGACATTTAACTAAGTTAAACGTCGGGATAGAGCCTGGCTGATTTCGTCTTTCGATGAACGTCGCATCACACAGGTTAGAGTCAGTTTCACTGAAAATGTACGGAACGGGGCTGCGAAAAATTCCGGATCCTCATCTATGCACATGCATACTTTGCTGGAGGAATCAATCAAGAAAGCGACTTTCACTTCTGAATTTTTTAAACAGCGAGAGGAAATATTTTTTTTAAAGGGTCTGTTTCCAAACGACGCAATAACTCTCACCGTCTCCTCAAGGAGCCGTATTAACCGCCTTCCATCTCATCCATTCTCTTTCACCCCTTGCCTCGCCCTCCCTCCACCCCACCCCTCCGTTTTAGGGTGGATTAGCAATCTTTTCCCTTCCCATCCACCTCGGTTTGTTTTCCGGCGCGGTTTCCGTGAGATGGCTCCCGTGGATGGCTCCGAGAATAAGACGAGCGGAGCTCATCGAGTTAAAGGGGCAGGAGAATGGGCGAGGGAGATAAAGAGGGGGTGTTGGGGAGAGCGGTTAGGGGGAAGGCGGAGGATTGGTGTGGTGTGAAGTCAGGGGTTTTAAGAGAGAGAGAGGGAAGGAGGGAGGGGTGCCCCCCGGCGTGGTGGAGGGAGGTTGATGATGGAGACGATGAGACGTGTAGAGCGGTGGAGAGGAGGGAGAGTTAGTGGGAGGGGGGTAGCTCGTGGGGAGGGAGAGTGGGGACGGATCGTGTTACGAGATAGACATGAGGGAGGATTTTGAGGGAGGAGGCATTAAATAAGGGGCGGAGGAGTATCCTTGAGAATAAAGTCAGGTAGGCTGATGCAAACGGAGGAATGGTGCCGAGAAATAACAAGACCGGTTAAGAAGCCGGAAAAAATTAATATAGGTGTGAGTCGGGTATATACGTTAGTGTATGTACACACACACACACACACACACACACACACACACACATATATATATATATATATATATATATATATATATATATATATATATATATATATATATATATACATATATACATATATATATATATATATTTTTTTTTTAATATATATGTATAGAATATATATATATATCCAGGGGTAGAGCGTTGGACTACTGACCGGAGGGTCCCGGGTTCGATTCCCGAGCAAGTCTCTGGGTACCTACATCTACACCCAAGCTATGTGATTTTTCGGGTACCAGATCTGCATACTGAGCCCAACAGTATATTTATATGTACGAGGTCTCTCCAAAACATAAGTAGAATAAATTTGAGGAAAAAATGTACTGCAGATCAAAGTACAAATTCTTCATAAGAGCACCGTAATGTATCCAATTGACACACCAATGACAGTGCTTCCCCCAGTCGTGGTGTGCTTCCTATAAGACATCAACAGGACCCTCGTTCAGGCACCTCGTCATGGCCTCTTTGACATAATTCAGTGGTCCAAAATGGTGCTCAAAAGGGTTCTACTTGGACCGTACTCAAAGACCCATGCCTCATCACCAGTACATTCGGGTCACTTTTACAGTGGTCCAAGGTAAGATTATCACACAAGTAGTCTTCTGACAGCACCTTGGGAACCAACTTGGCACACCTTTTACAGGGCTAAATCTTCTGCAAGAATGAAATGCACTCTGGTTTTCTGAATATTGCACTCTTTTTCTAGCATCCTCTGTACTAGGGGATCAATCAGAATTGAGCATGTGTCTCACTTTTTTCACATTTTCATCAAACTGTGTTGTTGGTGGGTGCCCAGGGCATTCTGCGTCGTCAACATCCCCATTAACCTCCCAGAACATCCTGTGCAAGTAGGAAGTTTTCACTTGGGACATTTACCCATCACCAAATACCTTAACCTTAACCTTGGTCATGGTGTCCAAACCCAATTTTCCAAGCTTAATGTACAATTTTATCGCATATTATTCCTCCATGGAAAGTGGCATCGTGAATTCGTTACGTGAGCGTCGAAAAGAGGTCCAGTCTAGCAGCAATCCGCACACTGCAAATACCCATAGTCAACTGACGTGGGTCACGTTGCTTACAAAGGATCTCCCCATTACCTTTCCCACCACAAAACACCCAACTCCAGCCATCTGCATTGGTGACAAATAATCATTCTACTTATTTTTGGGACATACTCTGTATACGTATGTGTACACACACACACATAGGCATATGTCATGCGAAATTTAGGTGAATTCAAGTTAGATCAGCACTAGTTTGAGACCAGCCTTCTATTAGCTTAGCTGTTGATTATTATCTTTTAATTTCAACATTTGTTCCTCTATAAATCTACAAACAGAGTTAATACCAACATTTCGTTATTCCAGCAGTTATTGAATCAATTAGTACGACAATATAGACCACTCGTGTAATTCAAAATAAATATAGAATCAACAAAGGACCATGAATGTGACATTGAAGAGTGTTTGTTTTTGTTGCCCTTCAAAAGGGAATGGGTGAAGAGGAATGTGCGAAGAGAAAGGTGGGAATAAAATGTGAGGAGAGGAGAAAGGGGGAATTGAGGGCAACGAAGGGACACACAATAAAGTAGAGTTTCAGCATATGAAAATTTCATTGGGCACGACCGATATAACTGTGTACCTAAACGCGGACACAAACGTAGCGGTCGCAATGAAAATGAAATGGAGTATGAATAAAATAAACATTTAGTTAGCCTTCGGAACTCGCTCAAAACGGGGCTAAACGCAGGCTTGAGGACCCCCTTTAGAAGTCGCACCAAAGGATAGACTCAGGACGGATGAGGGCAAAACGAATAGTGGGATACCTACGGAACACCAAATGGAAAAACATTTACGAGGATAATCAAATGTGTTAAAAGATTCCTCCCTCATTCGTTCAAGAAATGAAGAAGTAAATGCAATGAAATGAACTCAAGAGGCGAGTGGAGGAGCGAATTATTAGTGTATCGTATATAAAAAGAATGGCAAATGCGGTAGAATGGATTTTACATGTGAAAGTGGACGGAAAAACTATGTGAATTCGATGTAACTCAAACCAATGATGGATAGAAACTTCCATACTTAAACCTCATAATCATACGTAATTGCGGATGAAGGTAGGGGGGAAAAGGATAGGAACACACATGAAGGGCAAACAAATGACCAGAGGGAATGGAGGAAGGGTGAAGATTTCAAGCAGGAAAATGTTTCACTGGTCGAGACTTGAATCATATACCCTCAATTTGTGGGCTGATGCTGTACCGATTATTTAATTACCTATTCCTATTCCTATACTTTTACCTGTAAAAATATGTAACCATTTCAGAGCGTAAAAATCATTCGCCTTGACCGGGATTATTCCGGTCTTGCTGTATGCTTGAATAAATAAGAAAATTTATAAGATAATATACGTATGTATATGTGTGTACATAAATATATATATATAATATATATATATGTGCATATATATGTGCATATATATATATATATATATATATATATATATATATATATATATATATATATATATATAATGGGACGGCACCATAGAACACAAATAGAATAGCAACATTTAAAAGGACAGTCACACGGTAAATTGTTCGAGCTTACGGCCCTCTCAGAGGCCTTCTATATATATATAACAAATATACCATACACCATAAACACAGTAGTCAACCCGGAGGTCGGTTTAGTAGGCGATGGTAGAGATCACCCAGTACTAAGCCCTATACGGCGTGTGAAAATTCACACATCAGGGTAGGGGGGGCCAGTTCCTTTCCCTGTGCCGGTTATGGTTTCCCAGGAAGACCTGGTACCCGAAAAATCACTTTAGCTTGGGTGGAGCTGCAGGTGCTCAGAGCCTTGCCCGGGAATCGAACCCGGGACCCTCCGGTCAGCAGTCCAACGCTCTACCCACTGGACTACCGCGACCCACACACACATATATATATATATATATATATATATATATATATATATATATTATTTTTATTAAAGGTAATCTACCGGTTAAGGTAGGTTTTGGATGGACACAACTACCAAATAAATACTTGGTGACTCCTAACAAAACAAAACACAATCCAGCAACCTACTTTACATCAGACCAACAGCCCTATTCTTTTCCTGCCCTTTCCTCGCTTGCCTATCATTCTCCCCTCAATCACAGTCTTCAATATCTCACTGCCGATCAATACGCCCTTCATCCATTTCTCCATACCTCCACAGGATTTCTCCCAAAAACCCCTCTCTTTGCCCACTATACCTTCCATGATGATTTCCACTTCACAAGCACTTCGTGAGGATTAGTTTTCCTTTCGGTCCATTTCACCTTCTCCGCTCTTCTCCACACATACAGGACATATACTAGCAGGATATTCTAAATGAGGCCTATTCAGCGAAATACTTCATCACATTTACCCTCCTTCGATGATCAAGTCGTACGTCTTGAGCCCGTACTCGATTCTGTTTGAGTTTTCCACACATCGTGGAGAAAAATAAAATTAGCCCTATGTTTTCTCGTTCAATTTCTTGAATGTAGTCGCGTACGGAGATCGAGGGACGCCCCCTGGACCACAGGCCGATCGTAGGTCCTTGGTGGAGCACCAAGCCGTAGTTATTTATATATATATATATATATATATATATATATATATATACTCATATATACAGAAACAGATATAAGGAAAAGGGATAGGAACACATATAAAGGACGAACACAATAGAGGTGGGGAAGGCGGAATCGAACGGATCACAAGAGTAAAAATATTTCCTCAACCGGGACTCGAACACCGGATCTTTCCACTTGCCGGGCGGATGCTCTTAACCACTTGAGCTATCGAGGATAGTCAATTTACCCTGAGATCCGTGGGTCTAATATGTCGCCAAGCGCCCCGATTCTTTCAGCCAAGAGATGGCGTCAGGGGGCTGTTTCACCCACCAAAGGAGAAATAGACAATACACAAGGAAAGGAAAGGACAGTGGGTTAGAATTCATGCAACATCATACAGGAAAGGAACAGTGCGTTTCGTGGCACGCATAGCCAGAAGAAAGAGATGAGCCACATTGGCCAAATACACATTCAAACACGAAATCCCGCCAAACGGCGAATAAATACTCATATATACAGAAACAGATATAAGGAAAAGGGATAGGAACACATATAAAGGACGAACACAACGGATCTCAGGGTAAATTGACTATCCTCGATAGCTCAAGTGGTTAAGAGCATCCGCCCGGCAAGTGGAAAGATCCGGTGTTCGAGTCCCGGTTGAGGAAATATTTTTACTCTTGTGATCCGTTCGATTCCGCCTTCCCCACCTCTATTGTGTTCGTCCTTTATATGTGTTCCTATCCCTTTTCCTCATATCTGTTTCTGTATATATGAGTATTTATTCGCCGTTTGGCGGGATTTCGTGTTTGAATGTATATATATATATATATATATATATATATATATATATATATATATATATATATATATATATATATATATATATATATATATATATATATATTTATTCATTCATTTATCGATTTGTAATTATATTTAGTGGAATTACATACACTTAGAACTACCCTCTTTTAGACCCAAGTAGATCATGCTAAACTATAAAAATTTACTATGCGTAAGAAGGAACAACCAAGTAAAGCAGCATGCCAAAGTTTGTGTTGCTAGATAATGTATGTATTATATGTATACCCACTATTGCAATAATATGTATGCATCTAGACTTAACTTAAGGCATATTACTACCTGGTTGTCACTACTCTCCGTTTGAGAGAGAAGAATTTGATATTGTACGTTTCATCAAAAATGTTTGCGGCGGATTTAAGGTACACATATATATAAAAAGTTACGCTTTTATAGAAAAGCTGGGCTATTGTTTCCTGTTTTCCCGTTCATTTTTCACTGTTGGCTTTTATTTTCAGTGAGAATACTTCAAGATTAAACACTTCAAAGATGAAAATATTGTAAATCTCCAAACCATATTCATAAACATCGATCAGTTCCCAAAAATAATTTTTTACCAATAAAATCTTCGAAATAATACCGAAGAAAAAATTCCAGAATTATTTTCGTGAGAAAGATATAGTAAAATATACAGGCGCAAAGTGTTGGGTGTGTAGATTGTGAAAGGAAGAGAGAATGTGGGTAAATGAAGAGCTTTTTAAACAGAGAGAGACAGAGGAGGCAAAAATGATTTGCTGTGAAATAGCATTTAACTTCGATTAGTTAAACATCTGGTGGATGTTTAAAACGCGGATTAAACAGGCTCTTATCGAGGGATGTATTGGTACGAATGGCTTAATGGCGTTCAGGTGTATCCGCGTTAGTCATGAGTTGTGTCATCAAATGGGTACATTGACGACATACTCCTCCATATCAAGATCCGACGTCTGAAGGAAGAGGACTGTCGTACCTATGCGAACTTTAAGGTCTTCGGCGTAAAATTGCTGCGTCGACAAACGAAATTCTAAATAGCGTTTATCTTTTAATTATTTTGCAAAATCTGTCTCCATTATCGCATTCATTTTATAACCAAATTTTTAAATTTTGAGTCTGTAAATTGCAAGATTTCAGTGAATGAGGTACACGGAAATGGAAATTAAAAGTAAATTCTGAAAGCGTTTCCTGATTTCGCAGTTGCTGTGAAAAGCTCATTTTCAGGTCCTCTATTATTTTAAGAATTATAAAGTTAGTTCATTAGAGATAGTGGTAAAATGTGATTTTTCAGTATTATCGCCTAAATTAGAGCCATATTTTTCGACATATATAGAGTCATTATTATTCGTCAATACATTTACTAGAATGGACTATTGGAGATAAAATATTTCATATTAATCTAACTTTTAACCATTCAAGAGTTACTAAGAGGTAAAAATGATATGTTTTATTCTCTTCTAGTCTTTTATCATTATATGGGATTATTTTATAGGCGATAATCTGATGATGCAGAGGTATTAAGTAATCATTTGTCAGACGTAGATCCACACATTTGAATCTATTTTTCGCCGAATTTCGTCATCTATTGTGATTTATTATTCTTAAACTCGTAATCAGTGAGTATATAGTCATTCTTTGAGTTTCAATATGATAATTTGTATGGTTGCAATGCTGTAGATTTAAAATATTTGCATGAAGTCTAACTTTTATTTCAGTGACACGTAAATTGAACAGGAAGTGTTTTATGACTGTAAATAGTTTGAGTGGCCTTGATTCATACTGTGAAAATATTCAGAAATTATTACGAACCCATTAACACCGGTCTTTAGCATTTATAGCACCGTCGCCAATGACCCGATTTACTTAAGTGCTTAAAGTACGCTCAAATTCAGTTTTGTTGCATTTTATCAGTCCACATGTGTCTACTATTCCTTTAGAACAACCTGGTATCATACTTCCAACTGATTATTATTCGAAATAATCCCTGGAAAGGAATTTGTACAATATTAATAATGCTAATGATGTCACAAATTTATTGGACAGAAATATACACAATCATTAATGCAATTAATGTATTATTATAGACCACTTAGACAATCACAAGGATATTTTATGCCTTCCGAAACATGAACTCGTTTATACTAATTACACTTGCGATATTTTGATGAAGTACAGTAGTTAGTTATTTATTCATTTCAGAATATAATCGACTTCGAGGTAAATACCCCTTTATCCACAAAAAAGGGGTGTGGCAGGTGGTGCAAGCACCAGGTGAGAAGGGTAATTGACAAGAGAGAATGGGAAAAGTATTCAGTATTAAACAATGAAATAACGTGTAAATTTTTATACATGCTGGAGGAAGATTTACTTCATAACAAGGGTTAACTTATCTAATTAATTAGGTATTTTGTATGCAAAAAATGGGAATAAAAACGAACCAAAACCATTTATACGACAGGCCTCCAACACAACAAGATATGTCATTTAAAATTGAAAAGTAAGGGCTCAAGTAAGTAAGATTCAAATATTACACAGACATGCAACTCATGGTCTCAACCCCTGAAGTCACTGGTAGGGAATGTAACATACCGCTGTAGGAAGTTGATGGCGTTAGGCATCCCCTTCCCCACACAAAGAGACGAGGAATGGAAAGACAAGCTTGAAAACAACAAAGCAGGGCAGGAAATATTGCACCGAGCCCTGCATTTATTAAATGGTAGGCCCATGCGGTCATGCGGGAAGGGATTAGATAGCAAAACCCACGAGATGAGTGAAAGTGCATGCATTTGAGTAAAACTAATTATTCCTTAGACGTTGTGGGTGGCAAATGGAATTTTTGGTATCCCAAACCCTTTAGTTGCTATCCCGTATTGCCCGAGGGTAGAAAAGGTCCCTGAGTCCACTAGTTCTTCAATGCACTCTGCTCAGATGCAACGTTTCTGCTGTTATGAATTTCATATAGATATCACGATTTACCATTTACTTTGGGATAATGAATGATATACAGGGTTCGTCCGGAAAATAAGTGTACTGACTCCTGGGCTGGGCGCGCCGCTCCAGGCGCGCCCAGCACCGCTCTGACGGGCTGCGATTGGAGGGGGTATGTTGGCAAGCGACGCTGAAAAAGGCAGTCGGCTCTGAGCTGTGGTGTAGTGAGGAGCTCTGTTAACGCGAACCTCCACGCTTCGACCCACGTCACGGAACGCGATGCAGAAGTTTTTGGAGCAGCGTTATTCCATCAAATTTACGGTAAAGCTTGGGAAATCGTCTACCGAAACTGTCGGTATGATTAACCAGGCTTACGGGGAGTCAGTCATATCCAGAAACATGATCTTTCGGTGGCACAAGATGTTCGTGGAGGGCAGAGAAGAGGTCGACGACGAGTCTTCGAGAGGTTCCCGATGATGCCTTCGCGGGAGCGTTCCAGGAATGGGAACGCCGCTGGAACAAGTGTATCGACTCACAAGGGTCCTATTTTGAGGAATATTAGCTTAAGATATGTAAAAGTGTAATAAATTTTTTTTCCTGAGCTCAGTACACTTATTTTCCGGACGAACCCTGTACTCCCTCAATGTCTTCATGCGTAGAATCACGAAAAAAATATTAAAATCTTCAAAATATGTGCAGCACAAAAAATACATGCACTACGTAATTAACGTGTAAGTG
Source organism: Hetaerina americana (assembly GCF_022747635.1). Lineage (NCBI taxonomy): Eukaryota > Metazoa > Arthropoda > Insecta > Odonata > Calopterygidae > Hetaerina > Hetaerina americana. The sequence continues at coordinate 4,802,572 of NW_027286941.1, read as the reverse complement.
CTGTTACGGAAGTGAAGGCATTTAATGGAGGCGAGGGGGTAGAGGAGAGAAGGAAGGAGGGGCTTGGATGGCGCGGGGTATATCTGGCCACACCGCTGTGAGCATGAGATTCCCTGAGAGCAGAGTCGAGCGTCAAAATTATTTCCCCTTCCACAAGTCTCTAAGTATCCCTTTCAGTGTAACATGAATCCTTTGTACAGCGAGTTCAGTTGCCATGACGGTTGCGGGTCAGAGTAACTGCTGGGGTATTTTGGAATGTAGACTGAAGTTTCGTAGGTTTACTTAAGGGCATAACGTTGGAATATCTTATCGTCAGTGGTTATGAACTCCTTGAACTTGTTGGCTCAAAGAATTCAGACACCATCTCAGTGCCATGATGAGAATATACTGCGAATATTCACTTTAATCCAGAATAAAGTCTTCTTCTCCCTACTAGGAACTAAGACTACAGTGATGAGACCAGGCTTTCTCCGCGACCTGCCTCCACGCGCTTCTTTCCCTTCCGCCAACCCTCTCACTACCTCTCCCCTTTCATGCGTACATCACCTTTTTTAGCCATCCCACACCTGCGTTCCCTCTCTACTCTACCTTTAATATCCGGATTTGTTTTCGCGTTCGTGATATTCTCAACACGTACCTTATACAATTAATGCTTTTCGTCTTGATAATTCGCACTAAGTCCTAGATACTGAGTACTTGAATTTTTTATTTCACCGCCGCTCCTTATTTTCCATATCTTATGCCCTCTTGTACCTGTCCATAGAGCCCGTGGATAATTTTCCTTTCAGATATTCACACTCCGCCTACGCCTGTAACATTTATGCTCCACGCTTCCAAAGCCATATGTAACTGCTGACCTAATTAATGTTTTATATCATATTGAAGTCACAGAGGCAATAGGGTATATATTTAAGGATCCGCGTCCGTGATTCCACTCGTGTAAAACGTAACTCTGATCACGAGAATTGCCGACTCACTACCCCCTAAGATACAATAAACGTCGATATTAAGCGTCTTCCTTCGCCGCTACCTACCTACTTTGTTTTCCGCTGGCATCGCGGCTCAACTGTTAGGCGGAGTGGTACGTGCCTGGCCCATTGGCATCCCTGTTCGCCACTTTAGGAATACGGTCACTTTTCGACCGGGGATTAGGCGGGTAGGGGGCACCGTGGGAAGGAGTTCAGAGCCCTCGGCAGCTGTACGGGGGGGAGGGGTAAGGGAAGGCGGAAGAAGTGGGGGATCGGGACGGGGCCTTAGGGAGGAGGCCTTCGGGAGGGGCTCTTTGGAGAGAGATAGAGCGAAAGAAAATAGTGTTCACACAGACCGCTCTCCACCGTTTCCCTGCCATGCTCCTCGTGGTCCTGCTCTCTCCCGAGAGAGAGAGGGAGAGAGAGTGTTGGGGGGGGTCAGGAGGGGGCTCGAGGAATCCATAGGGATTCCTTCGGGAGAGGGAAAGGTAAGAGGAGAGAGGGAGGGAGAGAGAGGGATAAGAGTGTGGTAGGAAGAAGCCAGGGAAAATGTTCGGATCCGTCGATTGCTGGAGCGCCTGCCAACGGCGGAGGGAGAGCGTCGGGTGTGGTGTGGCAGGAGAGGGATCAGCCGCCGTGGCGCGGGGCCATGTGCGCAGGAAGTGATAATGCGAAATATTTTTCGAGCGGGCGTTCGCCCTTCCAAAGGAGACCTCCCTTACCGGTTAATCTTACGGCCCGAGCGTTCCGTTGACGGCCCTGAGTCCGTAAACTGTGCTGCCGGTGAGGTGGGAACGAATTTGAAAACAGGTTGCGCAACGTTTCGTTCCTGCGATAAGTTTTCAGCCTTCGCAACATCATCGGTCGCTTTGATTTATTCCAGGTGTTCTCAATATACAACCCCATCAATTTTCTGTGACATTTTTCATTGGTGGCGCCCCCAGATTTTACATTTAGACTAGTATGATTTTGTATTAATATGGCAGATTTTTAACAAGAAATGGATCATAAATGGCATTTCATCAATAGCAATTATTACTTGAGCTTCCGATAATTTTTCCCCTAATTAAAAATATTTATCGTACCTATGGCATTCACAAATGGTGACGGGAAAAAATATGTTTTTTTACAATGGATTTAAACCCTCGTTTATTACCTAACTGTGAAAGACACGGCGTGTGATTTCCAGGCTGAAATTTCCGAAGAAAATGTCCAAACCAAAAGACGCCACGTACAGAAGTTCATTATCAAAGCATAGAACGATTTAAAAAAATGTTCATCACTAAATGAAAATTCCACTCGTCAATGAATTCCAAAAAGAATATTCCCGAAGCAATCATATTCCTAAAAAAATTCCAAACTAAATTAAATAAATTTACCGACTGAAGAATTAAAAGTATCTCATTTGGCACAGATTAATACAAGGGTTATATTCAGTGGATTATTTGCGGCAGCCAAACAGCCTTCAATAAATATTACTTGTATATCTGCCAATATTGCTGACATATTTGTCTTCCATCGTTACGTAAGAGTACATCTCTATTAACTATTCAATTATATATCCTCTATGATAAGTTCTATGCATATATTTTCGGCAGTTCTGTATTTGTTTTGTCGACAGCCGTGCAAGTGCTACTATGCAAAACAATTAGGCAAAACAACCGCTTCCCAAGGACGATAAAAATGGCTGGTTCAAGCTGCGAAAACATATATTTCAAATTAATTAATTGTTGATTTTGTCTGTTTTGTGTGTAGAATTTTGTTTGCTGGTTTCTCAGTAAATCGGCAGTAATTGCTGTATGAAGATATGCAATTTTGTTAACGTACAAACAAATGAGCTTTACGGTAATGATTTTGGTCCTTACTGGGGGTCTTTCTTTTTGAATATTCAGCAGGGAGGATTGAAATATTATTCATGATATGCGAACACTTTGTTCAATTTGAGTTTTATGACTTCGGGCTACATTTTTCGCTTTTTTCAATTTAGTGACTTTTGTGTTTGTATTCGATATTTGACTTTCAACACTTTCCCTCCCAACCGTTTTATTATGCATTTATTATGCTCTGAAGATATTCTAGGAGTGGACTTGTAATTGTTACTCTAGAGCAAGAAAATAAATTACCAAGGGAAAAATACAAATGCAATGGTTACTTAATGGCTTAACATCGCGCAAAATTCTTATTTCAATTCAAAGTGAAACATGAATAATTGAAATGTTTCCTGGATCAATAAAAGAATGAGTCCCGAAAGGTCAGTCCTGTATATAAATTAAACAATATCTGTAGACTTAAATGGTTAATGTTAATTTCAAAATATTAACTCACTTTTCCACTTTCCGTGGAATAAATTAGTTCATGAAATACAATTCTAAGTAGTCCATATAAGTGGTGTTAGAGTGATATAGCTCACATTAAATGAATTTCCTCACTGAATATGCTAACTTTTTAACCATGGTAAAAATTACATAACATATTTTAGCATTATTTCCAATGTTAAATACTATCAACTAGTCTACAAAAGCATTACCGTACTAGGAGTGCTTAGAGTTATAGTGTCATAAGGAAAGTCAGTGCACATAACAAGAGAATAGATACAAAGCCTCAAGTCTATCCAAGGAGATGATGCTGTAAACAGAATTGCCGCCGGCTTCTTGTGGAAGATAGTGAAGTAGGTCTCTGAGACGGGTGATGAAGAGCTGTTGTTCATTACGCATGGCCCGCAGGCTTGTGCAAACTCCTTCCCTAATTGTGTATGACAACATATGTCGTCCTAGCGCGAGTCTCGAAGTTACGAAATTTTCTTGAAACCATTGTTGTCCTTGAGGGAAAGTTTCTAAATCGAGAACTTAAAAAAAAAGAGAAATCTGCCCTGCAGTTTTAATAATTTCAACAAACACAATGGCAAGCAAAAATTAATCCTGATCTGCTCAGTTATATCTACTAAATTGCTAAAAAATTTGCTCAAATTGCAGTCTAACTTTTATTCCCATAGATCTTGGGAGATATATTGTTAATAATTAGATAAATAGAAGAAATTATACTTGGATTATATCCAGTTAGTATGATGACATTGCGATAAATTTTGATCAGCAGAATCATGGGCAATCAGTTTGCGTTCGTAAGAAAATATACATTTTGGGATACCTTCTTCCCCACTGGAAACACCATTTCAACTTGCGTAACTGATACGTTAGTTTTCCAATTGTTTTAACAAAACCTGGTGGGTAGAAGGAAATTTTGAGATAGTTGTGTATCTAGTTAGTACACAATGCTTCTTGGTTATGATTAGTCAGCCTCCATTTACGACTCTGAGGAATATAATCTCAGGAAATGGAAGAGATTGAAACGTGTCATTTAATTTGTTTAAAAAGTTTAATTCTTCGCTGTATCCTCTGGAAACAATTTTTAGTTGTCTCATTATTTTTTAAACTGTTATTGGATGAAGTTAAATTGAAAACGTAAACATTGTGGTTCATTTAAGATTGTTTCTGGCTACAAATCGCAACTTCTCTAGCACTCATCCTATAATTAGTTAATTTTAGAGTTTGCCTATTTTTCGTTTCAGCAAAATTTAAAAAAATTAGAAAAACTATCATAATAATACCAAACGATAAAATACCAATAAAGCAATAGTTTTAAGGGTATTCCTGAATATGAGTGAATCAGTAAACCTGAGAATGTTACTGCTTATTCATTTAAGATGTTTATCCCCGCTGAAAAAAACTACTTGCGCCTAAAATTTTCCCACACATCTCAGAAGCTGCAATGCATTAGTAATGTGAGATGGTGTTAAGAGAAATTTTATCAGAACTTATGTCACCATCATAGGCTTGACTTTTTTTTATAATCCCAGTGACACTTTTCGCCGGCACAAGTGCAGTATGGTGACACTAAAAATATTAATGTTTATTAAGAATTACCGACGTCTCGTATATTAAGGTCATTCAATTGTGGGCGAAGATGGATAAGAATAGAGGTGAAGAATCGCATAAAATGAAAGTGGTAGCTATAACAATAGAGCATGGGAGAGGCAGAAACCTAGCTGTTTGAGAGGGGACTACGATATGGCTCTTAAATGGGCGATAGTATAGGAATTTAAGACCGAGGAAATGTCTGCCGAAAATTTGTGCGAGGCGGTGGTTGCCCTGTTTTATTATGGCTTTCTAAATAAACCCCATCTACTCCGAAAGAGTCCGTTTTTAAGTGTTCTGACGGTTTAATGGGAAGCTTGAAAGCAGTGGCAGTCTTGATAAAGGTCGACTCAATTTGAAAGTCATACGCACGAAATGGAAGCATAGGAAATAATCGATTCCTCATCAATATATTTCCCCACGCGTTCCCTCATAAAAAAGGTAATTTAATTATTACAAAGGGGTGTAGCTATTGATATCTTTGAGTTTCTGAAATTTTATGCACTTCGGTAAAAATCATGCTGTTCTGTTATATGACAAAGGGTCATTATTTCTGGAAATACAACCCGGTATTTTTTTATAATTGAATACCTTAGTATTGCTATCGTATAAAAGTGCCGTATAAGTGGAATACCGTTTTATCTGACTTCATTTCAGCCCTAAGTTTCACAGCTGTTATGTTCACATCAATTTATTATCCATGTACCGGCGGGCGATGGAGTTGCAGCATCTATTGAATTGCATCTGAATTAAATTCGGCATATAAGGATATTGTTTGCGTAATTAGAAACTTACAAAATTCTCCTCGGATATGCAAATCAACTCCTGAGTACAACTGATTCCATTTTTATGTCTCAGCTATTCGCAAAATTGTAACGGTGATAAATTTCCATCAAACAATGTATCTTACCAGACTAAAGGAAACGTACCAATTTTGTCTATCCCCGACTCCAAATATACATCAATTCGATCCTCAGAATGCACAACTTTTTAAGCATCTTATTCCAATTTTTTGTGAACGCATTTAAATTTTTAATTTCTCCCCGTTCCCCTCTGCAAACATGCCGCGGACCTCTTATTAGTATCGACGATTCCCACGTCATTGTTTCGCGCTACATCCGTCATTTCCCATTGACGTGGACCAATCATTTCTCCTTCCCCCCCCCGGGAAAACCCTCCCTCTCCTTCCCCCTCTTGCCGCGGGCCCCCTTTGAATCACCACCCGCCGTCTCGTCCTCCCGCGCGCCAGTTATCCCACCCCGAGGTCCTTTTGTCTCATCCGATTGTGCGCCCGGAATCGCGCAGGGTGACTGAAAATATCGCCCCCCAAATTAGCCAGCACGTGTGCAACAAAAGTGAAGCGCGCAATCAGCTCCCCACCTCCGTCCCATCTCCTCCCCCCCCGTTAAGGGATCGCGGGGGATCGTTTCCAGCTCACACGATCTCCCCTCCTTCGCCCCCACTCCCCGCCCCCGGACGTCTACCCTGCCCCTTCCCACAAGCCAAGCCGAGTGACCACCACGATGCCCCTCGCATGAAAAACAAAGCATACCGACCCGATACCCCGTGGGGAAGGATTTTGAAATCACGGGAATGGGAAGGGTATGTGTGGCTGGAGGCGGTGATAAAGGCGTTTTTGGCTCTCGTGCGGGTCAAATCACATCACGGACCAGTCACAAAAGACCGCATTCCGCTTCGGGCTTCCCCCTCTGTCCGCCATCCTATCCCCATCTATGCTTCCCTTTTCTCTGCCTCGTTAAATCTCTCTCTCCATCTATCTGTGTACAAATAATATCGAGGCTCGAGCGTATCTGTCACGTCCACTGTGGTTCCATTCTTCAAATTCATTAAAAGAATAGAAGATTAAAGGGTCATTTACGGGAGAAAATTGAATTTCATTAAAGCTTTTATTCTCTATGAATAGAAGTAAATTATGCGATAAAAAACGGACATATTAGGTCATAGAAGGCAGCAGGGTTCGATCCTCGGTATCCCTGTCACGCACTGCGTTTCAATCACGGCTAAAATTCAAACGATCATAATAAATGACGACATTATTCCGATTTCCATTTGAAAACTCCCTTCCTTGGTGGTAATGGAGGGTGATTTGCACGCGCAGGGTGATCTGTACTGTTTTCTCTCTCTCATTCTCTTTCCTCTCGGCGAAAAAACTCCACATCAAGGAAGGCGACGCAATCTGTTTCCTCTCTCACCGCCCCTGACGCCACGCTACCCGCCCGCCACCGCACCCCCCCCTCACCTCCCCCCCTCCCGGCCGGCGTGCCCTGCTGCGCTCGGAGATTGCGAGACTACGTCCGGAACTCCTTTTTGGCGCTGGCTGGAAGGGCTGTCCATCAACACCTTCCATTGGAAGGTCGCCCCGTTAGCTCCCTTAACGGCTACTCTCGCTCGGCCGACCCTTTAACGTCCCTCAAACCCTCTCCCCACCTCCTCATCTACTCCACCCACCCTCCACCCATTAAGTGAGGATGTGGCGCATTTGGCCAAATAAAGGGATGCGGAGAATGGCGGGTAAATGGCGGAGGGCACCCATTCGACACTGGCAGTCAGGGCAGGCACTGATGCGTACAATGGTGTGGGAGGGTGAGACGGGGAAGGGGAAGGTTTGGGGGACGGGTGTGTCGGGGGAGGAGAAAGGGGATGGGTGGAAGAGCCGTGATAAAGAAGCCGGAGATTGTGACGAGCCTTGAACTGGAATGGAATGTAGGCATAGGTGAGTGAATGCCGTCAGTTTTTGACACCATCCTCATGAGTTAAAACATTGATATGAAACCGTAAAAAGTCAGACAATGGTTTTTATTGGTTATTCCTGAAGTGTTTAGTGCCTATGTGGCATTGAAATTGGGTAAAATTTTAACTGTTCCATTCGCCGCAGTCGGGTTTGAGAGCGTTTGTCCCTAAAATGCTGTCACAGTGATCTAATTACCCACGAACGCAGACACCGCTCCTCTCTTGGTGGTTTAGATAGTTTCGGCAAGAGTTTCGATAGCAAGGGTGTCATTAGTAAAGTAAACTTTACGATGAGAGAAAAACAACAAATGGAAACAATTCACGCCCATAGCGGAGACTCAAGCGGAAAATGAAGGTTGAGTTGTGTTGAATTCCCATCCAAAAGTAACGTATATCGTATTTCCCTTCTTTTTAGCTTTAAATTTCTGCTTTTCAATTTTTATTTATGATAAAAACTACACGCGAAAATAGAACTTAGGACTCTTAGTACAAAAACGAGCCAATATATTAATTGTGCGTTTTCATAGAAAACTGACTTTATTAGATTTAGAATTTTACCAGGGCTCAACGTTACATTATCTGCGCGCAATTAAAATCTCCTCTTCTTTGTGCTCCCTTCACTGAGGCACCCTAACTTACTTAAAATATGGGAATTTCGACCGCATCATATGACATTACAGTAAAAACTTTTCTCTTGAGTTGCAAAATCGAGAACAACTCTACGAATTAAAGACGCCGTGTCGACTTTTGGATAAATGTCTTCATAAAACAGAACGAAGCAGAGACAATATCTTTAAAAGAAACACAACAAGATATTTTCCAAAGAAAACTTTCGTAAGAAAAACTTTGAGTCTTATTTTCAATGGGTCGCTAGTAATGTAACGCCTCGGCGTTTGCCTGTCTTCGCATGACTTACTTCGAGTTACTTGTACATGCATGTTGGTCTTTGCGGACCGAATTTCAAGCAACTATTCCTTTTAATTTAAATCCATCGAACTATCCTGCAAAGGCGAAGTAATCATGACAAAGCTCGTGATAGAGTTCATCCAATTTAATCCAGGTTATCCTCCTCATTCGAATTAAATTAGAAACTGCATGCACATCATTTCTGTTTAAATCAAGTATATCAATTATTAGGAAGTTTTTTAATTATTTGCATGAAATAAATGGATGAAGTTTGTCATGGCTGATCCTTCACAACGCATTACTTGCTCACGCTTTTTCAATGAAAACTCTAATTGAGTATAATACTAGTAGTTATTAGGGGAGGCGACTGACAGCAGAGGTCAATAGCGCCGTTAGGTATAGGTGGGTACCTTTGTAGGGAGAGGATATTCAGGAAATGGAGGAAGGGCTGAAAGTAATCCACGTTGGTATTATCATACTCTTAACAAAAAGCGCTAAGGGGCGCAAACGCGTCGGTCTAACGTCCAATCGGACGGATGGTGAACTCACTAAAAGTGCTCTCCATATAGCACTCCGAGTAGGGATCTGAATACCACTGAAAAATCTTAAAGCCTCCGAGATTAGAACCTGGGCCCTCAAAGTACAAATCCAGTGCAATAGCCACCCCGCAATCACAGTTATGCTTCAAGCCACAATGCTTAAAATAGTATATCCACTTCAAAAGAGATAAATACTATCCAGGGAGTTCATTACAAGTTTGCAAAACCGAATTTTTTTCAAGCTCTGCATTATTTAAGCGGAACTGCTCTGACCTAAAAGAGAAGTTAGCTCTACTACATACTCGTATGTAATTTCATATATCGACATAACACAATTTCCCGGGCGCATGGCTACACAAGCAAACCAAACGTTGTCTTCCATAAATATACGCGAGTAATATTATAAAATTATTGCTGTGTAATTATCCTAAGGTTAATTAATAGTACAATTAGTTAATAAGCGTCGTAAGTGGAAACCTTTTTGTAATTTAAGCATTAAGTCAAGACGTTCAGGAATGCATAATTTATCGTATTGATGTAAAAGCATGGTATGAAAGCAACTACCTTATAAATTAATGCCATCGCAGACAACACTACTTGCATAGGCAGGATAAACGCTGCATTGGTGCAAGCAAAATTCCCTCTGTAATGTAAACATCAACTCATATAGATCATCACAAAAACTAAATATAAGCGTATGATAACATTTTTAATAGATACATAGTAACAATATTGATTGAAGATGATATTTACTGGCTATAAGAAATACTAACCACAATTATATCCTAAAGAAAAACTATTTTCTTACATTGGAAATCATGATATTACAGCTCGAAAGAGTTTCGGTGTTATGTTAGCTGATGATAAGGCTCGCCTGGATGTCACGGAAGGCAACAAAGCCAGCTATAAAGTTTACATTTCTTCATTAATAACTCATTTACTGTGGGCATTAAAGAATTCCAGGAAGTGAAGCCTGAAAGTGTAAAGTATATTACATGTCTTTATCACTTTCATGGCATTTCTTACACTTGAGATTTGAACTTAATAAATATCAGACTTTTTGTGATAATCCTATTCTTCCGAATTGTTAAACATATTACTTCCACTACGAATATATTGTGACTCCTTCATGGGGGCGTAAAGGTGATTTTGTTACAACTTTATAATTCTACATTCTCTTGCATCGGCAATATTCCTAATTTTTATCTCATTGTTTCCAAAAAAGAATCAATAGGTAAACAGAAATATTCGCATAATATAAAACTTTACCTAACTGCGATATCTGCTGAGCTTCGGAATATATTCTTCAACTTTGTCTTCAAAGAAAGACCGACTGAGTGCACGCAGGGCATGGGTAAGAAATTGGTCTCGTCAGTCCCGAACGAAATAATAGGAAACTAGTATTGTAAGTCGAACGTATTCGTAGTTCTGTGGAACGTCTCGGTTCGCTAAGAGTTACTGTGAGAAGAATCCTTTCTGGAGGGAGGAATGACTCCTTGTTCAGGTCAAAAAGCTGAGAAAAGAGGCGGTGGCGAGGAAAAGAGAACGAGGCGTTTCAAATGGGAGGATACGGAGACAGGCAGATTGGAGAGGAGGGCGGGGGTCTTTATGGGAAAGTGGAAAGAGAGAATAAATGGTGAGGGGTGGGATGAGAACGGATCTTGGTTCCTTCCTCATTCGCAGTACCTAATCGCTGTTACTTACACTTGATTGACAAGCGTTTATCATATTTTATATAATTTCCGGATTCTGAAATATCTAATGGCTGAGGGAATTTGATTTCCTCACTAATCGACCCCTTTCGGTGCCATAAAGGCCTCGAGAAAGGGAACGGAGAAAATCGATTTCTTCAGTCAGGGCAAGATGGAGTGCTTCATCCTTTGCCTGACTGCTTGATTGAAAGGAGGTGAAATAATAACATTGGGACAAGGATTACGGTCTTCGTTGATTGCTACAAGTTCACATATATTTTCTTTTTTCCCCTCCATATAAAGTGGGTGGGTTTTTTCAGTTACCTAGTCTTCCTCTGAGTTACTCTAAAGTTTATCATTACGGGTAGGGTAATAGTAAAAATGAAATTTTAAAAACGCTACTCACTTGCTTATGTTTTATATTTCAAAACATATTGTCATGGAACTGAGGGTAAAATTGATCTGAACGTGAAATATATATGGCCTTATTTGGAGACAATATTTCCATCACCTCTCAAAGGATTGTCATTGCTTTATGATATCCAGTTTTTCCCCATAAACTTTATCAGCACTTTTCCCACTGCCCCATATATCTCCAAAGGTGTATAATGTGGTGTTATGAGGGTGAAAGGAATCTCAAGTTAAATTTTAAAAATATACGGAAAAGGATACCATATAGGGCATTATATAAACGCTGACAACTACTTTTGTGTGTTACACAGTAAATATTTAAAAGCTCATTTGAATAAAAATGTGTTGAGAATAGCTTATACTAAACCTAAATGCATAAAAAATCACATATTATACCAATTCATCAATTTTTATCGAAGTCCATAGAAAATAAATTGCCTGACATCCCATATTCCCCTTTGTTTAATATTTCTATAGGTGCTATCCGCAGTTTTATTTTCCGCTTTCTTATTCAAAGCCTTGCTCAATCATTCATACCTGCATATATTGTCGTTCATTTGATGTAGAATATTGAAAATAATACTCTTTGAAAAATCAGCTAGGCGTTCTGCGCCAAGAGTGTTAATTAATAAAAAACCATGTGTGAGATTACGAAAATAACACCAATACATTCTTATACATGATTTCAATGATAGGCCAAGTCATGTAATTATTATAGGACAGATATTTCAAGCATGAATGTATGCCATTTCAAATGTTTGCTATGTGAGTGTAATAGATCCAAAATACGCCAACATTGTTTAACTAATAGCATTTTTATTGTTCGTCATTAGCTAGAGGTCTAATTCATTATTTCGTAAAGATGTAATCACACTTTCACGTGCACAAGAGAATCATAGGTATGCATAAAAGTACACTTCACCCAGAGGAAAATATTTGTCAGAAATCATTCTGAAAAGAGCTGTTATAGGTACAGGTATAGGCATTATCCACAACCTATGGTAGTTCAATGAAAATGAGTCATTAGATTTTTTTTAAATTGGTATATTTTTCAATGGTGTGTCTCTTAAACTGAAAGTTCAAAATGGAGGCAATTTGAATGCATGAAATGGTACGATTGAAAGGGCTTCTGCTGATTCAAAGCACACATTTCCAAATGCCTCCGCATTTGATTAAACCCAAATCAAGGCATTAGGGAGCACGGCAAGTGATAACACTACCGTGTTTCGTAACGGTTCCTCAAGGAAACGGGATGGCAAATAGAATCGAACTAATAATGAAGTTAGGGAGAAGGTAGCTGAGTAGAGCTCACAGCACTTAGTTGAGAACATCAAGTTACGAAGCTTCACACTCTCGAGGTACACATTGGTAAAACAACAGTTCCACCGCAGCAATCATCACAAATTATTTTTCTCTACTAACTTTTAAGTGTTAGAAATACTCGTTAAAAGCAATACATAAACCAAAAAACTGCATTTTAAATCCCTAGGGTAAAATATTTTTCTGGAAGCTAATATGTTGCAGTTAGCAACAGGGACAGGTCTATATTATCAAAATAATCGATGTTATCCTAAAAATGTTCTTGTGGCATCGAGCTGTTCACTCTAGACGATGAACTATTTAAATCATTTTCATTCTAATCAGGTGTTTTTTAAATGGATGAAATATGTATGACACCTTTTAAACATAAAATAATGCAGCAATGATGCAACGAAACTTCAGGTCATGCAATGAGATCAGCAAGATTTATTCAATGAGGGATCGAAATCTACCTCTCCTCTCCCCTTCATCCCGTTAAATCGTTCTTCATAAAAACTGTTACAACTTAGTTCATATGACTGTCATCTATTTGCAAATTTAAAGGTAGTGTTGTTTCATATTGCTTTATTTTTCCGTAATCGACAACAGAATGAAATTATATTTTATTCATCAGCAATCATATTAAAAGATTAAAAATGTTCGAAGCGTCAATAGCCTTTAGTGCTGAGGGTTATACGGTAGCGCCTGGTTTGCGGAAGTACGTATCTATTTTCGCCGAGCAAGCGGGGGAGTTTGCCGTGGGTATGTCTATATAGAGGGCACTTAACACGTGTGCCGATGCTCGAATGAAGGCTTCGAATAGCGTGGCTCAGTGTCTAAACGCGAGCTTCATTTCGAGCAGGATCGAAAGAGCTTTCTTTCCAAAAAGACTTTTTATTACCCTTTTGTAGTTTACTTCATTTTGGCAGTAATTCTGCACTCCGTTCATTTTCGACCACTCGGAATGACGTCAATCTATCGCAGCTCAAGTGCCTGCCAGGCATTGAGAAGCAACATAAAAAAACTTTACTCCTTTACTCGTATCTCGGCTCCTCGTTGGCAGCCTTCAGAATTTTGAAATTGATAGAACGCCCTTCGAGTATGTGTTTCAACCTATATCGAATTTTCAATAAAGAAAATAATATATTTTTGAGGTAGAAACGGTAGGTTTGAAACTGTAAAATGTTTAGTGGAAGCTTTTTTTATTTTTAAATGTTTTTAAGGTTAAGATTTATTAAATTAATACAAATTTTCTATGCTATGGGTTATAGTGTACTACATCTACCTTATAGCCAATGAACTGCCTCGGTGGTTTGTAGCAGGTGGTGTTAGAATGCAATCCCTAATACTGTAAATTCAGGTGAAAGATATGTCTTTGTACTAGAGACTTCTTTCTTTGAGCATTGTTGCAGTTATTTCCTATCGTAACCGTACAATGAGTGAGGGGCGAGTATCTTTCTACACTAAACTCTGTTTTTCTTATTGTATTTGTGTGGCCCGATCGACCGGCGCCTATTGGTAATAGGAAAACTTAATGATTATCCCTGTGACACAAATACACTGGGTAGACCTCACCAAATGTCGCCATGTTTTAGTGACTTGCACCTTACTTTTCTCCATATAACCCCAAACACTGATTATTTTCTCATAGTAATATTTGCCCACTCCATCTAATCTCCTTTGAAAGTTGTTCATTTCCATAATTACTTTCCACACTGAATTAGAAGGTTCAATTATCAATTATGTGACTCAGACATACGACCTTACCTGAAGGTGGCAGATTGACTCTTGACAGTATGAACAAGCATGCTTGCTTTTTCAACGGTAGTTTATAGTGAGCTGAGTCTAAATTCAATCTAATAATTTTCCACCGTATCAAGTCTGTGAAAATCAATTTGATGGTGGTTTGCTACCACGCATGTTCTTCATTAATTTCATGCGGTAGCAATCGCTTTTACATGAAGTTTCCCTCCATGTGGAAGCGATTTTGAGATTCAAAATACTCGCCGTGTTCCTTATACCTGCCCCAGGCTCTCTCTCAGGCAGACAGCAGAGCGATGGCCTTCGATTGACGACTCGGGCGGTGATTCTCACGAGATTGAAGTGGCGGAAGAGTAGGAACACAGGAATTCACTTTTCATTCACTCGTTGGATGATTTTTATTCTGCATCGCCCTGAGAGTAACCCCCATCTCCATCTCTAAACACAAAATGCGTTAACTGAAATGCATTGCACAGATTCATGCAATGGAAAACGAATGCAGCCTACGCGTTGGTTTTTGTTCATTTCCTGCGTCTACAACTGAATGCTAGTCAATAAATTTTGATCCAAGGCAAAAAAATAATTTTTACGAATGGGGAATAAATTGAAAGTAGAAATATAGTAATAGAAAGGGGAAAGAGTGTAGTAATTTAATACTGCTGTAAAATTACGTTCTGTCTTTTAACGATATTCTCCAATTCATCAATTGATTTCAGCATTTCTAATGGATGATTAGATAAAGCAGGATACATTTGCAGTAATTTTACTTTAAACTTTCGATCAGGTTAACGATAAGAGGTAAACAATATCGTCCGAAGTTTATGAATGTTTTAATTCGTACTTTTAACTCCTAAGTAAAACCATAATATTTCTTTCCACTTTGAATATTTTTCACAAAATCTAGATAAAATAATAATGGGCATTTAAAATCGTAATAGATATTTAAAATCCATATTGAGATGAAAAGAAAATATTATGGATACACATGTTTATAATCTGAAATATTCAAGGGAGAAGCAGGATAAGGGTTCTCAACCAATTCTCTTAAATTAACTCTAACACGAATTACCATCGCGAATTTATCAATATTTCGTAACTAGTAACGTTTCGCCAAATTCTCTTGTAAGGCATAATTCGGGCAAAAAATTTTAGCATTAGAGGAATTTTTAAAAATCGAGTAAAACTGTGTTAATTATCAACTCCTCTTCTTTGGATATGCCATGCATTATCCGCTTGAGATTTAGTTGTAATTTTGGATATAAAATATGGAACAAAAATGTTTTTTTTTAACAGTCGAGTATATAGCGGAATTAGAATGGCCTACCTACGTCAAGATTTCGTGTGTGAGATCTCGTGGAATCCTTCATTTTCCCTCAAGTAGGTGAACACGATGATTCGTCTCCATCTGTCTTCATCTTAGCGTAATGCCCCTCAGAGCTATTCTTTCAAATAAGTAGCGACACGCGGTCTCTTGCGGCTGAACATCTTTCCTATTCGCCTCGTATCCATTTTGCTCGCGCTTATAAGAATGGAAATCCAATACTGAAACGAAGCCTTGAGGTGAGACTTCATGAGAAATTTCATTGAAATGTGCTTCCTTAATATATAATCCATTTACCCGTAAGCGTTAAGTTTACCAACCAATGGATTTTTCGCCAGAGAAATGGTGTAATTTCCAATATCTTACTCCAAAATCTCTGGTTCATGTTTCTTTTTTGAAGAAAATGTATTTTTTATGGGGTGTTTTTTCATTTATACCTTAATGAATAGCTGCTCAAAATAACCTTTCCATAAGATTAACACAGCAAACTCCATATGTATATCCTGTATTGAACAATTTTTATTCCATCTACTTTACCTCATTCCAAACCAATTTCTTGTTCTTTCATCAATTCCTTAAACTATCAATTGTGATTTTTATTTTAAGTAGTTATTAGCCACATAAAGTATTATTTTTGCCTCAAAATCTTTATGTGCACTCCACGTGGGATTAGAATAAAAAAGAATTCCTAGTACTCCAACTTTTCAATTACTTCTGTTACCATTTAAATAAGCAATAAACTTCACTTATTGCAGTGCGCAGATTTATTGTTAGTTACAACTACTACAATGTGTTCAAATGAGCCAGCCCTTTCACCTAAGAGACTCAAGTGGTTATATTTACCCATCTATGATAAGAGAAAAACACCTTTCAGAAATGGGACCCACTGGGTAGGAATGGAATTATCTTCATGGCATGTTCAAAATAATTATTCCTTTGACCGTGCTTTCTAAATATTTAGGAAAATACACTTATTTTAATAGCGTTTAATTGAGTTTCAACCATTCTTGTAGGCTCGGTACTCTTTAATTAGTTTTAAAAAGCCGAAATCCCCTCCTCAAAAATAGTTTCCTCACTTGTTCCTTTAGCTTTGTAGCTCAAATGGGTGCCCAAGCTCTGCATATTATTCATGACCGCGCCAAAAGTTTCTCTGTGCTATTTTTTTATGATTTTTGTACTTCTTAATTGTAAGATTATCAATCCCAGAGAATTGTATTAGATATCAAGATATTTTCCCCGAATGTCGGAAGGATATCTTCTGCATTTTGCTCGAAAGTATTTCCTACTACATTATATTCCCTATTTATACGTTATTTGTATTCCCTTCTGAGTGATGTTTTTCTCATTGGAGAAGTTCATTATTATTTTTCTTTGCAATTTCACTATTCCAATTCAAGGTGCACTGTGCCGTTTCTCTCTTTCCAATCTTCAAGTGCTGCGTTATATTCTTTTCCTCTCCACCATGCTAATGAATCCTTTCAGTTGTTCTTGCTTCTTTCATTTCCTCTTCTGTATGATTGGACGTCGAAAGAGAGGTCCTATAGCATCACCATGACTCCGCTTCTAACTTGATCATCAGGACCCTATTCTATCTACTGGACTTCACTCTTTTTCTACATTATATATTCAGTATGTTGGGAAACTCCTTTGTTTTGTGTTCACCTCCTGAGTGTATCATTCTGTATACGTCTCTCTAGAGGCCCCCTGCATCCACATATTCTATTTCGTTGAGTATCAAGAGATTTAAACCTAATCCAACAATCTTTGTGCCTACATTTTTTTGGTTTCTCATTCACTCCTGAGCCCCTCATGGCCCATACCCTGCCATACTTTCTTCCCCTTTGGCTGATGCTGCTCGCCCAAAACTCCCCGGTAGGAGATCCGATTGGGGACTACTATATCTCCAGGATATTTTCCCGAGAGAAATGCTGCCATGTCACATTTGTGAATGGAACTTCGGGAAAGACTAATGTGGTTTCCCGTTGCCCTACACACCGCAGTTCGATTTCACTCTCTCCGCCAACAGCTCTGTGCGTCACTGACGGACGGACCGATAATCATATGCGCCATCAGCAAAGTCTGGTGGAATACCTTGAACCATCATTCCAAAGAAGTTATTTTATAGAAATGTATTTTACTTTGACCCGTTCTATTGAGTGATTTTTTTCAAAAGTTGGAAATATTTTGTTGTTACCGGGATTTGATATAGGAACCCGCAACTTACGAGGACCAACTAAATGTCATAGTATATTATTTCTAGAGTGCTATTATATGTACTCTTCGCTTCGTCCAGTAATAGTTTTTCTGCTTGCCTTGATAAATTTGTTTGTATCTCTGACCAAATTATCGAAGGGCCTAATGTCATTTTCTGGACTGCTCAAAAGATTTTCATTCAATATTTTCAAAATATTGATCATTTGTTCCTTTAAAATTGGCAGACTATGGTCGTACATGCCATAACCATTGTCTCTCTTTGACGAAGGTAAGGCCTACAAAATATTTTATTTAGAATCCTTCGGATTCATTGAATCAAATAACTAACATCCAAACACGCATAAACTCTAAAGTAAACTTATTATATCCTTTTTGAGATGTTTCAACGCACTGAGCAGCTACCAGAATCCAACTTCAAGCGTTTTCAGTAAACTAAAACCCTATAAAATCTTACGTTGCTTTAAATATTATAGGCTTTTTTAGGGCTTGTTGAAAATTCTTCATAGATATCGACTTTTTAGGCGTACATCAACCGAAGAGTTTCCAGGAATTTATGGCCTCATGCAATGTACGATGAATGCATACCTCTTTTAACGGAGTCTTTAACACTAATATGTTATACCTACGGTTTTTATATCTTAATTAAGTCCTCAAATTCTCAGTGTTTTATCTCTACCGTTAAACATTTGGGCATTCTTTGAGAACCTTGTACAATCTAAATTTCAGCTACCTGTTCATAAAAGATATACAAATTCTTTTCTCGCTAAGCTGTTTACCGAAAATGTCCAAAAGTTTGAAAAAAAAATTCCTTTCTATAGAGAATTTTTGTTCAAATATTCCTTCTGCATTTTTCCCACATACTTTTACTGTGGTTCGATGGCAATGTTGCATCATAACCTGACAATACTTAAAACATTGTACGTGTGACGTCAAAGCTAACGACAATGGACCAGTTTATCAATTAAAGTTTTCAGAAATAGGGGACAAAGGCTTTCAATGGAAAACGAAGTTTTACTCTCTTCATACTCATGTCTGAATAATTGAAAAAGAAACACATTTTGTGGAAGATTCTATAATTAAATGCAATCCCGTCATTTTAAATGCAACATAAAGAGGACTCCATGCAAAGGTGATTCATTCCACTCATCCACTACCATGCCGTAGAAGAGAATCGTCACTTAATCTCCTTTACTTTATCCATTAGTTAATTAACCACTATTTGACTGAAGGGTCCAGCACTTCCGCATCAATGTCCCTTTGAGTATAATCCGACAGGCCAATTAGAGGTACACTATGGCGTTCACGGTATTCACGTCGAAATTCGGCATTCGTAAACTAAGATCCTACAGACAGAGTCACTTACCAGGCGTCAAAGTATTGCTAAAATCCCATCAACCTGCTTTCCTCTTAGCCTAACAGGTACGCGAAATTCACAGTCACATTAGATACCATGCATAGAAGTATATTTTGTTGATTTCTCATTAAATGTAGACAAAAGTCCATAATTTCATTTTAGAGTACATAATACTTCAATTTTGGCCATGCTGTTATTTTTTAAATTATTCTAAATGTTTCAAGCTTCATTCAAAATCAATTCTAAAATAAAATAAAACTTTTAATGTTTGACATAATCGGCTAATAGTTTTTAACTTGCTTGCATTAAAAAGTCGAATCTACACCATTGTTTTTTTGCACAATACTTTCCACAATAGATGGATTAGGGATAAAAAATATCATTAGATACTTAAAATGGAAATTCACCCAAGTACATCATATTCTTTTTATTTATCAATTATTTTATATAAACTCTTATTCTTATTAAGCTTTAGGTTCAAGTCATTGGCCCTTAAGAATTAGTGAAACCTGAATGATTTTACAGTATTTGGAGTAAGTAGGATATGCCATCTTTATACAATCGTTTCAAACTACAGAGGTTATTCATGGCATGCTCGCTATTCAAACAGTTCCCTAGTATTTTCCAAGAAATGTTCAACATGGCAGCTGTGATCTATAATGCGGAGTTTCGTTAATATATCTTTACAGTGCGAAATATGTTATTTCATTCCTTCGGTGTATTAAGTTATCCGTTATCAATATCTTCCAAAGTAATCATAATTTTTCCCTCAATCGTATAAGCATTTATGATCGGTAACTTTAAATTGAATAACTATCCCATGGAATGCCACCGTAGAGCAATGATTTCTAAATTACGATATGCATACTCTCACATGACAGTCTTTAATTAATATTTTAATTGTTGAACTATATTTTAAATACTATTTTAATGAACTCCACGGGGCCATAGAAATGAGTGAAGTTAAAAGTTTCAAATTTTCAATGTAGAGTTCAAACAGTTAAGTTTAAAAAAATTAAGTTTACCACATGAATGAAGAAAAATAGAAACTTGGAAAGGGTCGTGAAATATAGAGACACATAATAAAATTTTCTTTGAAGAGCTTTAACCTACAAACAGTTTCATTTCTAAAGGTATTTTAATAAATGCAAGTTTAAAAGCATTGAATCCTGGCATGATTCCGGGCTTAAATATTTTACGAGAATAATTTCGAGTTTTCCATTCAGCTTACCCTCGAATCAATATTCCTACACTCACTTCACACAATTCTTCATTCCTCCGGGCACCCTGATTGTCGAGAATCTCTTCTTTCCAGCTTTTGCTAAAATACAGCAAAGCAAAGATATCGTCCTTTGCTGAACACTTCTTCAAAAAGCCCTTACCGCAAAATGTATGCAAACTTTGATTTCTTTAAATCGATGACTTTCGGGCGTTCAGTTGTCTTGAACTTCCCCTAGCGTTCCTTACCAAATCTTTGATTCTCAAATTGGTTTTTTTAATCAAAGCAATCATTATGACTCTGACTGAAAAGATCGATTCAATGCGGAAATATAATTGGAGGGCTTAAAGCTGTGATCGGACGTATTCGGAATTCTAGCGGCCGATGATTTTGAGTTGGGGCGGTAGGCCCAGTAATACACCATCCCATTCGCTCCCTTTAACAAGCGATGACAGGGGCTGACCTCTAAACACCCTCCAACGCACTTCCCTGACTCCAGCCTCCTCCCTCCGACGAAATCACCCTCTCGGAATTGGGCTTCTCCATCAATTCGTGTTTCTCTCATGCTCTCCCTTCTTTTCCTCTCCCTCTCTCCCTCTCTCTTGTGTTTAGCCTTCTTCGATCCCCCCTTCTATCTTTTTTCTCTTTCCTATAGGTTCCATCTTGTTTTCTTTGTCACAGTAGACTGAACCGCGGTACAAACAGCCGGGTCGATCTCTCTGTTTTTATTTTCATTGACTAAATATATTAAATCACGGAAATCCAATTTTTCACGTCACGTGTTTTCGTATTCAAGGGAAGCTATTTTAAATTAATAAGAGACCGAAAATTATCCATCCACTAGATCACGAATGTCAATTTATTCAGCCGAAAAATAATCTTGTTAGAATCACGAAATGCATATGCTGCGCGGCTATTTGTCCGGTAATCAAAATAAGCATATTTGCATTTATAATTGCTCGCAATTCTCTCTATAGTCAATATCTTATTTCGAGAAATAATACTTTTATGCTAATTTTGATTTTTTTAAATTTCAGGGGAGAATATAATATTCTCATTCAGATCAATGCCATCATGCGACTTTAAACTTATTAATGCACTTTTTTCACTTCTTTAATGAACTTTTAGACTGAATATACTTTATCAAAGGAAAATCCGGCACAAAGTGATGAAATTACTCATTTTATTTGTTTCCCTCTCTCTATTTCCCTTTCTCTTCCATATTTTTGCACTCTACCCCCCCACTCCCCCCTCACGCTCAACTTCCACTAGTGCTCACGTCACACACTGGCTCCCTTTCTCCCTTTTCTTTAATCCTCTTCCCTTCCTTCCGCGAGCCAAAACCACAATCTCGACCGTGTTTATGCTTACACTTTCCAGTCGGTCCCGAATCAATGGGCGCTTTAACAGCACAATGCATGAAAAATAGGCTGAAGGAAAGATGGATAGATAAGATCTGGATCCCAAAGCCGTTCCAGTTTCTCTCCTTTACTTCCATTTCCCGCTCAAAATCAAAATATCTCTCCTCACCCTTCCCCCCACCAAAAATGAATTCAGACACATTTACATTCCTGATGTGGATACAACTGAAAAATAAACTGCAGAAGGAAAATAAAGGGACGTTTTACTCATGGTATGAGAAAACATATAATCCTAAAAGCTTTCGTCGATAGCCCATGCAAATTGATGCACTACCTATAGTGGAAGAAAATCAAAATAATGGCTGCGCTTGGAAATGAAAACACCGTGATTTCTGGACGAGAGTTATGTTTCATTCAACCAATCTGATATAATTTAACATGTGTTAAAACAGATTTTTTCGGATAATTTTTCAGTTTGGCAATCTTCTGTGATTTATTATTGAAAAGGTGGCAACAAGGACTCGACAACTGAAGTAAAGCTCCAAGAAAAGTTTGCCTTATTAGCAGGCCACTGTATTCCAACATATGACAAAATTTTCTCCAAAGAGTAAAGTTATATGGTTAAAAAATAATTAATTCACCAAAAACTTGTAAAAGTGAAAAGAAGGATAATTCCGTCATATCAAATTAATTGGAGGGTTTTATGCCGGATATTTCGAGCCATATATATCGATGACATGAAATTTAAGCATTAGGACTGCAAGCATTTTTAAACTAGGAAGAGCGAACTTAATATTTTGTATGCCTTGAATTATCTAAAATATTTTGTAATTTTGCTTACCTCTCGGACAAAAAAGTAATCTGGGTCAAACCGTTGCGCATACGCGTACTCAAATAATTCACCAGATCGACCAAAATTTTATTTTGCCATATTCTACGAAGCAGTGAATCCGTTTCCTTATTAAATATACCTTGCAAATTAAGTAGAGAATGAAAAATGAAAAGATAATAATGTTTGAGCATCACGGAGTGAATAGAATGAGTTTTCTGATTTTGAAAATGGAAAGGCTTTATGAGAAAAATGTTCATGAAACATCTCTTATTCCTCGTGTTGTCATGCATTAAAAAAGGTTACGATTAAAATGTATCTTATGACAACTCTATCTGTGATAATAGTTTTTACATTTATGATTAAAATATTAGTCACAGTCCCAAGATGGTGATGAACATTTCATCCTGTTTGTGGTAAATTTTTCTATTCTACAAATTTAATATTTGGAATAATTAGTTTTCTTAACATACATTTAAACGATGTAACATGTTGTTATAATTATACAATAAGCCATATTAACGCTTTTTGCAGCAAGCTTTTTCAGTCGTTTAGTAAATGTGATTCTTACAACGCGTAGGAGATGAAGTTTTGTATTTCAGGGGAGTAATTCATTTTTTTTAACGGAACATAATGGATTTTTTTAATTTTTAAATATTCTCTGAGGGCGAAAAAAAGTTGTAATGAAATAAACTGTAATTTTATATTTTTAATGAAAAAATTTCACAAGACAAAGTCATTCACATTTTTAGCATTAAGAAAAATTACACAACCTGACACGACAATAAAACATTCGTCAGTTCTGCTTGCACCCTGCCTCCCTCCATTCTGTTCAAATGCCTATTCTTCTCCTTCGCATGCTCGCTTGCCAAACGTTCTCCCTTCTATCACGGTCTTCAACATTCCATCAAGCCAATCAAAATGCTCGGCATCCATTTATCTTGTCTCCTCTGGATTTCTGATAATAGCTTACTCTGGTCTCTTATCATCATTTGTTCAAATCTTCGTTTGCATTTATATCCATCTATATTGTTCCTTTTCCATTCTTCTATACAGCCACGTTTCAAAACTCGCCATCCTATGCTTACCCTTTACGACCAAGTTTCCTCGCTATGCAAAACTGAATTTCATGTGAAAGTTTTAACTAATCTTTTTTTTATTTCTTTACTCAAGGTCCTTGTCATCAACTCCCTCCTCTATCTGAAAGCTTCTTTGGCTAATGTAAAACATTTTTTGCCTTCTATGTTACTGCTACTTTAACCGTTTCTGCCCAATACGCTTCCTATATAGGTGAAATGGCATGCCTGGTCTTGTTTTGCTTTCCGATCTTAATGTTTAACTTAGCCTACCTTATCATAAGTACCTATTATTCTTGCTTTAATTGCTTTGATTTTCATCCAGCACATATCACACTGATCTTTATATACATGATATATGAGAGCCAAAAGAAATCTAGTCTTAGTATTGTGCTGCATTATTTCGCAAAAGGTTTGATGGCATTTAATGTCAGATACGCGAACAGACTCAAGTTTTTCGATTTAGCATGCCCTTATCAGGTTCCAATGATAATATTTTTAGAACTGACGATATCTAAAAATATTTCCGATACAATGGACAAAAATTACATCTAAAAATATATATGAAAAACGCTCATGTAATTCAGTTTCTATTATCTCGTAGCTTCAATTAATGGTAAAGTTACAACAAAATTTGTTATTTGTGAAGAAAAATTGCATTATCTTAATATAAAATTTAAATGGAAAAAAACTTTATTTAACTTGGCATTGCACGAAAAAACTCTACACTTTCACGTTCTTCCATTGATTTTCGGGAGAGATATCCATATCCCTAGCAATTATTGGAAAGTAAATTAATCTGACAAACTTCCAAAAATGAAATAAAGCCTAAGAACGTTACATTAGTATCAGAACTTCTCTCTGAAAACATTAAAAATAAGGATATATTCCCACTATGTGAATCATTTGTTATTATTTAAAAATTTCTCAAAAAGAAGGATGATTGTTATTTCGCCAATCAAATTGAGACATGTAAAAAATTAATGTAATCTTTCATGTGAGATCTATTTTATCCTTTATTCCTTTGTGTGCAGTCATTAACTAGGAGTTAAAGCTTTTTCTACAATAGATATCGATATATATTAATTTTATTATTATATATTCAAAAAATATTAGCAAATAACTTGCAAAGCTCTGGCAACAAAATCACATGGCTAAGAGAATATTAGCAGAATTGGTTTTCGTGTTATCAAATTTCGACAATGACCCCGTTAAAATTTTACATAGTTTTTTATGTTGGAATGAAGTGAGACTGACAGTTAAAGTTTTTCGTTTCAAAAATCTTCTAAAATAATTTTAAAGTACCTAACTGAATTATTGATGTATCGTAAACATAACTGATGGAAAGTCCATTCAATTATTGCTTTCTAAATACGAAGGAAAATTTTCTTTGAGTGATGGTCACGCAAATATCTCACGTTTTGGCTTGTGAGTTCGGATTTCATTTTCCTTGAACATAACATGCAGCACGGGGACGCCAGCAAATGGCATCCTTTATTTATGAAGGCCATTGATTGCATCAGCGAAACCTAAAGCTGCTGAAATCCCAACTAATTATGTTATTGTTTGTAAAAATCTAATGTTAAGATATTAGAAAATTATTGAAAAATACGAACTATTCCACCGAATTTGAAACCATAAGATATCAGCCGCTCAACATGGTAAAATGTTCTACATGTAATTATCCCACCGGCCTCAAAATTTAACACTTATTTTATCTGTGAAAAATTCTGCGGGGTGTTGAGGGTTGACGGTTCAAATCTTCCGAGATTTCTTCCGCGTGAGCCCATTTTCTAGGGCGACAGTTTCACCGGCGTTGCAGTCGGCGTATTTAGATCAAAAATGTCAGAAGTTACTTCGTACCTTAAAACGCCAACTGAAACGCTGGTGACATTGTCGTCCGAGAAAATGGATCCTCGCAGAAGGAACTCGGGAGATTCGGATATTAAACCTCTTTATTTCCAACTATACAAGTACTCGTATTTTGTTGATCTTTCCTAAATTAAAAAAGAATCTTAGAACTGATCGTCTCATTTCTCATCTTATAAATTTATGTGAAATATATCCGATCAGATGGGACGGAAAAATATTTTTTGCTTTTATATAGGAACAAATTGCATTGTATTTTGGTTGAAAGCATTATAATATATATACATGTGTGTGCGTGTGTGTATGTATATATATATACTATATATATATATTATATATATACTATATATATATATTATATATATACTATATATATATATATACTATATATATATATATATTATATATATACTATATATATATATACTATATATATATATATATATTATATATATACTATATATATATATATACACACACACGTATATTCAATCAAATCTCCTTGAATCTAGTCTATGTTTTCATATTTCTCTTGAGAAAACACCCCTTGTTTATCATGACGAAGTAACGGTAATGAATGCTGAAATTGCACTCATAGAGTTGGGTTTTCGTGATAAGAATCGATCAATTTTCTAGCCGATGAAAATGAATAAAAAGAGAGGAACACCGATGCATGCAGATAAATATAGCTTCGATGTAAAGTGATTGTCATACTGCGAATCACAAGACAAGGGTGAGGTTGGTGCGGGCGCGCGCGCGTGCATCAGCCGCGCATCACCGCTCATCCCACGCCTCCCCTACCCCGACACCCGTTTTTTCCTCTGTTTTCTCTCTCCCTTCCGTCCCGTCCTCATTCCGCCCTCTCCCTCGCCAGCGGTACACTTTAGCTCCTATTTTTTGCCTTGTCTTCCCGTAGCACCCCCCCTCCTCCTCCATCTCCGATTCAAAATGAAATTGATTTCGTGTACCGCGCTTTGAAGTGTGCTCAGCGCGATGTTTTAAGCAAACAGGCAAAGCGCGGACTTATCGTGCTGTAAACCACGTTTTATGCGGGATATTGTTTTGGCGCTCGTATTGCCTTTTTTTGCGGTGTGCGTCGATAAAAATGTACTTTACCCTGACTATTTGATCACGCTGTCACTTACAATGATTGTTATTTGGAATTAAATTGATGCGAGGAAATATTTTAGGGAATAAAGTGATATCGAAATGACAAAATTATATTTCGCACATCGATAGGTAATGAGGACGCGTTGTACGGCTGTACCAAAGTGTTTGGTCACGATTTTTTAAACTTTTTTTTCAGATTCAAATAAGTGTATCAAATTCTGTTATCATCAATTTTTTCAGCTTTGAAATTTATTTAAGTATTAGGGCCATTCAAAAATATTTTGCGAAAGTTAGATAATTAGACTGAAAAAGTGTAACTTGTTATTCCCATTTTTCTCTGCAAAAATAAAGTATCCCTGCAATCATTTATAAGAATCCGTAAAAGTGTCTAAAAATGACTTGGTATTTTTAGGCATTAATGCGTCGAAATTATTCATGCTGAATGAAAAATAAATAAAATAATTTAAGAGTTTAATATAATATAAATAGCTTCGACACGATATATTAATGTAGGTCACTACTTCCTAGTTTTCAATAAAATTTTAAAATGTTATAACCTCTGTGCGTCTTATAACCTCCTGTGTATATTAATGTTTTAAACCTAATCAGTTCAATGTTTTTTCGGCGTAATCCAGACAGTAGTGATATAATTCTTTTCATATTAGGGCACGTATTTGTTTTCCTCAAACAATTGGGTACCCAGATTTCCTGCGGACCACAAAGCAAAAAGTAGAACGTGGGATCACCGCACACTTGGTGCATTAAAAAATATTAGACACTCTGTGATAGCAAAACAGACTACGCAGCGTATACGTTGTTATTTCCTCGGTTTTGCCATGTAAATACCAAAGCCATCTTTCGCATCCCAATACCCAGGCGTGCCCTAGAATGGGCGGCAGAGTCATCGATATTTCACATCTCTTTTGTTCTGTCGTTAAAAAAAGTATTTATGGTCTTGAATTTTATGACTATGATTCAAATACCATGATTGACGTGATATCTCTTTTTTCTGTAGTAGTTCCTTTGTGTAAGTAACCTTGAAACTACTGCATCGTGCAGTTAAATGTGATCATCTCTTAGTGCTCCTTAAGTGCTTTCTGAGGTAACTTCGGAGCTGGATTAGCGAATTGTCAATTTATAACCGTCAAATGCGATTTCGTAACTTTTTAAAATTAATTCTTTAACTTTATTCAGAATAATTCTTACCCGTAGGTTATTCGATAAAGTATAATTATTTAGATGCAACTGTCATTAAATTTTATAACATCTGGAGGTTTAATCCATGAATTAATTAATACAAACCAATAAATTCATGAAATCAATCTTATAGCATTGGGTATCATTTGTCTTATATCCTTTTTCCATAATAACGTAATTTACTGATATAAACTTTGACTGGATCATTTTAATGTAATTCTAAAAAAAAACATTTTAAAAAACACATGGTGCTAAGACAAATACCTATGGTTTGGTGCCGAGGTGAAACTTTTTAGTCGGAATTCTTGTCATTATAATGTATTTTATTAAAATTCCAGAAAATATTACCACCCCAATATGAGTTCAATAACTATTTTATAAACTAAATTGGTGTTTTTACGAAAAATAATAATCACTTTAAAATTACTGAGGGTCATGAAGGGGTCCATTATTTGATAAATGCAAAAATAAAATATTTTTAATCCTAAATGTAATCACATCATATAATACCATACTACATCACTATTAACAATGGAGTATTTATAAAAATATTTATTAGACAACTGTATCACAAAAAAATACATAAATTCATTCAAAATACGCATAAAGCACTATTATAGAAACACACTTCGGAGCAATAAGGGTAATTAGTACGCGTAATTAAGTAAAGTTTAATTATTAACTGGTGGAATAAACAGCGTAATTACTGAAATTGGTTAAGCTATATCATTCAACAGCATCAAAAAATGAAGAACAATTGATGGAGGAATTGAAGAGATTCTTTCAATGGAGGTTATTTTTTTCTCGTATTCAATTGGAAACCAACGTGAAGGATTTTATTAATATCCATAGAGATGCAGTGAAGCACGACACAAGTGAAACACTAAAGGGATATTCTTAGTAACAAAATATCGCTAACAAATTTACCGTCACTAATTTATTTAGTCATAAATAATCATGCCATAATAATAAACGCACTTCTTTTATAACATTTTTATTGATAATCATTTTGTTCTTTCTGAATCTCTTGTTGAATATCTTTGATTGAGTGTTTCGTTCCTCATATTTTCTCCTAAGTAACAGATTTACAACCCGAAAATAACTTGAAATTTTTGTGATTCCTAAACAATGGACTTCAACAGTGAGTGCGTATAAACATTGAAATCCGTCTTTTTCGAATCTTCCATACGCATTAATGACAGACTAGGGTAAAGCGTATCAAATTATAGAGACTCATAGCAGCGTAAAGTAAAGCGTATTAACCGTTTCAAATCAAAGCTATATATTCCTAAGTAATGCCCGTATTTCAATCTTTATTCTTGTACGAGAACTCATTTATGCCCCAAGTATTGTAGACTAAAGCCTTTGTAATTACCCCACCCATAACATACTTTTTTGAGGCTACTAAAATTATTGAAATTAATCAAATGTAAGAGTGTTATGTCTCCATTTTATGATTTATTCAAGTTATTTACTTATCACTTCATTTCTGGGTCAAATTAAGAGAACTTACAAAACAAACGGTAATATAGAATCCCTTTCATAATTTTTATAATTTGAATTGAAAATGCGAGCAATGTATGGCATTACTCATTTGTAACTTCTCCTCGTTTTAGAAGTTGACTGAAAAAGTAATCTCTCTCTGAACAAACTCTCTAGATTCTAACGATGTCATTCATTTCTCAGCCGTTTGCGATTTTTTTGCAAAAATATGAGAAAACGCTGTGGTAATAATTCGTCTTGCCAGTTAATTGCGTTTAGTAATCCAGGAAGGCCATTCCATTTGTTGACCAGCAATTGCTTGCATGCAACGCCGAGCAGGGGAAACGATCTAAATGTCATTAAGAATTACGAGCAATGGATATAACGATCGCTGTTCGCCCAACTGAGAAGTTTTATCCTATCAGAGTCGAAAGGTAAAATCAGTCATTCTAAAACGTGGAGAAGATATTTTGCGTTTTCAAAATCATGATGGTTTTGAACATATAAAGTACTAATCGTCATCGACGATTAAAAGGTAATAATTCTGTTTCCATTTTGAGTTTACTAGATGCTCTTGGTACACTTGGAGCAAATATTAAGTTAAATTCAGTTGGTGTTCATAAGTTCCTACGCTTGGTTTGGGTGCTTTGATACCGACGTCAGCGCAGATGAAAAGAAACTTGAGGAATCGAACGGTTCAAGGGAAATGCGGCCAATGGATGGTGATTGCGGTTGGATTTATCGAAATAAAAAAGGCAAAAGATACGTTGGTCAGACTGGAATGGAGAGGACGATCAGGGTCGAGAGAGGATGATGAGTAGAAAGCTGGAAAATAGTTTGCCTTGGGACACTCTGCCCAGGGATCAGACGAAAACTTTAGTTAAAATGTTCCTTTTAGTCGCTTTTTGACTTCTCTTTCGTCTACAATAATTATTCTGAATCCTAAATATATTTAAAATATTTTAAGATTGACTTGTAATTACAATTTTTTGCTAAAAACGTAAATATATTTATGTTACACGAACAGAACGCAGTAACTTTAAATCAGTTATGTGCCCCACTCTGGACGTTATCGTTGCGCATTAATATTTTTTTGTAGGAAACCAATTTTTTAATTAATTCCTAGTACTCGGCTTATATTTACAAACTGCATGTAATATTTCAATTTGTGGCCCCAGTAATACGAGCCATAGTTGAATATTCCATTGTTTTGCCTTTCTTCGTAGGGCATACTTATCCAACCTATCAGTAATCATCTGATAAATTTGAATGTACTATCTGCATCTAATAATACTATATGATGCTAAGAATATTTCCATTCACAGTTGACGGAAACCAAAAAAGGCATCTGGTGCTCACTGTGTTCATTGTATCTCAAACAACCCATAACAATTACCGAATTTCCTAGCCCATAAGACGCGTTGTGATTTTTCAGGTTAGAATAAACGAAAAATATTGGGATAAAAAAGAAAGGATCAAATTATTTTGATGTTAACACTAATCCGAAGTAAACTAAGTTGTTGCATTAAAAACTCATTGGTACACGGATATCAACGTTTATTCATCGTTAAATCCCGGAAAGTTGTCATCATTGGGACATAACGCCTTTAAGCTACCTAACTTCCGTGTTCTGAAGCTTGATTCACGAATACAGGTTTAAATTCAATACTTCAAAACAATCTTCTCTCTTCAGACCCCATATCATCATTTTAACTTTTTATGCGACGCTTTCTTGTTTCCGTTATTATTTTGATATTAACGGAATATACATTAAAAGCAACCATTTTCTGTGCCCTTACGACACTCTCATACCAATTAAGGGTGAATGTCAGTAGACTTCGAGTTTCTCAGAAGAGACAAGATACGTGTATACATTGGCAGAGGGGCGATATCTTCGTTATACGTTCCGCAGCAGCACCGCCTGTGACATGAAACAAAACGAGCTACATTGTACACATTTGCGATTTATATTTAATTAGAGCAAATTTTGGTGTAATAAAAGTGCGTCTTATGGGCCGAGAAATACGGTAAGTAATATGGTGTAATCCTTTGAGCATGATATACAGAGCCAAATTTCCACTACCAGTATATACTCACGTTCTATTTCTGGGTAACTTTATCTTTCTCTCACTCTCTCGAGAAAACCTATCTATTTTCCACATTCCGACAGATTTAAAGGACACTTATCGTTCCCATACTTTCTTAGATGGCACACTTCTTCGTTCTCTTCGTTGATGCATTAGCCCGAAGGTTTTTTGTTTCCAAATATCAAGCTTTTGGAGAAAAGAACTCTAAATGGAATAAAATAAAAGGCCACTCCCGCGCACCCCCATTGTGTTTACAAATGTTAGCCTTCCCCGAGGGTGGGAATGGATCACTTAAAAATGAAAACGCACGCCTCTATCCCTCAACCCTCCTCCCCAACTAAGAGTCGTGATGCGCATCAAAAACGGACCCCATTGCCGGAATGTTTATTTCTCACCTTTGTTCTCTCCTTCCCCCTTTCAGGTGCGAGTTCGTCGTCAGCGCTTCGCCGTGGGAGTGGGAGGGAGGTCCAGTGGGCCGGGGGGCTGGCGGCAGGGTGCACACGGGCACCACGGGGGGCAGGGTGGGCCCCGGTGGCGGCGGGAGGCACGGATACGTGAGGAGCCCGCGGCACAGCCTGCCCCCCAACACGACGTGCACGTACAAGTTCACCGGAAGGGACGGAGATATTGTGTGGATATACTTCCTCTCCTACAGCCCCCGGCCAACGCCCCGCTTCATTATGCCCCAGGGGTCAAGGTCAGTTCTCATAAGCAATGCAGGGAGGAGGGGGTTTGGTGATGCCGGGGATGGAGCGAAAGCTCTTCACCCCGGGCGGGGGGGAGGGGCGGCGGGAAAGGGCGACCGAGGGCTGGCTGGTGGTGGGGGTGGACGGATAGGGAGCGGGGGAGAGGGTAAAACTGAGGAGGATGAGTTAAATCCTTTACTTTTCTCCGGCGGGGTAGGGAGGGAGAGAATGAGACGGGGCTAAGGATTCTGTAGGGGTCAGAGAGGATGGGGAAGAGGGTAGCAGAGTTTATTCGGTCCCTGCGGCTCTTATGCAGAATCGCTAATGGCAATTAAACTACGACAGAGGGAAGGGTGGCGTGAAATAATAATATACGATGAAATTATGGGTCGTTCCCCTTTGTTGATTCGATGTAATTTCAGGAGTTATAAGCTATCCCGTTTGCCTTTAAATGTTTCGAAACAGAGAATCAAGTTGGCAGAATCTTTTTTATTCATTTCATTGGCAAAAGCCTCCTTTGCTCGGTGAAGTTCCTTTAATCATCTCGATGAGATTTGAATTAGCTGCATTAACCTTGAAATTTTGATCATAATTAAATAAATTTCTGCAATATTCAAACAGAGCATCATATTCTGCGATCAATGGGGATTCAAATTTGAGTTACATACAACTAAAACGCATTTGTATGTAAAGATTTGTATGGACGAGACGAGAACGGGAAGAAGTTATCAAATAGATAAATGGAGTTAAATTGTTCTCACGTTGCTTCTGGAACTACTCAAGTGTTCACGGTAATTTAAGAATATCCAAAATACCTCATTCAATATTGAATTTCTTAAAAAATTAAAATTAATAGAGTTAAATATTTGAATATTCCGCAGCGCGACTCCCTACTGCATGATTAAATTTAAAAGAATTATTAAGCATTAAATTTTCTCCATTATTTTAATTTTAAGTTAGTTTGGCAACGATTCCAACTGGTTGTAATACTCTAGGTGTTTTGTGCAGAGCATATTTAACTTCCATAAATATATTTTTTTCAGATAATTAGTTTAATTAGTTATTCGCTAATTCATGAGTGGCTAAATGAAGCTGTTTCTAACTATATTACCCAAAGCAATTGGCATCTCTACGAAATCAAAGTCGTAATACATCAATAATTGATTTTGAAATCATTTATATGGTAACATTTTCATTTTTAAAGTGACTCGCTATAGCACTGCATATACGTGCTCCGAACGGTAATATCTTTCTCTGTTTATATCCTCTCAACTTAATCAAATTACAGCTTGATGGATGTGGTCAATTCTATAGGTTTAGTCTTTTTATTTTTATTTTATAGTCTCTTTTGGCTACCTACCAACATATTACGTTCGCGCATATTTGGTGTAATTCACCTGCGATTGAGTAAAAGCTAAGTTCAATAATATATAAATAACGCAGTAAAACAAAATAATTCGAATTAAATCATTCATTCGGTTCATTAATATGAGGCCTTTTCGAGCAATTAATGCAGTTCACCCATTGCAGGTTGTATTAAGTGACTGGCTTGGGAATTATTCATATGTTAGGAACGTGAGATGCTACGCTATAGACGTAGAGCTTGGGAATGCGGTCTTGCTCTTGGAATTAGCTCACCACTCGAATCTTCTCTTCATCAATTAATATATGCTTTAAATCTAATACCCAATGCCAATATAACTCTTTTAATTTAATAACTAGGAATATCAGTAAGCAATAGCTAATGTTTTCTTTGTTACACACAAGGGCCTAATTAATGTTTACTCAAGAAGATATTAAGATATAATTTTATAATGAATTTTAAATTGCAATAAAGTCATTTTAATGTTTATATATGCTGTTCAATGAAGCTACCAGCCTCATTTTTTCCAAAAAGGGCTTTTCCTTGTTTTTTTTCTATTCCATTAGGAAAAATTGACTATATATTTCATTACAAATAGCTACCAAAAGTGATGCATGAACTCCACCTCGTAAACGATTTCCTAATTTTGTCTTTGACCTTTTAGCAATAAAATATATATGTCATTAATATGAATATGAGTATCAGTATTAACATATTTAACACTGAAAAAATATTCATATTATTTATACAGAAAATATCCTCGAAAATTGGAATTTATGCTGATGCAATCGCTAGATTCCAGCTAGTCTCCGTGTCGGGCATCGCACCTCCTGCCACTGACTAAAATGTTACATGAATAGCATTTTTACGATTTCGAATGACAGATTGTCTTCAGCGTGGCTGATAATTTCAGCCGTGTGAATTTAAAATCCCGATTAACTCGTTGTAAAGTGGATGGGTTTGCACTAAGGTGAATACCGAGCTCTATTTCTGGTCCTGACCCCTTCGAATCTCAAGGGTTTCTCTCTCTCTCTTTGTCTGGGTCCTTCGACCCCGCCGCAGGAAGGTGAGCGACAGTGACAGCTTCCTCGAGTGCACGACGCGACTGCAGCTGTGGGACGGCTCCCGCCTCATCCAGGAGCACTGCTCGGGGCGCCCCACGCAGCCATCCTCCGCCTCCTCCGGTTCCTCCTCCTCCATGTCCTCGTCCTACCCCATGAGCTCGCAGGTGTCCTACGGGGACGCGCTGGCACAGCTGAGGACGCCATCCGGCGGGGACGGCGCCAGCCACACCTACGGCACCGTCAGAACCGGCCCTGGGCAGTCGAGGGGCGGCAGCGGGCTCCTCTCTGAGGCAGCATACGGTCAGTTACCTCCCATCTCCACGACTCCTCCCCCCGTCTTTCCCGATTCACGGTCCTATATTCCTAACCCATATTTTTGAAAACCAATCCCCTTAAAATTATAAATCTCTTATTTTATATTCTGAAAATGCTTTTCATCAACCGTTTTAAGGACGTATCAATTTTCAAAGTAGTCGGTAGCAAAAATGTATCAATGCTCTCGCCGCTAAAATGTTCTTAATGTATTATATTCTTTTGATAAGGCTAATAATTTTACAGAAAATTTAAAAGTGAAGAATATTTCGAGAAATGAACACGGACAAAATATTAATAGCAAAAATCAATTGGGTAGTATCTTAATGAAAAAGTATAGCTGAGGAAAACAATCATGAAAATATTTGAGCAAGATTATGAGAAGGAAAATGAGATTAGAAGAAATGGATATGTAAAAAATTCCAGAAAACTGAAAACAAGGACTTACTTAGGTTTCGCCTCTCTGCACTCCCTCGGGGGGTAAAAATGCGGATAGGAGATGGAAGGAAAGATGAAATGCTTAAAATTATCAGATTTGAGGAAGTAAATAAGTGTTAGCCTCCAAATGGTCTCAACCCTCGTGAAATTATTGATTTATTGTTTTGAGATAAAGATATGGTTCTATTTCAATTTAATTTCGTAATTAATTAACTGGATTTAATTTTCATTGCTTATTTTCTTGGGTGACCCAAAAAAACATACGTGTCGACACGATGGAATAATGTGCCCTACTGCTAAATCCTTATGCTGCAGTGCCAATCCAATCCAGAGCTTTCATGGTTTTTATCATGGATGTAATGAACTTTTCGGAGTTGAGCGTAAGCTGCAATTCATCCATAGCCGTCTATAAACCTAGCATCTTACACAACTTCATTATTATCTACTGCAATATCAAGATCAAAATGTCCTATTTTTTAGTTATCAGAAAAACGCAAATACTGCAAATAAATTTGGCAGAGTGTGAAGATAAATCATTAATAATATGTGTGAAATCGAGAGTTTCTGATCGCGTGTGTATTCCAAAACGACAAAAAAGTCAAGGCAACTAATTGAGTGATCATCAAGGACGTGCCATTCATGAGGAGAAATTAAAGAGGATCAACTCAGAAGATTTCTGTGCCAATTTTGTGCCATTTGTTTCGTTTAGCGAGCATTTATTGAAGCATTAGAAGCTTTATGAAGCACTACATGGAGCTTTAGTTATAGTACTCATGCACAAGTTAAATTTCCCTTTAAAATTGAATGCAAGTACAGTGCTATTTGCCTGTTTTGGTGTATTAGAAACACTTTTAAGGAAAAATATTGAATGAAAAATAAATAAATAATTCTAACCCACATCATTTTACATGGTTTTTATTTTTTTAAACCCTATATATGTTCCACTTCTGTTTTTGTGACCCCTACTGAAGTTTCTGATTGAAAAAACTTTCAAAGATACTTAATTTTATTCACCGAGTTTTCTTCACATGTTTTGCTTGCGTGTTGATTCCAAAACAAAAGGTGGTGGAGAGGTTTGGAATAATAGGTCTCATATTTTCATAGTATCGACCTAGAAAATGTCTTTTTTACCGAATGTTGATATAAAACGCTCGAATGGAGTGATTTATAATAGTTATTCATTAATTAAATATCATTATAAAAATATGTGGACGGGCAATATTGTTTCAGTTCATCAAAAAATTTAATAGGTAATTTTCTGGTGACAAATTAAATGAACTACATTTAAATCGCAGTTGAAAAAATTGAGCTCGAAATTTAAAAATAACATCGAAGCAATTAATACTTTCCAATTCAATCAAGTGTGATAGTACGGATGTTAAAACACCAAAACTTCAAATTACAAGTATTCTCTTGTTCAAAATGGATTCAAAAGTAATCGGTCTCGTTGATTAAATTCTCCTCCTGCGACTTAAGATACGCTGGAAAAAATAAGCATTCGGGAGTAGGGATCTCATTAAAAAAGTAATTGCATAGGAAATATATTTCTTCATTTCTCAAATCGGAGATACATTCTTTTCGACTTAATTAATCGAAAAATTAACACATTCAGCTCGGAAGAGATTTTTTTCTTCCGAAAAGTTTAATATAATTTTATTAATCTTTAATAATTTTATAAAACTCTACATTTTTTTATGAATATTGCACGTAAATATTGCAAATTTTCTATTTTTTTAAAAAACGGTAAGCCAAGTCTAGAACTTTATCCGCCACCGAGTTATGAACTTATAATTGTATTCGGTTTGTAAACGCTGCTTTTAACGCTTCGTAATTAACGTTAAATGTTTTACAATTATATTCTTGTGCATGTGTTTATGTGTAGTCTATTTCGTTGACACGGAGAAGTATACTGCGTCATGAAACGACTAAAAAGTTAACCGGTATTTACAGACCTGTGTAAAATTATATTTATATTCCCGTCAATATATTCAATTTTTTTGTCTCCAATGTGTAGTCTCCTCTGAAACCAAATTACTTTGTCCAAAGTAAGTCAATAGCAATAACAATAATATTAATAATTAATTTTATTTTCACTTCAATTCAGACGATGGAATTCAATAAAAGCGCAATTTCCGGATGATAAACATTCATAAATTAAAAATTTTGGTACGGAATATTTATATCTTCAAATATTTTATGTACATATAGCATCACAAATAAATATTTTTAAAGAGTTTCTGACGACTTAACTCTCCCTGATCCTAATATTGGAACCCATAGTAGAGAGAAAATAACTAAACGTAATTTACCTTATAGTACGCACTCGCTCTTATGCGTGTGCGTACTCTTGAACGCTCTTATGTCCAATTTATATTTTGAAGATCGTATACCCTTGCCTAGTTTACGAAATAATTTATAAAGTCTCATGGAAAAATAAAACACGGGATAATTTAAACAGCAAATTACAAAATGTCGTCCATTATTCGCCGACCAGACATTGTGTGATTAACATAGTTGTGAGAGATGAGTAGAGTCAGACGTCAATCATTACCGAACAAAACTTAAGCAAATCATAGTCTCCATCATGTTCAAATGCATATTTTCATTATTTTCCTTTGTAATTTCTACTTCAAAACTCATTTTTCGTGATATCTATCCACCAATATTTTTTTTCTTTTCATTATTATTATTGCTAAAACTAACATGTGCAGATAGAAAATCTCAGGTGGCACAAAAGTCTCAAATATTGCAATGAAAATTGCCTCGGAAATATAACATATAATCTCAAATGCAATCAATATTACAAAAGATAATAAATAAAATCAGGTAGTAAAAACAATTCACTTAAAGGAAACTTCCAAATACCTAACACAAAAAAAGAAAATCCCCATCTCATTAACATCAGTTTCCCAACTAACAAGAAAAAACATCAAAATTAAGCTGTTACATGCAATTTTACACAACATATCAATCAAATTATTATATAAACCGCCCACATCTCTCCTTGATAGAATTTACCTCGATTAGTCTTGCAGGCAAAGTGTTCTAATTAATAATTGTTTTAATAAGAAAGGAACATTTTTCATTCGTTCTTTGGGCCCGGCATTTTACCTAAAATTTGTGATCATTCCTCCCTATAAAATTTGAATTTTCCACCTCTCTCCTTAGATCTGCTCAAGCTTTTTCTCCACCTTCAGAATGCGGAACATTCCACATAGTCCGCTTATTTTTCTTCAACTTTGTAAAAGTTCCCAGCCCAGCGCTTTTAAAGTTTGAGCAACTCTCTCCATCCTCTTATGCTTCCCCAGTACATACCTAGAAGCCTTT
The DNA here is from genome assembly GCF_022747635.1 of Hetaerina americana. Lineage (NCBI taxonomy): Eukaryota > Metazoa > Arthropoda > Insecta > Odonata > Calopterygidae > Hetaerina > Hetaerina americana. Next base: position 4,764,026 of record NW_027286941.1, on the reverse strand, counting down.
CTTTGGACCTTCTTCAGTTTTGTAATATGTCCTTCTTCGTGTGAGTCCCATGCATGTGATGAGTACTTTAAAAAATTATACCAATGTTCGAATGCAATATATATTTTGTCAACATTTATAAGTTATACCTTATCACTTGTTATAGCCTTTTTTCCTTTTATTCGTAATTTTTACGCTTAGTTTGTAACTACGATCTGTGAAATTCAAGATGAGTGACAGAGAGCCAACGTGGACGTTCTTTTAAAACTGTTCGTTATGACGCTTCGTTTATTATAGTTATTTTATATTTTTACTTGTTATTATGCGTGGTTTATTATGGTTATTATGCGTGCGTTTACTTGTTATTATACTTTATTTGTTATTTTATACATTGTTTGCCATATGATGAAATCAGAAGGAGACAGCTTAGTGAAGACATTTCATAGAATCTGCACAAAAAGTTTTTTCATTTGCTGTGTAGTATGATGTTGGGTTGTATTTTGTTAGAAGATACAAGACATTTATTTGGTAGTTGTGTCCATCCAAAACCAGCGTAGCAAAATTCAAGCTCTCTATTGAATATCAAAAGAAGCGAAACTGAATCCCACTGCCCGTCTTTTCCACCCCGACAGCGGACCCCGGAAGCGGCACCTACGGTAGTGTAAGGTCGTCGACCGGCGGCTCTCAGTCCTCTTCTTCCTCCTCCTCCCGCCACTACGGAACCATCAACTATGGTGGACGCGGTGGGGGCTTGCTACCCTCGCTGCCCCAGCAGCCGTCGGCTCCGCAGCTTCCCCCCATGGCCGCGCCGCCCCTCCGGCTCTGCGCGCACGCCTCCCTCAGGAATTCCACCCGCCTGACGAGGCCGTGCGACACCAAAACAGAGTCTTATGTGTCCTCGGGCTCCACTCTCGCCATCTCCCGTCTCACAAGGATCGCGACCGCCCTCAGCCCCGCCTCCTTCCGCCTCCGATACGAGTTCGTGGACACGAGGCTTCCGGGGGAGGCGATGGAGTACGTGGGAGGTGATGGGAGCCGAGAGACAGCGGCCGGAGGGAGCGGTGCCAAGGCGGGCACGCCCAGGCGGCAGCAGACCGGGACCGCACCCGGAGAGCGGTGAGTTGATGATCCCTGGAGAAGGGTCAATAGGACTTATGATATTTTGAGAGAGTGATTCACTGATATTTTTCAATGGAGAGAAAATGTATTCACCTCTCGTGGAAAATTATAACATATTTACTAGTTATTCTCTTTGAGAACCCGAGGTGAAATGAACGGTAGTTCGGAAACAATTTGGAATTGAAAAGATTATTTCTGGAGAAACGTTAAGTTTTCTTTCGCAGTCCAATATATTTTTATAAGTGTTTCTTGCTTTTATAAAATAGATCGTAGATTCACCCAATAGTCACCCTTTAGATTATCGCAATAATTTAAATGTTAATTCTTCACGCCACCTATTCATTAGTTTTCGAGATTTATGATTTCTGCTACTAAATATTTCATTTTTGTTGTGTCGCATTATTATCTCAAGTTCTATTTAATATCTATATTTGTACGATTTGACGGTTTCGAACAATAATAGATCAAATTGGCAAAACCACCATTATTTTACTGTAAATGCTTGAGTAAATTTATTAAATTAAGGAATTCTATAGAGAAAGAAGAAGTTCTATTTAATTTTCAAGTCTTTAAACCTAAGATTGTCCGAAAACTTTAAGTTTAGACTAACGAACGATAAATTAAGGAAAGATATTCATTTTGAATTTGTTCCAAATCCGAAGTTTCATAACTGCCATTAAAAAGGGTGGTTTCCATTTCCACAAAATCTGCAATTTCTTGTTTAACTTAGACGTAAGGGTGTCCACGTTCAAATTAAGCACCTCGGAATGAGTAAAGAAGTGAACCCGTTAGCAAATAAGTGGGAGATAACGAGGACCATTAGTCCATAGTCTTGGCGTTCGAAACTGAAGGCTTTTCTTCGTTTCAGAATTCTTCTTAATTCATTGAATATTCAAAAACATTCCAAACTTTACAATTGGATCGCCCATTTCAATTTAAATGATAAGCTATTAATTTTTCATACTATCAGGGTTATTATAGCAACTAAGAATAGTCATAACTGACTTCCTTTAATTTCACTTAAGGTTCTGTCGTTTGAGATGGCCATAGAGTTAAATGAAGTATTTGCATTGAGGAAGGATTATCATTATATGCCTAATTTGTCATTGACTCGTGGTTAAATATTAAAGTTGATGGACTCCGAAATGACTTGTGGAAAAACCGCATTGACCATTTCAATTTAGGTGCCTTGATACTTGCAAATTGTTTATTTCACAAAATTACAGCACCACTAGTTTTATCCTTTAGTTTTATCATTTGTATAATTCGTAAAATACGGTCATATTTTATTATTATACGATCATTATTTATTGCTCAGTTGAAAGAGATTTACATATTGGCTATAGTATAAATTACATTAGAAAATATAAATTATATTTATGATGAAAAATATATAATAGTTTATACTATAACCAAAATGTATTGCTTGATTCAACCAAGATACTGAGTTCCTCCAATTTGATGGCAAAGCCGTGATCCTTACTATGACAACTGCTCACCGATTGACAATCATGCTTTGCAGAGTTTTTCGCGGACTTCATGTTACAAAAAGGGTTTTCAGAGACATTTCCACTATCTTCAGATAATTTTAAGCCTTTGAAACTGAAGGATTTATTTCGTAATCTTCAGGGATCTACTTTATTGAAACCCAAGTATTTTGACATTAGTGAACTATTTTGATGGACGTTATTTATTTAGCCACAAAGAATTAGTCAAACTTTCATACGTTATAGATTTTTTGGCTAGTAATATTAGTACATTTGATAACACTAGGACTATGACAAAAAATAATGAAGATCAAATTAATATCGAATTTTTTACATTGTAGTATCCTGAAAGAATATGCAACTTTGCATACGGTTCAGTAGTGATGGTTGCAAACAATCAAGGATAGTGACCACTGGAGGTCCGTATTCGCACTAGGGAAGCACGCACATCGGCCATGGACAACTCTCCCCAACTACTCGCGGCACCCCTCCTTTTTGTCTTTGATGTCCTCCCAAACGGGAATCCCCAGCGCATTCTCCCTAGCCCATTAACTTAACCTCTAACTTCAACGAAACTCGTTTGTTCACCAACCCTAGAGAGTCCCGACGGAATATTAATCTTCAACAATAACACGCAACAAACAGAAAACAAATACTGGTTTTTATATCATTATGAAGTAGTTACAAAAGGTCTCCCTTAATACAGTTTACTCTATCAAATTTTGTAATAGAAATTTTTGCCGTCTAGGTTTCATCGATCATCGATTATGATTTTAATATTATCTTCCCAAAAACGTGTTTTCCAAGACTCTTCAAATTTTAATCTCTTATCGTTATATTTCGTATAGACATTGTACTTAATGTCTCCATGGGTAGTGGTATGCATTTTACACTTCCTTATAAATTCACTACTTTATAATTTCTCCGCAGGTTCTTACCCGAGAATATTTTCGAGAAAACACCAATGATTATGTTATAAACCATTTTAAATGTATTTTCTGTAAAAAATAATCTTCCTTGTGAAAATTATTGTTTCAGAAAAACAGTCATCTTAGCGGATTCTTTCTGTCTTATATGCTAGCGTTTACTCGAAAGAAAACTGTTCAAAGATTGACGGTTTTAAGGTGAAAATATGCAGTAAAGTTTTATGTACAGGTAAATACTTTTACGATTTTAAGACATTAATTTTGGGAGATCACAGACCTCCCATTTCATTTACTGCACTCATGATTGGGAAAACCCAAAGCCTAGTAAAGGCATCTTAGGCATTGAGAAAAATCAGTAATTATCCGTCTATTACGGCTTTTAAACTTTCTGGTCAATAATTTCCATCACTTCGTCTTCTGTATAGTACATATATCTTCTCCTTTCCACTTGCTATAAGACACGTTTAAGGGCTTTCAACTTCCACCATGCTTCCACTTCCTGTGTTGTATTCATTCAAATGACAAGACGAAATAGGTGGTGCCTTTCATTGGTGGTACGATTGAAGTCTTCCTTTCCTCCCACAGAGGTTACGGAAGCTCTCCCCTTTTTCCTGGAGCCTTCCTTTCCGGGGCCTGGACACCAAAGGGCGAGAAGGATAGTGGACCCAAGGGTCCTGGCAGCGGCTGTCACCGCCTGCTGCGCCTCCGCTCCACGGCACAGCTGCCCTCGCCCAAGAACGTCTTCCTCTACGGCAGAGGCGGCGCCGAGGCCTTGTCCTGTGTTTACCGGATCGAAGCACGGACAGGGCAGAGAATACGGCTCACGATGCACAACGCCACGTTCGGAGGAAGCGGCCGCGGGGGACTGGAGGTGAGTCCCAAAAAAGGGACATCTCACTCGCGATCAATTCATGTTCTCATTTTTTAATGCATAATCTTTTTTATCTTTTAAGCCACCCTAACTATAACAAATTAAATCTTGCTATTAACCCATGCTATCTTAAAACTAAAATTAATTTTTAATCATAATAGAAAGTGCTCAAGAAATTTATTTCAATATAATATTTCGATTGATCAGTAAATTTTTTGTGGTTCAGTGATTACAAAATGGCAAGCAGTGATTGTTCCTTTCTTATAATATTGCAGCAAATTTGAAGAAAGCTCTATATTTCTGAACATACCCGTACCTAATAATATCCATGCAGCATCGTTTACAGTATCTTTTTCAATATTTTAACATACAATTTGTACAAACCGATGGCTCAAGTTTATCCTTCCTAAATCAAAAGCTTTCTAATTATCCTAATAACTTGAAACTAATATATAACCAATAAAAATGCATTCACACCATAATTTGACTTAAAACAAAGTAATATCCGGGGGTTTTAAAATGTAGAGTATCTATTTCGTAAGCATACTCTTTCAAAATCATACGTAGAATTAGTAATTATATATTATTCGTTCGTAATATGTTTTCTGTTTTACTTATAAGTACTGTAAAAACAGGTATTCCTTGGGCGAAACTTTGTTTTTGCCTTATATTCCCTTTAAGTTTACTGCCCGACAAAATTTCCAAATTTCGGAGAATGATTTTCACAATATCGTTTGTCATTTTCAAAATGAGTTCATAGTGGAATAAATGGTACAATAAAAAAAACACATCATCACGTGGATGGGACGGGAATGAGCTCCGTGTTCCTTTATCCTTGACTCTTATACATTTCTCAACTCGTCTTTAAATATTCAGCACAGTTTCAGAAAAATATTTTCATCGGTGGCAAATATATTTTGCACGGCAACATAACACAATTATTTAATAGATTTTACAATTAATCCTTGTCACAATCACCGTTATTAAGTTCCAAGTTCGACAACTTTATGATTTTGTGGATGAATTCACATATTCAATAAGTCACTTGTTATCTTAAATCTTCCATTTTCTCATAAAAGCATGTGTTCCCAGTTTAGTTTAAGCCGATGTGTTTAAATCAAATTAATTTCAAAGGGATTGTTACGCTCTTCTTAGGCGATGCATATACGTATATTTTCAAGTGTTTATTTTTCTTTTCCGATCCCTTACTTCTTCCAGCCATCTTTTCCACCTCATGTGCTTTTGTCATGTCAAATGTGCGTCTCAATTGCTCCTTCAATATCCAAAGTTTTCTAAAATCTTGTTCAATGCCTTCAATATCTAGTCGACAACACTTCCTTACTTGATATTTAGTAATATGGCTTACTTGATATTTAGTATGTATGTTTAGTAATTGGTCTCTATTTTGTTTATTCGACAAAAAATATTCAATTTAGGGTGACGTTTTGCCATAATGTTATCCTTCCATCTCACTCTATAAGTCTCATCTTTCCGGTTGGTTTGATAAAATTTACAAATAGCACTTTCTAAAGTAGTGCAGCTTTAAATTCATATTCTTAAAAACTTTGAAAATTTTATCAGCGTTTCATTTCAACCCATAGATATTTATTTTGCAGAAAGTATTGCTCATTGAGATGAGGTATTTGTTATTAACTATCATGAAGTCAGTAAGGTATCAAAGTTTAGATCAATATGCCAGGCTTATCAGCAAATAGCACTTTGTCTTGTAACTTCCTCATATTCCATACAATAATTTCCTTAACATAATTTCAAAATATAGTTTTTTAAATTTTTAAATATGATATTAAATTATGTGATAACAGACCCTAATCTACATGCGAACAAACTTGTGGATACGGATACAGCTCCTTCGTTAATGTAAAGTTACATATTGCAGATAATTCAACTAATTTGCTCGATAAGTACAGCAAAGAATAAATAGCAATATGGGTGAAATGTTTAGCAGGTGTCTGAAAAAATTGTAGAAAAATGGCTTACCATCTCTCTGGGCCGTATAAGGAAATTAAACCTAGCAGGAGAAAAATCGTGTGAGGAACGTCAAATAGGACTTTTGAAATATGGACCTATAGCATGTGACTTGATTTATGAAGCCGCCCTGCAGTTCACTTACATCCGAGGAGAACTGCCTGCGTCTCAAGCCACCGCTTCTTTTTCGCACTTGCGGAAGTTGTACGTGTATACATTTCTTAAGAGCAACCCTTAGGAAACACTTGCGAGCTTTCTAATATCATAAAGCATCAATTTCGAAGTTTTGACGCGCCAAAATTTAATCTTTCAGGAGCATATTCTTGGTTTTTGTTTCTTTCTGGTCTTTAATGGGTGTGAAGCGGTCATAATAAAGCTAAAAATGTTGTGATTCTTACCGTAATTACAAAACATTTCGAATATTTTACTTTTTGAATGAGTCAGACAATGAATTTATTTGTTCATGGTAAACTTCAAAAAATTACATCTTGTTCTTTATCTCATTTATATGCATGAATTGCAATTGCTATAAAAATAGAGGCACTCTTCATGGAAGATTCATTGTGTCTTGTATTAACCTTTTGCGTGTACTAGTTGGTTGCGTTATAAGGATTGAATGGACACGTAGTTCGATAAAAATACAGGAACTAGACCAGCGCTCTTCTTTTCAGAACGATGATGCTCAATGGTACTAGAAGCAGGACGCCATTAATCCAAAAGTAGCAGATCGTGGTAGCTTTGGGGCAAGGTCGTAATTACCGCGGAAAATCCTATGAATATTTTACCGAATCAATATCGTCTTGCCTGTTACTGAGATAAGAAGCACAAAGGGCACCTAGCTCTCTCTCAAGGTGCTTTGCTGTCTAAGTTTCATGAAAAATCAATTATGTGCCTACAGTCAGAGGAATAATACAGAGATTACGTCAATAGGGATTTTCTCGTATTAGATGAATGATTCTATAATTCCCGTAGATGGAGTTCGCAGGGAATAAAATATAACGTGACCAAACATTCAAACTCTATTGAGCAGCTTGAGGTTTCACATGCCTCCAAAAGAAGGGCATTTATTAACTGAGCAAGAGAGTCCTGTGGACTGCCATCACATTGAATTTCATGAATTAAATGTCCCCTGAAATGGTGAAATAGTTCATTCATTTGGTGTTAGTTCTTGTGATTATTCCTTGTACGCCAGTTCTCAAATTATTTATCTGTGTAATTTTTTACGCATATAGGTACAGTGGTTTGGTGGTTTAGTGGTTTAGATTGTTGTATCAAATAATGACGACATTAATTCATTATGTTTTAAATGATAATGATCTAATTTTCCTTTCCTTTAAAGTAAAAAAGGTCTTGATTAAATGGTAAAACTAATTATACATTAAATGCCTCATCAGGAGGCATTTTCATGTCGTTCAATACGCCTGCACGACCCCGATGTCTCCATCAATGAGCGTGACCATAAGCAATGACTGACCCCCTTGGGCTATCCCTCTCCTCCGCAGGATGGGCCTTCCATCCCGACGGCGCCCTGCGTCACCGGCTCCGACCCGCACACGGGGCAGCCGTCATGCCTGTACGCCCCGCCACCCCCCGTCCACCCGCTCGCTCAGTTCCAGCCCCCCGCGCCCCGGCTCGCCGAACTCCGCATCTGGGAGGTGCCGTGGGACGACACCCGGTTGCCGTTCGCCTGCTTCTGCTCCAACCTAACCACGCCTGGGTCCGACTACTCACCCGGCGGCACATCCGCCTCTTCGCCTGCCTCCACGCCCTCCCCACCCATAACCACGCCCTCCCCACCCACCACCACGCCCTCGGATCCCAAGGGACGGAAGGACGAACCATCGGCAGCGGAGGAGAAGGACTATTCCACCGGACCCATCACTATCACCTCCTCCACTCACGTCCTCGAGCTACACTTCCTCGTCTCCAAGATGGCGCAGTGGGAGGACTTCAACCACTTCTCCTTCCACGCCTCATACGTGACGGTGCCCTCGAAGGGTGGTGGCGGGGGGTCGTCGGCGTGCCCCGACAGGCACCGTCTCCGCGGCTCCGGGGGCGAGGTGGACCTACCCCCGCGCCGCAAGAAGAACGAGCCGTGTGATGGCTTCCCGTGGCTCCTAGAGGCACAGTCCCAAAGGAGTCTCTTCATGATGACGTGGGGCACGTTCATGGCGCTGCGGCCACCTCCTCCACCCACGATGACACCAGCGCAGCAGCTTCCGCCCGGAGGAACCACGGCCTCCACCGCCTCCTCAAGCATCGGCCGGTGCCCCACCAAGAACCGCCTACTCGTGTACACGGGGCAGCCGCCCAGGTGAGGTTCTCCTCATTCTCTATCTCTTCCCGGGGAGCGGGGGCTTAATGCAATTTTCAGCTTTGAGAAATATTTTTAAATCAGGCTTTATCCGGATAGCGATTCCGGTTACAACATTTTTATCACCAATCAATTAGCAGTGGCATAAGAGTCGGTGGTGAGCTTGGGACTCCTCTGAAGGAACTTCCAATAATTTCTGTTCTGAACTTTATTGATCCATCCTGTAAAACGAGCAACTCGTATCAGAGGCGTCACTAGGGTGACGTGGCTGTGTGTATTAACTACCCGGGGGTCTCTGTCCGAATGGAGGTCCTCCGATTAGTTTATTATAATAAATAAAATTAATTTATAATTTACTTGAAATTTTACATTTTTGAACTACTTGGCACTTCTCAGGCTCATCAAAATATACTACTTTTAAACCTCAATACTCGTATATGATTTTAAGAAAAACAGGGTATTTCATTCGAAATAAAGAGTTTTGAATCATGAAAATAAATGAAACAATAATTTAAGATCATCGAAATGTTCGCCTAATATATCCATAATATGTTATTTTGATAACTTTCCTTGCGTCAGTGTCTATTTTTGTATATACGAGTACGTATTTAGGCTTTTGTGGATGCACAATATATGTTTATTTCGAAACTTCAACTTTAACGACATATTTTATTGTTAAAATTACTTTTAACTCCATTGAATATATCAAGCAATAAATCATTTGGTGTGACACTTAGCATTTAAAGTGAAATAGCTTTCATTTTTTAAATTTATCATTTATTTGGTAAGGTGACAGAATAAGTTACCTTGCACTGCAACGGGTGACGTCCGCTACTGACGCCTTTGAGCGATGTCACCTTCTATGCATCGAGCCCAACTCTTGACGAGCGGTTGAGTTTTCATTTTATTTACGGTTGCTAATTAAATATTCTATTTGGAGGATTGATTTTGTAAAATCTTCCCAATTTCTATCGTTATGTACACGTAAGAGTAATGCTTCATATTTCGTGCTCACGAAAATTCTCGTACTAGAGATGGAAGTAGAAACGGGTGATTCATGAATATTTTTGTGGTAATTTTATTCACCTAAGAATTGGAAGGTTATCGTTGGTTAATGAGCCATCAGAACCATCTCTGCTTAAAGTGAAAAAATTTTATTTCTCCTTTAGACTTTGAATCGTGAGTAGTAAAATCGTAAATGGATTAACATTTTCAAAGACGTGAGAGTGACAAATAAAAGCATTTCATTCGTTTTTATCTGATAGTATGCTTTTTAATGACAGGTATTGCATAGTTTAATGCAAATGTTTTTTATCCCAAATTATATTAATTTTACTGTACAAATAAAGATAAATGTGCAAGTACATTTTGAAAGTGGTCTATTTAGATTTTATCCTAAGTGGGACAAACATTTTTTATATTTATCTAAGTTCCCACATGGATTACCCAAATTATGATTTTCGACTTGTAGCCATGAGAAATTAGACAAGACATTAAAATTGTGCACGCAAGAGCCCCTTTTGAGAATTCGACTTTAATGACTTCTCTAAGCTCCTTACTTCGTCCTTTCTAACGGTTAAAATAAAAATACCGTTAAAATTAGTAAGTTGGCTATGAAGTCTTTACTCTATTATTTATCTCTCCAAATTCAGAGTTTATTAAAAACGAGTACGAAGAATGATGTGAAATTTCATTTTTATGAAAATGAAAATTATATATATTTTACCGAAATGTTTTAAAAAATACAAAAATATTCCATGAACATGGCATGCACATGAATGAGTTTTATTTTTGAAAATTTATAACATAATATTCCATAACTTAGTGAATTTCTCAAAATGTGTATAGGGATAATTTTCCGAGCAATTTAAGAATTCGACGAAGTCGAACAATATAAGGAATGCAAAATAAGCATGAAAAATCTATTAGAAAAGTATTTGCCAAGTTATCTATGCAAAATATCGGACAGCATAAGCGAAATAAAAGTTACTTAATTGTCAGGGCGTGATATTCCCTTTCATCTCCACTTTCATATTGTATTGTACCTACTCCCACCCTTAATAATGCTCGGAGCGAATTTATCCTCCCACTTACAGCGAGTTATCGCGATGCAGCCGCGGATGGCGCGTGCCTTACCTCCTCTCTCTCCTCTCCCCAGGTTACTGCGCGTCATCTGCCCCACGGCGCCCAACACCCGCCACGCCGCCATCCACATCTTCAGCGAAGACTGGTTCCTCACGACGCCGTCGCACCCGCTGCTCACGCCAAGCACCCTCATGCCCACCACGACGACCCTGCCGTTCACCACACCCTACCCGCCCGCCTCAGCGCGTCTTCTCAAGCTCGTGCTCCTCCGCCGCCACTACCTCCTGGACCCGCCGCCGCCCCCGCCGCCACCCACCCTCCTCCTCCGGCCCGTCATCAAGGAGCCCTCGAGACACGCCTTCAGCTACCTCCAGATATCCAGGCCCAGGACTTCGCCGCTCCTCCTACTCAGGTCAGTCACTCTCATCAACGCTTCTGGAAGAGTTGTGGCATAAATGCGAGCCGGAAACACACTCGCATCGCAAAACGTAAAGTTGTGGCAAATATTGCGCAACCACATCAATTGCGAGGATTTATTTCTTTAACTATGCTAATTTTTCTAAATATTTAAGTTTAAGGAACTCTGGGACGTAGTAGTCCAAGGGTAGTTGTACTTCCGATCGGAAAGCCCGAGTTTGGTTCCCGCGTACGCCTCACGCGTACCCCAAGCTTCACCAGAGCTATATGATTTTTCCGGCCTAGAATTGCGTGAACTTTACCGTTAAATGTCAAACTGATCTTCGGCTTGATAACTCTATTTATATTTTTATAAAGATCTATCTAAACTGATGTGTTATGTTTTTATTTTTGTCAGGCCAAAGTAATTTAGAAATGTGCAAATGTACATATAGCATGTCATTGGAGACTATATTCCCAAATGAAGTAAATAGGTTATTGGTGCACTTTTAACGTTAATAATTTACGAATATACATTCATACCATGTGTCATAAAATTAGTTTATATATGCGAATGTTATTCATACAATGATTGCTTATTATTTTACGGATTAGGTAACAAAGCTTGCGTTTCCCACAATTTCACTTATTCTGCACTCATTGTTCACGTTGAGTGTAACCTGTAAAAGTGCATTTATTTGCCTAAGGTACCCCTTTATGTGTATAGTGATCACGTCTTACTTCTTTACAACTGAGTCTGTTACCCCAAGCTAACTATTATTCGGGTGTTAAACATTTCCTGTCATTTAAAACACTCCATTGTCCCTCAAAACAAGAAGCATTCCGATCTATGTGGGTCTTTCAAAAAGTAAAGAGTTAAATGCTATCATTTTTAAACTAGTCAATGAATCTTTGCCATTTTTTTCAGAGGTGTTAGTTGGTAACTTTGAAATGCGCTCTAATTAGCTGTTTGATTATTTTATGTCAACATAACCTCAAAATCTTGAGTTCACCACGGCAAGTCCACTAGAATTGCACCTGAGAACAGCAGCGTTCTGTCATTAGATTTTTGCTCGCGAAGATGCAAAACTAAGTAAAATACTTTCTAGAATATTGATATAATATGGAAAAAGTTGTATTAACAGTGGTTCTGTTTACAATTCGGTGAATCGATTTAAAAGTGGCCGAATAAGTGTATGTGATGAACCCCGAAGTCCCTCGTTGGAATCGAGGATCAATGGCCATATTCGCAATAACAGACAAATTCCTGTTATGATAGCTAAGGAAGTACAAGTAAGCGTTGGAACTCTTCACAACATAATTCATTACCATTTCAAGTACAGAAAAACATGTGCGAGATGGGTTACCAGGCAGCCTACTGATGCTCATAAAGACAGAGTGGAAACATACCAGCTCTCCCGGTGCGATCTCCTAGTGAACTTGCCATGGTTAACATAAGATTTTGAGGTTATATTGGCATTAAATAATCAAACAGCAAATCAAAACTCTTTCCAGGGTTCCAAATAACACCCCTGAAAAAATAGTAAAGATTGATTGAATAGTTTTAAAATGAGAGCATTTGTCTCTTTACTTTTTGAATGACCCTCGCAATAAGCATGATTGAATGCTTTCAGAATAATCTCAATTTAAAGCTCTTTTATCATTTTTATCTTTATATTATATTTAAGTTTCCAATGAGGACATTTAGCTCATTATTTTCCCCAGATTTTACGAATAATGAACCGAGTTTTATCAGCAATATATGATATGTTTTACTCAACATTACGTCCCAAGCTGACTTTTTCGATTCGCTGAGAGAGAGGCCCAGACGGTGAAATCCATTAGCCCCATAAGAATTTGGGAAAGGAGAATCCTCCTAAGTCTCATTAAACTCACCTGTCTCCCTCAGGTACGACGACCCATCGCACAACACCACATTTGAGAACCTCCACCAGCAACACCGGCAGTACCAGCGGCAGGAGGGAGGGGCGGACCTGCAGGCGGGCGGCTGCGGCCGCTACCGCTGCCCCGAGCTGGACGCGTGCATCTCGCCCACGCTGTGGTGCGACGGTGTGAGGAACTGCCCCAGCGGCCGGGACGAGGCGGAGTGCCCGGACAGGGCCCTTCAGGACCTCAAGAGGGACCACCCCTTCCTGGGGGCCCTGCTCTCCCTCCTGCCGCACTCCCTACCCGCGTCCATCGGCGCCCCCGCCGCCCTGGCCGTCGTGCTGCTGCTCGCCGTACTGCTCACGGCGGGCACGGCGTGCGCCTCCGCCCTTCCGTGCCTCCTTCTGTGGAGGAGGCGGAGGAGGAGGAAGGGCGGCGGCGGGGGGCTGGAGAAGAAGGGCATGGGCGGCGGGGGGCGGCGGCGGAGGGCCCCCACGGAGGAGCTGCTCATCGGCGCTCCCTCCTGACGCCACGCCTCCCAGTCTGTCGAGTACATCCACGTGGACAGGGAGACCACCGTCTGAGACGCGAGGGAAAGCGTGCTAACCTTTGGGATATTTTTTCATTTCGGATTCCCGCGTGGAGAGAAACGGAAGTCTGTTCCTCTCCTCCGTATACCCTTTCACCTCCGCGCAGCGCGGGGGCGAAAGGGGGAGTGACGAAATGTTGGCATTTCCCAAATCGTTTGCTCAAAACTCAAATCTCGAACACACACACACACGCCAGAAACGTGACATCTTGGATGATTCATCTTCGTTCTTCATTCTAATTCCTTCACGCCTCCCGAGTTGTGTCTCATCCCGATCCCTTCCGACGCCTTCACGACAACTGCGCCAATGTTACCAACCTCGGGCCGTACGGAAACGTCGGGAGGAATGCCCAGGAACGATTCCTGTGATGAGAAAAGCATACCGAGGTGCAGAGCGCTGTTCGCCGATTGAGATCGTTGTCATTCACGCCGGCTACAGCATAACTCTTCCTTAGAGTGAAATCTCATGTCCCCTCCGAGTCTCAGCATGAATTATTTCTTCCTTCTTTGCCCCCATGTGTCACTTTTTACAATTCCCATTCCACTGTGTTATTTCAAAAGCGTCATCCAGCCTCGTCGTGTATTATTTCCTTCCATTTGATAGCACTGTTCGTTCCCTTTGGAGTGGGGGATGGAAACTTTTCTAAGAGCGAAAGTGTGGGCAATATATCTGGTTAATTGCTGATGGGCTCATTGATTTACTAGCCAATGAAAAAATGTAAGCAAACTGGCTCAACATTATTATTGTCACTGCCTTGTTCCTGAAACTATGCTTTATGTGAAAGAAGTCTATCCATCAACAGAAGAAGAACATATAAAATCAACGGTTTATGCATAGTTTTTACTTTGCTAGAAAATAATGGGAATTGCCTAACTCTATATTTGTGTGCTAAATTGCTTTTCAATGCAGTGTCAACCAATGTGTAATTATTCAAAGATAATGGGGACATGTTTTCCTGTAAGTTATAACATAATTTTCCTCCTAAATAACGTTTATTGGCGGTCCATTGCCCAGCTACTCTGAATAGAAATGTTATATATGAAGTGCTCCAGATTTGAAGAGTGAAAAAGAAGGTACAAATGGCCACAATTTGTGTGTGTGTGTCCTTAAATATTTTCCCTGTTGGTGGTTTTGATGAAGTTTCAACTTAACTCGGCAGAACTGAAAGTTAGTTATCGTGTTTTTAATAAAAGAAGGTCCTGTGCATGAAAAGAGTGAAAGTTTTCTTATGAGGAAACAAAATAAGCAAGTGTGGCTGAGGGACAAAAGTGGAATAGCTTGCATTTCAATTCTGTGAAATGCTTAAAAATGTTTTTATGAGAGAATCAGATAAAATATGAGGACAACTTTTTTATTTCTCTACCAATTAACCTGGATATAGCTGGAAATTTTAATGACGTCTTCAGAAAAACACTATGCAGATAGAAAGAGATTATATAAATCTAGAGTTGAGGATTAATATGAGATAATTATTCTCAGTTAGTTTAAAATGACTTTAGAATGATATGTATGTTGATAGTGTATTGAATAAAATACTAATACGATTAATTACACTACAGAGATATTGGTGGTATTGACAACAGCAAAGTCATTATATTTTCTGCACATGAACTAACCAAACGCACTGCATTTTTTAAAGTTTCTCATACGTGGTAAAAATCATCATAAAGATTAGCTAAGGAATTAGGGATGAAAATCAATTTAGTTTCTAACATGTTTCTTAACTGATGTTTAATACATCTTAGGGTTTAAATCCAAAAGAAGAGAGGGAGAGTTAGCTCAAATGCGTTGCTAAAATGCTTCATACAGATTTTCACTGAATTTAGTCCTGCTCAATTTGAAGACAATTCTTTATATCCTGTCATTTTCCTAGTTCATCCAAAATTTGTGTGCCAGCTGTTGCGATTGAATGAATGAAAATTTTGTTTCAAATGTACTTTTGGTCTTTCTAGGACACATAATGACTTGAGGAGATATGTGGAATACTGATGCCCTAAATTCTCAAGAAAGCCAAATCATTAAATGTGTGATTTCAAAATTATATGAAGTTGATATATTATATTTACCACAGAGAGTTGAGAGGAACTATATAAAATGAAAAATGTTGTTTCTGGTTAAGTATTTATGACTTATGGGCTGAGTCTTTGTTTCAATCACTGTTTCAAATTAAAAGTTCCAATGTTAATGGTGCCAAATAGTTTAGTTTGTATTCATTGAGAATGGTAACACCAGAGGTAAAAATATTGTGAATGAAGGAATCAGTGCAATGGATTTTAATAGTGTGCACTGTGAGCAATATTTTTATCTGTATGTATGAATTGTTGAGACCAAATTGAAATTAATGAGCTTCGAGTAGAAAAAAGTTAAAACTGTTTTCTGTTACATCAGATTAATATTGTTTTTATTTTATATAGATTGCATTGACAGAAGTTAAAGAAACGTGTTAATGAAGTTATGTCAAAAAAATATGCTTCCACCAGCTCTATTTAAATATTGAAAATACTCTTCCAATGAAATTCCTAATAGTTTTATGGATGAAATTCATAAAATATTCAAAAACTCTTCTTTTGTTACTAAATTTGTTTTCCAGTTATTTTTTCATTTCAATGTGGTTATCTGAATTAACATTGTTCATTATGCATTTATTCATGTGATCAATTTTTTTCTGTAGATTTGTTATTGTGACATGCATTTCAATTTCCTGGTGACATTTAATCCATTGTAATTGTCGTGTTTAGCATGCTTTGTAGTTTTGAATTGCTGATGTGTCAATGAGAAATAGAAAGATACATATTTCTTTCATGACCAATATCTCCAGTATTATTTAAATTGTGATGTTTTTATATTCATCAGTTGCACACAGGGTTACCACCAGCTTTCTACATTTAATTTCATTATTTCCATTATTAAAAAGGAAATATTTACTTACACTTGTACATTCATTCATTTTAGTTTACTTGGAAGCACCAGAAAGGCTGTTCAGACTGAGACGACTGTTATATGACTGAAATCTGTAATTTAAATCTTGTGCAAAATAAAATTGTAATTATACAAAAAATTGTAATATAATTCAGAAAACTTGTACCAACTACACAGTGGTGGGAACCCTGGTTGCAACAGAGAAAACTTTTTTATGTTTGGTGAAATGGAGGATGTTCACAAAATAGCCGCAGTTTCTTCCCAAACTGGTGCCAAGTTTCAAAGCTGTCACTCATTAGTATGTAGTGATGCATGTCAATATCTGATTGCAAAGACAAAGAGCTTTAGTTGATCATTTTTATGATAATATATATAAATAACAATGTGTGAGTGGAGAGGAAATTTTACATCCTGGGCCTAACAGAATTCACCCAAGGCCAATTACAGTGTTCTTTGTACTTGCAATCAGCAAGAAATAATTTTAATTGATATTTAGTTTCCACAAAGGTGTGGAATGTGATGGAATAACTAGGAAGACTGTCTACATCTTCTTCAGGTCTGCAAATACCTAATTTAGGGATGAAAACACTATGGTTCGCAAGAGAAGAGGTTGGAATTTGATCACTGAGAAGCTGATGATCTCAATTGAAAATTATAGAGTATCAACTTGAAGAGGATTGAAGTCAATGCACAGCAAGCATTCAAAATTCATATTCCATGAGGTTCTCAATTTAGGCCATTGCATTTGGCAAGTTTAAAAAAGAATGTCATAGATACAAGACTCAATGCTTGGCACACTTGGTATTTGCATTCCTAAACTGTGAAGAATTCTTAAGAAGGCTAGCAAGAGGATCATGTTTGGTGTAAGTTTAAAATCTCAATGCTCAACGAAGGACTATCAAAATGTTAGTGGGTCCTTCCTGATTAGATTCAAAGAAAATGGGAAATATGGAACTGTGAGTGACATTATGTTTCAATGTTCATAGACTTTAAAAGAGCATTTTGTGTGGTTGTAAATGAGAATGCTTGTGGAAATGAAGACTCTCATCAGGCTGTATTAAACATAGATGGAAATGAAATAGAAGACATAGTGTACAAAAACATTGATATGCCAAAGTGAATACCCACATCACACACTGCCATTTTCTGTTACTAGTCTGTCCACAGCACTTGTAAAATATTATGAAATTAATATATTAATTATTACAGATATCAAGTGTTTTATTTTATTTAGTTCATATGTTTACTATTATATTGAGTGCCTTTGTAAATCTTGGTTGACTAAATATGTAGTTCTCATGAAGTTCTCGACTAACTTTAATAAATTTTGATCTTACAAAATTTGAAAACTATGTATTGGAAATCTCCACCATCATACATCCATGTTGCCTCCACCAGCTCCTCATAATGCCTATAACTTTATATTTAGTTCTCTTTATGGTAAAAAAAAAACTCCTTAAAATATTGTAACTAGAAGGTCCATATAAGTGGGAAAAGAATTTGGCAAGGGTTTGGTTCATGGAATAAGTTGAGTGTTAGTATTCAAAATGAGTAATAGATTATTAATTTTATTTGCTACTTCTAAAATTTAGATCATTATAAATGTATCTGAAACTATCTTTATTTTGTCAACACTCATTTCAATAAGGGTGATCAGGACAAGCATAATTAATTGTGGTGTGCCATTCAATGAAATCCCAAATGCTAATTAATATGAATACATGGCCAAATATTTTCTCCAAACATTTACTTTCATCAAGCCCAGCATCATTATTGGAACAATTGTCACCCTTGGCTATGTCTAAATACATTTAGAAAAATATATGAAATTGGACCATGATGCCACATCCTTGATAACTTAGAACCATTTTTCATTTATAGATGCTGATTGTTGGTAATGTTATTTCATTAACACACAGATATCATGTAAATATGCAACATTATCCAATTGATTAAGGACGTATTTAAGAACTTTATTTCAGCAATGGATGTACATTATTGTTGCAGAAATCATTTACTTTAGTCAGTTCTTAAAAAAATAATTCAAGGGCCCCACGATTTAAGGTCTCATGGACGGACGGCATACTCGCCTCCTGGAAACCCACTCAGGCTGAACTCGCGACCTCTGGATAATGAGGCGAGGTGTTAACCCCCCACCGACGAAGCTGGCGCCATGTGTAATCTTAGCTTATATTGTATGATGTAGACATAGAATCAACTCACGGAACTCGCAGGAATGTGACCCACTATAGCCGTTTATTAGATTTCATTGAATCACATTTAATGTAAAAATTGAACTCAGAATTGGGAAAAGCTAATGTTTGGAAAATGAATAATTACGGTGGAAAAAAGCTCTCCCGTTTGGGGAAAACCAAATACTTGCAAGAAGAAGTAAACGGTGATTTAATGCTATAGTGCTATTCGTCTTAGGGATGTACTTTAACGTCCCATCTAACCAACGATACCACAACTAAGGCACTCCAAAAGGGTCATTTTAACTCCAGCTCCGAGGAATGAAATGCAAATATGTCTCAAGAAGACACTACTTGTATAAGAATCATTTCCCAGTCAAAATCTTAAAAGGAAGCAAGCAAGGGGTTAACTATTAGGACAGTTTTCTTGCGTTTACGCGGCGATCAAATGTCACATTCTAGATAAGGAGAAAACTGAAACTACTTTAAAATGATGAAAATGGCAACACATTTCTATTGTTCATTACTATTTCCTTTTTACAGTTACGGCTTAATGTCACCAATTTATAGATACATTTGTAAACGTATCATAAATATGAAAAAAAAAGTACGCTTCATCATTTAGTACTTCCTGTTTAAGGTGACGTGCGATATTTCTATCGTATATAGGTTGTTATAAAAATAAATCTTAGCTTATCGGAAGAAATATAGCTCCAGTGTTTTTTCCAGTTGTCCATTAACAAACCACCCTCTGTCTCACCAGTCTCCCATTCAGTGTTTTTCTCGAAGATTCCTTTCTTCTCTCTTACAGGTGCATAGGTTTCATACATGTGAAGGTACACTTCATATCTTACATGCGAATTTTTATATTCATGTTGATCTTTCAATCTTCAAAGATTATTTTTTAAATTCTTCGTTTTCTTTCTTCTCATAAAAGGGGTTTTGCAGCAAAGGAGATTCACATCTTGCTTTTGGTCACCTTAAAAGTAAATGCTCGTATCTGTGTACATCTCTCTTTCCATTTCATTCTTTAGCTCCCATTCCCCACACACACACACACACACACACACACCCCACCGCCTGCTTGCACCCATTGCTTCTCGCAGCCGTAGCAATTCCATCAGCCTCTCCCAACCAAGCAAGCTTCACCCCCTCATCCCTCTCTTCCGCACATTCTCTCCTTCGTTTCATTGCATGAATTCGCCTTTGTCCTCTCTCATACCCCTCCCATCTCGCCTTCCTATCTCCGCCGGCCGATCTTACTCTAACGGATCACTCTCGCCCCTGTCCCTCATGGTCGCTCGTTGGCAAAGAAGGGGCATTTTTCTTTCAACGTGCGCCGCAAAGGGACGGTTTTACGCCCGTTGTGGGATAGTTGAAGTGTGAACTAGACAGAGCAAGCAGGCCACATTTAAGGGCCATGGGAGTGTAGCAAGTGAGCGGACAAGTTTCTCATTTCCATCTCCGTCTTTAAAAAGTAATGTTTGATTCATTTTTTGATGAACTTCCCGCTTACCTGTTTTCACTTGAGAGAAATTGTTTTCTTGAAAATGTTTCTTCAATTAAGTGCTGTTACTTATTATGCGTGTTTGGACGCAGAAATCACGTCAGAATAGGTTTTTAGGATAAAATTGATAGGATACCTTGATGTCTAAAAATTACGAGCCCTACCGTCGTAATTCTACTGAGTATTTGGGGCATGCTGCTGTCACAATGAACTACTTGGCTCTTTGCTATGTTGTCATTAGAAATAATGCATTGATTCTTGTATACCAACTAATGAAATTGTCCGGGTATCTAGGCGTTGAAAAATTCAATTCTGATGGCAGTACAGAGTTCAAATTAATCAAATAGGAGCATGTAGTGTATCCACGTACACTGTGAATAAAGGGCGAAGTCAATTTTCAAAGAAACTGCGGGAGATGCCGCAACAATAACTTTTAACGATGATTAAGAATGATTTTTACACTCTGAAATTGTTGCATTGAGGCGAAGTCGATGTTTAGCATTTTATTGAATGAAAACCTTTTAAGTTTTCGCCGGTGGGAAAAACTAATTTGAGACTTCTAGTATCCGCTTGAATGAATTAGTTTTTAAGATATTATATATTTTCATGCGAATTTTAGTTCTTATCAAAGATTATACAAGTAAATTATACGTGTACATCCGATGCGAAATAAATGTCGATGTAAATCTTAATATCGTAAAATTGGGCTTTCAATTCATTCGCGATTGATAAATTTACTTTGATTGACTATCCAAAGAGAGAACTTTCATTTTTTTATTTTATGTTTAAAAAATGAAGCAATTGATGGATTTTCTTAAAAATCTATTAACAACTGAGAATGCACACTTATTCATAAAATATGTGTTATTGAGTTTAGTCATCTAAAGCCTGAAAACGTTTGTTTCCAGTTCTTATGATAGAGTTCCTGCTGGACTCATTACTCTGATTGACAGATAATCGATGAGCAAAATAGAATGTCCTTTCCTCTTCACCAGGTCATAACTTATGCTAAGCACGTATTACACGATAAGTAAGCATTAATTTATTAAATTTTGTAATTGCACACATATTTATTAAATGTTGAATTATTACGTCATCAAAATTGCATACATATTTATTAAATGTTTAGGTGGGTCGCGGTAGTCCAGGGGTAGAGCGCTGGACTACTGACCGGAGGGCCCGGGTTCGATTCCGAGTCTCTTTGGGCACCTGCAGCTTCACCCAAGCTTTGTGATTTTACAGGTGCCAGATCTTCCTGGGAAACCATAACCGGCACAGGGAAAGGAACTGGCCCCCCTACCCTGATGTGTGAATATCCATTATTGAAATAGAAAGAAAGACTCGTACTTTTCCACAGATTTTATTATACGGCACGACGCGTTTCACCGACTTGCGGCATCATCAGGTACGTGTACGTGTCGTACCTGATGATGCCGCAAGTCGGTGAAACGCGTCGTGCCGTATAATAAAATCTGTGGAAAAGTACGAGTCTTTCTTTCTATTTCAATAATGGATATCAATTACTTCCACGAAGTGAAGCCTGAAACAATAGAATATATTCGCAAAGCTGATGTGTGAAGTTCACACGCCGTCGGGCTTAGTACTGGTTGAGCAATACCATCACCTACAAAACTGACCTTCGGGTTCATTGCTGTGTTAAGCACGAGTTGAATTATTACGTCATCGAAATTGCATACATATTTATTAAATGTTTGCAAATTGTAATATTATAATGACACTAATTTTGAAAATACTTTTTGAAATTGATACTTTTGAAAACAATTTTTGAAATAAGAGATTTGATAAACTATGCCAGAATATAATATTTAATTGTCTCTATCGGCATCAAAAGCAGGTGCATGCGGTCCCTTTGTCCAATTTAGCGCTTTTGCATCACAAGATTTGAAAAATAATCACAAACAACCAAGTCGTAAGTGGAGGATAACCAAACTAGACGAGAATAGAACCCGCGACCTCTAAAACAGAAAGAGAGAACAATACTCGACAACCACATGGGACGTCTTTGGATTAATAGAATTACGTATTATGTTCGGAAATGTGATGTTATATTAAGATTAATACATAAACTCTATAGTAATTACATATTATGTGTAATGGAAAAAAATCGTTATTCCAACCATTTTGCGGGCGAATTCGGGTTTCTCTCGTGACGCAGGGTGAAATCCTAAAAGAGACGAAAACACCGAAAGAAGGCCTAGCTCTCTGGACCGTATCTTATTCCCAGAGCACCAATACTCCTGATGGAATCCCAAAGGAAGATATTCGACCGCGCCAAATTGCAGCATTTCATCTGCCCATCTTTGGAATTCCGAAGACCCATTGAATGTTTTTTTTCCCAGCAAACGAAGATCATCGCACAAACGTATTTATTTATAGCAACAGAGCAACGCTTTGAAATGAATAGAAAATTCCAGCAGTGCTTTCATGGCGTCAGCAGGTCAGTGAGATTTCATTTCCTTTGCCTTCGCTACCACTCCTTCCCTAATCGGAGATACCACTTGAATTTCAATCCTTTATTTCTTTTCGGCTAACTTCCAGAATATTTTGTGAAATTTATTTTAAATAAAAGCAAGTCTTTGCTAAACTAAGAACTATGCTCCTATTCGCTCTACATGTAATGTGCGTGAGACCTTCTTGAGTTTTCAAATGTTTCTTAACCCTTTTTTATTTATTTTCTTTACACACACTCGGGAGTTCTAAACCCAAGGATATGTTGGCTTAGAGTTAGGTCTGCCTTATTAAAGGAAAAGCACGAGAAGACCCGTGGAAACAATCCTTCTATAAAAATAGCGGAGTAGGGACATGGTTGCTTATTCGTCCAGTGATTTGAGTAGGATATTCACCCAAGGTTTTATTCTACCCATGAAACATTTGGGCCATGATCATTTGTCTGCTCCCTTTGTTTTGATAAATAATTATAACTGCTTTGAGTTTTTCTGTTATGGCTGAAAATAATCATCCACCTCGCTTCGTGTGTTTAGCATCTATTGAAGAATAAAAGTGCACTTATTTTCCAGTTGTCCTGCAAAATTGACATGTTTCATTCATAGTACTTAGTCCTGCCTCCACTGTAATTTCAAGTTATGTATATTTTCAACACGTCTTTTCATGAATTAGAATTTTGACTTGATATGAGACTCATAACCCTTGGAAGGTAAATACGAAAAAATTATCGGAGATGATGACTACATGATGTAAAATTCCCTCAAAGCTAACAGTTAAGATTATTGAGGGAGTTGGGTGTTGTCTTCGAAAATGGGGCTGAGATATTTTATGAAAGAAATCGAGCATGCAAGGCCAATGAAAAATCCAGATACAAATATCCTCATACACGTACATACTGCCTTCCTGTATCCAAAGTCCTCGTCACCCCAGTTCAGAGACTAGAAAGTGTTATGCTCTATGAAGGCAGGAAGGAGAGGGAGCGTGGTTGTCCAGTGGGTGTAGGCTACTGATCCGAACGGTGAGTTCAATCCTGGTGGCATTGGACACCCTCAGATTCACCTCAGCTCAATGTATTTTTTTGGGTATCAGATCTTTCTGGAATACCACTGGCGGCACTTGAACGGGAACTGCCCCCCTTACCTGTGTGAATATCACACTTGGCTTAGATAGGCCATAGATTGTGCTAAATTTCTTGAAAAAAGATTTAACGTAAGCATTATATGCTATCTGGACGACTGGCTCTTTTGTTCAAAAACAAAATTTTGTGTGTGCACCATAATAGCTCATTTGCGTTACCAATTTGGTATCACGGTTAATATTGCTAAATCCACTCTTCTATTAACACGACAAATCAAGTACCTAGGAGTGCTCATCGACAGTGAGGACGGCACTTTAACCACAGCTTCCAAGAAACGGATTTATACCTTGTTGCCCCTGCTCCCCCGACTAAGACAAATAGACATCCCAAGAGCGACAGGTTACTTCACATGGATATGCTGGGTGCTTAGGCTCTCAAATTTCCTTATTTCACATCTTTTCAAGAGGGATAATAGATGGCGGCTGATTCTCCAAGAATCCGAAATATTCAACCACACAGTGCTGTGGGTCAGAGCTACGGAAGAATTAATTGTGTACACAGACGCATTCCCCCGCCAAGAGGGTGTTGTAATACGGGCATGGAGCACCTCTCAAAGCCTCAGCATACCGCCATTAACATCCATTAATGCCATAGAGGTGTATGCTGCTTGGAGGGCCTAGATAAGACCATAAATCTACTCAAACCGTTCTCTCTTACCAATGTAGCCATCACCGTTTATATTGAGTTGTCTTATATTCTTTATGAAAAGGCCAAGGCCTTATATTCCACTTGAATGGTGTATCAATCAATATGTACATGTCATTTATAATAACGAATAGACAGTCACGTACAGTGACCTGGACACCTTCTGCCACCAATCCGGCTGATGAGCCCTCACGGGCCGTGCTCTAAAGCGTCTTTTGTGTGCGCCCGCCATTATGATGGTGGCGATATACGAGGGTCATCCGGAAAGTAGTACCCGTTCGTGCCGCATGAAGTGCTGACGACGCGAGTAGCCGCTGGACGAGGTCAGATAGCTTCAGTGGCTTGTCTGCCTTCTCTGAGCCAAGTTGCGTGACGCTAGCATTGCCTGTGTTGTTTCTGTGATTGTTTACAATGTTTAAAAAAATTGAGAACGCCGCCAGTTGTGAAGTGAGGGCAGTGATTAAATTCCTCAATGCAAGAAACGTTCGCCCATGTGATATTCATCGCCAATTAAAGGAGGTGTATGGAGACAATGTAATGGACGAGTCGTCTGTTCGGCGGTGGTGTCGCAACTTCAACATGGGGAGGGGGAACACACACGACGATGAGCGTTCGGAGAGACCGTCTGTCATTACAGACCAACTGGTGAGCTCAGTTGACGAATTCGTGAGGAACGATCGGCGCGTCACAATTGATGACATCTGTGAGCATTTTCCCAATGTTTCTCGAACAATTGTTCATGAAATTGTTAAACACCATCTGCATTATGCAAAAATTTGTGCAAGATGGGTCCCTCGCGTATCTCAATGAGCTGGCGGCGAAGGACTATGCAGCAGGAATACAGAAACTTGTCACACGTTATGACAAATGCCTTAATTTGCTTGGAGATTATGTTGAGAAGTAGTTTAAAGTATCCTCTTTCAAATAAAATTTTTTATGTTTGTTAATATTTACTTTTGTGTCTTTATTTCACGAACGGGTACTACTTTCCGGATGACCCTCGTATATGGACGCGGGCACGCGTTCGGAGTGTGTCGTAAAACGTCGTCAGTGAGACTCGAGAAGTGTCCCGATCCAGCAGCCAACATGGCCTGAAATCTACCATCATTTATTAAGCCAACGTACATATTGATTGCCGTGGTGCTGGTTTTTAGTGCAGGGTAAATTACGGTAGGTCCCCGCATGATTATTCCAATGGTGTAATATGCTCGTATGCCTGCGTTAAGAATATGATTTATTCATTGGTATGATCACTGACAAAATAAGAATGTTTTTCACCCATAGAAGTTCCTTTGCTCTCTCTCCCCTCCCTCAGGGTTTTCCATTTTTACCCTGATTGGTATGAATCACGCCTTTTCCCCGACCACTACAGTCGACCAAAAAAAGCCGTTCAGGACGGACCGCCCCCTCCACCCCTACCAGCAAAGACCTTAAGTGATTGATATTGATAATACGGAGGAAGACTTTAACACTTCAAAATAGAAAACGCAAAGTGCTATTCTGTAGACGGGATTACGTCTTTTACTATCATAGAGTCGAAATATGAGCATTTTGATACCTGTTTAAATTTAAATTACAACATTATCAACAAAAAATTATCAGATTTGACGGAATTACAAATGTTAACAAAATATACCGAAAACAATTACTAATATCACACCTACTGGTAATGATCGAATTAGTATCAGAGTAAAATTAAAAACGTTTTCTCATATAACATACCCGTTATATATCCGCTGCTGTTTGACGCGCGAGTGCGCAACAGCATTCCTACCTCTAATTATTTATATTCCTTGACTTATAATTAAAATAGGCTGAGTTAAGAACCTTCCTCATCCATTGACGTCATTCATTGACATGGCCGCACCCGGGAGAGAGCTTCGAGAAAGTGCGAGGAAGGAGCAAAGAGGGGAAGAGAAGCAAGGACGAGCGAGAGAGAAAGAAAGAAAAGGGAAGATGAATGGAGGATAGTAAAGAGCGTGTGATACGCAAGGCATTTCTTTGTTAGTGTTCCATATGCTATAAAATGAGAGCTTTGGGAGAGCAGACTACCAATTACTAACGATTAACGATTTGCTCTATGAATTTCCCTAGCCACTTTCGTAATTCAAAGGTCATGTTCAAGCAAATGGGAAGTTACCCTCCTGCGGACCCAACTATGGTGCCGCTCATTTTGCTGAGCAATTTTATTCCTTCGAAGTTTAAATGCCGGATTATATTATGGTTCAGTTGGAGACATTTAGTTGAGCGAGAGGGAAAGTCGGCTCCTTTTGTTTCTTTTCCTCTCCCACGCTCTCTGAAATCGTAATCAATTTGCCTTCTCATGACTAATGGACTTAGCAGTCGATTGCTTGCCATTAAAAACTTCTTCTGAAGCTGAAGTCTATCATAGAGAAAGCATATTTTCAACCTTAAGCACTTGATTTACAGTGCGACGGCTGATGGATTTTGTATGAAAGCCTAATGCCGACTTCGCATGCATATTCTTTACTTTTTAGTATTTTCCCACTTCGCAAAATTCCTCAAGAACAAGTATACTCGTAAATATTATAGGTCGATGACACTCAGAAAGTTATTAATCAGTTGAATTCAGGGAATTAATAGGCTTAGCAAAGAATTATACCGTAGGGATTTTAATAATTATTCTGGGTTGTACACTACAATTAAAGAATAACATCAATTGAAATAATGAAAAGATTTTCTGTTGTTAATGCAACATTTCAATGTTTTCCTACAGTGTATTCATCGTTGTAAATAATGATTGGTGCTGATTTGTTGTTAAACATATAATTCAACAGCAATTTCTATTGAGTTCAACCGGATAAATTAAACTTTTAAGAGCATAAATACCCTCTCATTGAAACGGTTCCCCGATTACAAATTTCCTCTTGTTTAAGTTATTTTCCTCCTTGAGGAATTTTACTAACTTGGTCACGTGAGATTAAAAACTCGAATGGCAAAAGATGAGGCAACGATGTTAAAGGCATCAAAGGCTTTCCATGACTGAAAGGAGTTCAAAGTTCTCGAATCGGAGAATGAGTAAGGGCACTTGGCTGATTCCTTTATTGGTGTGTGATTGTGATGCACAGTCAAATCCCAGTCGCCTCTTCGCCGTCATAGTGTTATACCATGTAGCCTATGTAAACCATGTGTAGTAGATATTATCATGAGTATCGGCTGAATGAAATCAAGAGGGGGTGTTGAAATACCAACGGAGTTTCCTTTTTAATCACCATCATCTCTCCTCTGAGACCTAGCTCCCCGATACCCAAGTCATGGAGCATGTCCATTCTACATTCCACATCAGAGTCCTATATGAATCTTTTCTTCAAGTCTTCACAAGATCTCAGTCATCAACCCCTTTCTTTTAGTTAATCCATGGTTCAACAATGCTATTCTCCTATTCCCTTAGTAACTTTGTGCTGTTTCTCTTAAAATACTGTCCTTAGAAGTAGTCCTACTTTACGGAATATTTTCTTTTACTGAGGAATCTTAATATATTCATGTATTTATGATTCACCTACACAAAATACTTCAAGCACTTTACTTTATTTCAGAAGGTAATCGACATCAATTAATATAAACAAAAGTATCCTGGTTAAAGATGTACATGTAAGTCGGTAAGAAGAACACAAACATCCCAGGCGACAAATTTTCAGCTTTAATCAAGGATGCAATATTTGCGAATACACGGGTAAGATAAACCAAAAACTCCCATTTTTGAACCAAACATCGTCACAATTAATTTCTGGCATTAATCCTATTGGCATTAAATAAATAACAAAATTTTGGACATAAAAACTGAAAAGAAAATAAATTCCCGTGGCATGAATCGTAGGGGGTTCTTGATTGAACACCAAACGGTTCACTATTAAACGTTAGCCGTTGATATACTTGAGAAATGAGAAATTGCACATGATAACAGATATTCACATAAGTTTTACAATGATAAAAGCGCTGAACCGTTGCAATTGCGGGAGAAAATTATCTCATACTATCTCAAAACATTTGGAGTAGTGTTTCCGTTTCCTCTCCCAAATGCCGGTGGTTTAGTTTCCACAGAAGTCTTAATCTTTTTTTAATTTAAATTCTGATTTTTTAAACTAAGTTGGTATTTTGTTTGATGGAATTGCTATTTCTTTTGTAGCTGGGATAGATTTTTTATTGCCTCGGATATGTTAGGTGTGTCAGGTTCTATCTCCTGTTACCTTCGACTATCTTCTTATTTATCCCAGGCCCTTCGTTTTCTCTTTTTTCTGTGATAAGTTATTAATATGAGTCAATTAATCCATCGAACGCCTTCTCGAAATCTAAGAAATGAACGAATGCGTCGTTATTGCATTCTGTGTTTCTTTGTGCTGGGGACCTCATTTCTGCTAAGGCATCATGCGTATCTCTCCCCTTTGTAAACCTAAACTGATAATCTCCTAAGTAATCATTTGCCACTCTCTCCATATTATTTTTAATGATCCTGAGAAGCACTTAAGCTACGCATGAAATCCAACTTATTTGCCAGAGTCCACTCATATAGCTGACCTTTCTTTTTCTGGAATAGGAACTAACTTTTTTCTGAAGAAATCTTCCAGCCAAATTCATCCCTCATCAATACTGCGACTTAGTTAATGCAAAGCTCTTCCTTTCGCGTTTTTCTAAAATCTTCAGTCACTGCGGGAAGTTTACGCAACACCGTCTTATAAGATTTGAACTCAGTTTATTATTCAACTCTTTGCACTTTCTTCTAACTAATTTTAAGTGTACATATTTATTTTTTCTTCTCTAATTTAACTTTCTAATCATCTCGTATGTACGAGGGTCATCCGGAAAGTAGTACCCGTTCGTGAAATAAAGACACAAAAGTAAATATTAACAAACATAAAAAATTTTATTTGAAAGAGGATACTTTAAACTACTTCTCAACATAATCTCCAAGCAAATTAAGGCATTTGTCATAACGTGTGACAAGTTTCTGTATTCCTGCTGCATAGTCCTTCGCCGCCAGCTCATTGAGATACGCGAGGGACCCATCTTGCACAAATTTTTGCATAATGCAGATGGTGTTTAACAATTTCATGAACAATTGTTCGAGAAACATTGGGAAAATGCTCACAGATGTCATCAATTGTGACGCGCCGATCGTTCCTCACGAATTCGTCAACTGAGCTCACCAGTTGGTCTGTAATGACAGCCGGTCTCCCCGAACGCTCATCGTCGTGTGTGTTCCCCCTCCCCATGTTGAAGTTGCGACACCACCGCCGAACAGACGACTCGTCCATTACATTGTCTCCATACACCTCCTTTAATTGGCGATGAATATCACATGGGCGAACGTTTCTTGCATTGAGGAATTTAATCACTGCCCTCACTTCACAACTGGCGGCGTTCTCAATTTTTTTAAACATTGTAAACAATCACAGAAACAACACAGGCAATGCTAGCGTCACGCAACTTGGCTCAGAGAAGGCAGACAAGCCACTGAAGCTATCTGACCTCGTCCAGCGGCTACTCGCGTCGTCAGCACTTCATGTGGCACGAACGGGTACTACTTTCTGGATGACCCTCGTAATTCATGATTTCCTTGTTGTTTCCCTATTTACTGTTCTTATAGTTTTGTTTTCGGTTTTAGATATATCTGAACTTTAGTTCCCATCTTCGGTTGATACTATTCTCAATCATACATTCTTCCACGTCCTCCTGGTACTCCTTTCATCCTTTGCTGCATCTTCTACAGCCTATTTTTTAATCCATCTCCCCTAGTCTATCCTCCTGAATCCGACGTACAAATTCATGATTGACAATCTATATATTTTAATAACTCCTATGGAGACATTTTTATTTCTCCTTTAATTAGAAATATGTTCTTGTCCCGTTATCTTCCCTCGTTAATTAACCCTTACATCTCCCTTCTATTGTGTACCCCCTAAAACATCATGACCGCATAATGTCAGGTCATGTTTTACCTATGGTAATAATATATGTAGGTATTCCTCTTCCAATAATTGTATTGCACGTTTTAGTTCCTCAATTGAAATGATTTAAAGTCATTTCAATTAATTTCTATCTGCATGCTTAATCAGGATATTCAACTATTATTCATATGATGTTTGGTATCAGTGCGCACATTCACCATGCATAGTTCGTCCGGAAAATAAGCGTACTGATTTTTTCCCGCCGCTCCAGGCGCGCCCAGCACCGCTCTGACGGGCTGCGATTGGAGGGGGGTATGTTGGCAAGCGACGCTGAAAAAGGCAGTCGGCTCTGAGCTGTGGTGTAGTGAGGAGCTCTGTTAACGCGAACCTCCACGCTCGACCCACGTCACGGAACGCGATGCCGAAGTTTTTGGAGCAGCGTTATTCCATCAAATTTGCGGTAAGGCTTGGGAAATCGTCTACCGAAACTGTCGGTATGATTAACCAGGCTTACGGGGAGTCAGCCATGTCCAGAAACGTGATCTTTCGGTGGCACAAGATGTTCGTGGAGGGCAGAGAAGAGGTCGACGACGAACCACGGCCTGGACGCCCATCAACGACACTCACCGACGAAAATGTGCGAAAAGTTCGCGATGTGCTGAACTCTGATCGTCTTCTTGGTGTTCGGATGATAGCAGAGCAGTGTAATGTGCCAAAAACAATAGTGCACGAGATTATTAGGGAGCAATTACAGATGCGAAAAATTTGTGCAAAGTTGGTGCCGAAAGTGCTCAGTGATGATCAAAGACTCAATCGTTTGGAAATCGCGACACAACTTGCGGATCACTGCAAAAATGATCCACATTTTTTAGAGAACGTTGTTTCGGGTGACGAGACGTGGATCTTTGAGTACGACCCGGAGTCGAAGAGACAAAGTGCGGAGTGGCACACCCTATCATCACCCCGTCAAAAGAAAGCTCGCATGAGCAAATCTCGGATCAAGGCGATGCTCATTGTCTTTTTTGACAAAAGGGGAGTCGTCCACTACGAATTTGTACCTGAACGACAAACTGTAAATGCTGCATTTTACGTCCAAGTGCTCGACAGGCTTCGAAAACGAGTCGCCCGCGTCCGGCCAGCGATCAAAAACATCTGGCGGCTGCATCACGACAATGCGCCGTCTCACACCGCGCTTGTCGTGTCGGACTTCTTGGCCAAGCACGGTGTGGCAACGCTGCCGCACCCGCCCTACAGCCCGGACTTGGCACCACCGGACTTCTAACTGTTCCCGAAGATAAAGAGGAGTTTGAAAGGAACGCGATACGGGACTTTGGACGCCGTCAAAGAGGCCGTGACGACGTGTCTTCGAGAGGTTCCCGATGATGCCTTCGCGGGAGCGTTCCAGGAATGGGAACGCCGCTGGAACAAGTGTATCGACTCACAAGGGTCCTATTTTGAGGAATATTAGCTTAAGATATGTAAAAGTGTAATACATTTTTTTTCCTGAGCTCAGTACACTTATTTTCCGGACGAACCCTGTATACTTATTTAGAGAATGTATACTTTTGGAAAATTATTGTCATCTGATAAATAAGACGAGTATGCAACATGACACCAATGCCACCACAAAAGCATATATTTGCCTTAAACCTTTTCGAGTGCTGTAAAACTTCGTTATTTCGACTCCTTCGTCTGTAACATTCTTTCCGGCTCTTGGATTCGATTTTGCTATGATTGCGTATTGTTTGGAGGAACAACGAGCTCTTGAATTCATCTGTGACGGTGTCTATTGCCCTTATTTTATCAGGGAGATTGAATCTACAAATAGAATTTGGTGACATAATAATTCCCTCTGAGTCGCGAAAAACTCGGTTGCCCAGTACATTTTTCAAAGCCTTCCTTGTTTGGCTGCCTTCGAGAATCAAGAGGCTCCATATCTTTACTAAAGCGACATACGCCTCTCTCTTAGTATATCATTGCATTTTCCAACAACTCGTTTAAGGAAACCTTTATTTTTTTAAAGCCGATCGACACATTTTTCGAAAGTGTGTAGCCGCGTAATCGAAGAATTAAACACCGAATAGTAAGAAGAAAAGTTCACTCCCCGACCGATAGCATAGTAATTTTTTTAAATAGATAAATCAATATCCGTCTAAAATAAAATTCGACCACAACTATACTGTCTTTAAAATATTTCCCTGACGCCATTAAGCGTTTGCATATGAAAAGTTTCCTTTGAGATTGAGATCTCCAGTTTTTGATAAGTTTATTACGATATTTATAACCTTTTCGAAGAAGTGAAATCACTTGAAAAACATTGTTTATCATTGATATGGACTTTTATGAAGAAATACTTTCCATAACACCTGATTTAATAGTAACTTTATAAGGAAAAATTTCATAACTTATACAAAAATTTCGTCTGATTCATCCCAAGTCTTCTGATTTAAAATATATTACTATTGTTATTCTACCAGTGCAGGTAGATTTCAGAGTGGCAGGAGTCTTCTGATTTCTTAAGAATAAACGTGACAATAAGTAGGAAAACTTATTAATTTTCTTCACAAGCAAAATAAAATCTATTCGTAAATTTTTATACAGTCCATCATGCAAGTGCCAATGAGGTCGACGTCGCCAGGTCTTAAGTCAATATAAGATGGATATAAAGGAGCAGGGTTTTAAAAATATTCCTCGAAGACTTCAATTGGAAACATCATTTAGTTCAAATAGGATATGCGTAACATTAGGTGTTAGATAACTGTACGTAATTTTCAATCTATTTGAACTAAATTTCTTTCGTCAAGCTATCCTTTACCTCTCAATTGGTAATTAGTAAGGTATATACTTATAGGAAACATGAAATAATTATAAACGGCCATTTTTCCGTCGGTTGTCTGATATTAAATTTTTGCAAGGAAAGTCACTAGGACTCTCGATTGGAATTGTTTTTTAGCAAAACAAGATTATTATTTTTTCTCTCCTAGTTTCACTTTAGGTTCACTGTGTTCGGCCGGATTACTACCGGAAGTAGAAAATATCACACTATAAAAATGAAGTTACGGTTCCACACATATCACAAGGTACCGCACCCCTTTCACCGGAGGCCTTCATATACAAGTACTTGCCTTGTACCTTGAAAATGTGCAAATGGACAATATTCTATCAACTTTTGGCAAACGGTCTTCCCAACAAGAGGCCTTGGCAGTGAAGCGCAACTGAAGTTGAGCGCCGGAAGTCAGGCTGATGTTACTTTGTGTTTCACAAGCGAATCTTTGAAAAAAACAAGCTTGTTTTTTGAAAGTTGTCAGCGAAATATCCTTTAAAAGAGTGTCTTTAGCTACATATTTTTAAGGGTTTTCAGTCTCTTTCTTCTTGTAAGCAGGATAAATTTGTAAGTATAAATTGCATGATTCAGACAGTCTGCACGTTGACACTCTTTCTACGCAATTAATTTGATTTTTTCCACCATTTTTGACTTACTTCTTGTGTTATAATATATTACTAAAAATATGCAGGGTCTCTCCCATAAATGTCCAATGTCATTCGCAAAATTGAGCCCAGTTTTAGAGGGGAATAATGGGAAACTAGGAGCAGAGGAGGAAGACGCAACATGAAGTTTTCCACTCACATGCTTTAGGGTGGTATGGATGTCGCCATTACGTCTAATCGCTGACGTGGTTGGTATTCAAGAAAAGGGTTTATCCGTTCCGAGACTCGCTTTGGTGCAATTAAGACTTATCACAAAATCATTTTTCATTTTAAGTATTTTTATTTAGGGATGAGGACTAATGCGTTTCATGATTTAAGTCAATAAATGCGAACAAAAATTAATCAATTCACCGCTTCATTAAATGAAGAACACAATGTATTTTTTCACTGTTCTTTATTGTGGTACTACTAGTTTCAACGCTTAGGCGTTATCATGAGGTGCAAATTACTCAAGTTGTGGTCTATTTATACACCATTCTTGTGGGGGAAGGGGTGGGTGAGAGAGGGGGAAAGAGGAGGGGTTGTGATCAGCGTTGATGAGAAGGAGGAGAGGGATGTTAAGTCTCAGGAAAGGCGATTAGTGGGGTTCAAATTGGGGAGGGGAAAGAGAAGTTAGTCTTTCCGTGAAGAAAAGGGATGCTTCCAGGATTGCGGAGAGGTTTTCAAACAATAAACCGTTGCCCAAATGATCATTTTTAGAATTTCTTCTAATTTCTAACATATATTGTGTTCTTCATTTAATGAACTTGAACTTCCACAAAGTTGAGCCAAAAACCATCGAATACAATTAATCGCTTACCTGTTTTTTGAATTTGAATAATTGTGAACTTCATGTACACATATGAATTAATGTATCATCGGACGCAATTTTCCATTTCATAACTATTTTCCCAGTCCCACTGTTTCATTCTCTCTCGAATGTGCGGCACTTGAATGTGCGGCCGCAGTTGACGCCATCACCGAGGATTGGGAATAAGACCGGTTCGGTTTCCAGCGTGGGTACATTGGAATTTTCAAAGAAGCCTGCACTCGTGGAACAAAACGATAATCGAATATACGATTCTATAACGAAGTATAACCTCCCCCATTTTACTCCAACCCGAAAGATTTTTGCGGAAATGTAGGCAAGCATCGCCACCTCTCCCAGTCTTTGGATTTTCAAATACCCTTAATCTTACATTTTGATGAAAAATCATTCCAAGAATTTGAGAAATGCAATTCCTACTAATAGAAAAGTCTTCTAAACTTATTCAATTACCGTGGGTAATTGCACTTGTCCCAGAGTTTTTCTTTTGGATTTTTCATCAACCATTAATTTTAGGTTTAATGAGAAAACATTCTCCTTTTTACTAATACCTCCTGTAAAGCACTATCCTTGCACATTTCCTCTGGTTTTCCTTTTTTCATAATTTTTTCCATTTTGATTTAGACTCTGTTAGCATAAATTTGGTGTCAATAAATTTTCATTTTCTAATAATGGAAGGAAGGAAATAATCATTCTAGCCCCCCCTTAGGCCCAAGATAATTAAAAAATGTAAATTCAAAAGTAAATAATATTGCAGTAAATAGGTGTACTAAGTAGAATGGAAGGATTGAAGGCTTATCCCCAACCTGTACATATCTCAGACTACTAAGGAGCAAATGGTGGATGGAGGGTCGGAATAGGCCAAGTTACGGAGAGAAGAAAACAGGAATGTCCGTTTAAATCAGTGCTGTTTATTGCGTGCATGGAGAAAATGATTAATGATTCTTGGGGAAAACACAACTGAGGTTTCCTGATGATTCAGCTTTAATTTATCGGCTAGCCGAAAGGTTGTGAGCTTTTGCTGAGAACATTGGATATTCAGTGCCATAGATAGATAGATAGTAGTCTTTATTTTGGGTTCAGATCATGACTATGGAGTCTCATCTACAGCCTAGATGGATATGTAATGAGAATTATTGTAGGAAAAACAAAGGTCATGTCGTTTTGCAGAAAGACAAAGGCAAAGTTAAATATTAAAATACGAGGGCCAAAACTGGAGGATTGGGATCAGTTTGTGTAATTTGGAAGTGTTTTCGACCCTAATGGTCAAAGTACTAGGGATATAAGGAGAAGAATTGCATTAGGCAAAGAAGCTTTCATTAGGAGGAGGGAATCGGTAACAG
The DNA here is from genome assembly GCF_022747635.1 of Hetaerina americana. Taxonomy (NCBI): domain Eukaryota; kingdom Metazoa; phylum Arthropoda; class Insecta; order Odonata; family Calopterygidae; genus Hetaerina; species Hetaerina americana. The sequence goes on along the minus strand of NW_027286941.1, from coordinate 4,727,976 downwards.
GGGTGTTGAGTATCAATATTTCAAAAAGGCCAATAAATCTGAAATGGAGTATGGTTATTCATGGTTTGGAAACATGGTCTTTGAAGCAGCATGATAGACGTAGATTTGAAGCTTTTCAAATTTGGCTTTGAAGATGGATGGCGAATGTGAGGTGAACTGAAAGAAAAACAAATGCGATGGTGTTGGGAATGGCAGGAAAGGATATGGAAATTAAAAAGAAATCATAAGGAGATAGGAAAAATTGATGAAAAGGATTTTGAGTGTTGTGTTACTGTTTCATCCATGGAGGATCATATTAATGACAGTATTTCCGCTATACATTTAAGAATATTCAAAGTTGAAGCTGAGTTCAAATATGCGTAAACTCACAACTTAATCCTGGAGTTTCTTAAGCAGAAGAAGTAGTTTTCTTTAAAATATACACAAAATAAAAATCACAACATAAATGGAAATGGAAACTACAATAGACAATAAATATTTTGAGCATTCTAATAGCTTGTGCTGTCTCAGCTTAACTTTATGGAACTTATACAAAATATTGGAATGAAATAAGTAATTCCTTACAGAATTTATTTAGAAAATGACCTTGGTCTTGACAGCACTACTAACATCGAAATTTATTCCCTAAACTTTAATTTCAATAACTAATAGCTGTTTTTCAATCAATAACACCAATAATCTCTCGGGTCTCTAACAGCATTTCTAATATTGGTATAAGACCTTAGCGTAGTGAAAATCTAATGAAAATTTAGAGCTAGAAAATTAACACAGTTGAAATAGTACATTCTATAACCTTGGTAGACCTAGAATGATGATATCCAATAAATGAAACAAAACTAAATTCTGGTCGGTCTTAAAATTAAATTATGCATTAGTTAATGGATTTTAATTGAGGCTGTAGACTATAAATGAAGATAACATGCATAAATGATCACTGACTTAATAACTGTGATCATATTTCCCATTTTTGCAGTGTCTCAGGATATTTCCTACACATGCTATTACTATTGGTATGATTTCAACATATCCTGGGTTCTCATTGTTGTATTTATTACGACAGGAGCAGATTTGCATATTTAGTGGCCTTTTCTTTTACTGCACTACTACTCCATTATTATTATCAAGCTTATGCCAAAGTTGAAATGGCAAAAGTTAATTAAAATATTTATTAGATAATTTTGGATTTGGATTTAAGTACTGATTATGCTGCAGACAAGGAAGATTATGATGGAAACTACACAAATATGGGACCAGTTTGGGAACCAATTACAGAATTCATTCCTTCAGCTGGATTCTCTCCCAGCAATGGCAGATGAATGGGAGGAAAATTGCAAAGAACTCACAGACTGCAACTGCAAACTCAAGTAATATTCAGCCCCTCCTCATGTTATTTAGAAGACTTAGATTTGAGAATGTATGTTAGAATTTAGAGATGTAAATAGTACTAAAATAGTAAATGCTTTGTAATTATTCTTAATTCATTTTCAATTTTAATCAACACACTTATTTTTTTGATCTGACTTCTACAATTTGTAATTTGGATAGTTTCAAAGGTGATCTGCTGTAAGTCACATATATTAAAGATGGATAATATCAGGTTTCCACATAATACGGTTTTTGTATGGCTTGATTTCAATGTAATATATCATCTTCAAATAAAAAATTATCTATTGCCATTATATATACATTTTTTAACATCCTGGGAGCAGGGGATGGATGTTGCAGGAAAGAAAGAAAGAATAAGAGCTGAAAGGTTGCCATAAGATGTTGTAATACAACTTATAAACACATTACCACAAAATATACTGCTTTTAAATTTTTATTTAGCAGTGCAATGCCTACTTTTTCCTAATTTCCATTTTTACCTTTCTTAACACATCCACCCACTCCTCCCAGATTAAAAAAAATGTACATAAGTTTGCACCTATCTTTATTTTTTTACCAGAACATTGTGTAATACATATATAATGAGTCATCAAATGGAAAATTTCTATAATATTTTTTTATTCTGCAATTTTATGAGAAATTTTGTCACATGATAATCTTATTACTTCATATATTCTGTCTAGACAGGCATGTATAATTTCAATTTATGTTGCCTGAATCTGGCTAAGGGCCAATTGTAGTTATTATCCCATTTAAATATTCAAACATTTGTTTTAAATATTTATTATGAGCGATAATTGAACAAGATTGTTAAAATGCATTAAACATTGGTATTTAGAAATGTTTCGCAAGAATCTCCAAAAAGGTCAGATTTCTCTACACTATTTATTAATTATTATGGAATTTTCAATATTGCTCATGTATTATATCTTTTTATACACTGATAATGTGTGAAAAAAATTAAGCAGAGTATTTGCTCATGCCTTTCTAGAAGAGAATTGAAAAAATTTGGAGAATATGCAGCCCTGTCTAGGCGATCGGCTGAAGAGGTCTGAGGAAATACTTCAGCCAGGTAATTGATTGGAGTGCATAATAAAAGGCTCCGCTAGGCTTATAGCCAAAGCAAAAGAGAATTGTGAGACAATACGAAGGTCCTATCAAGGGCAGATAGATAATTTTTGGAATAAACTGGCTGAAACCACAGCTAGTTATCTTTCTGAGCAATCAGAAAAAGATGAGGTAATCAATTCCATTCAGGGCTCAGAAATCATAGGTGGCACAGAGAAAGTAAATGATAAACCCTACATATATATGTATGCATGTATATATATATATATATATATATATATATATATATATATATATATATATATATATATATATATATATATATAACGATTGTACGGAAAAACTCACACGAGCGGCACAATAATGGGCTGACACAATATAACACAAATAGAAAAGAATAGACACATTTAAAAGAACACTCACACGGTAAATTGTTCGAGCTTTTGGCCCTCTCAGAGGCCTTCTTCAAATATTTTCAGTCTCTCTTGAAGAAGGCCTCTGAGAGGGCCGAAAGCTCGAACAATTTACCATGTGAGTGTTCTTTTAAATGTGTCTATTCTTTTCTATTTGTGTTATATTGTGTCAGCCCATTATATATATATATATATATATATATATATATATATATATATATATATATATATATATATATATATATATACCTTCATTACAGCAGTTGTCACCCCTCCCATACCAAGCGCTCCCTCCCTTACTCTCTTTCTATCCGCGGTCACCGCATTTGCAACCATCCCGAATCCCTTAACAAATACCTTAACAACCTTCACCACTCCCTCCTCCAACGAGGATACCCTGATTCTCTCCTCCTTAAAAAAATACTTAAACATTCCTACACCCCCAAGCATGCGTCAACCACAGACTCCCAGCCTATCTCAATCTGTACTACCTACTTCCCAGGCATTCAGAGTCTCAAATTCATCCTCAAAGACCTATTCCCCATCCTCAAAAATCACAACACTTCCTCCAACTTTCTCCCCAATTGCCCCTCTGTCACCTTCAAACGTCCCGCCAACCTAGCAGATATCCTCAAATCCACCAGGCCACTCTCAAAATCCCCTCACACCCCCAGAGCCATACCCACTCCTTAACTTGAAGAAGGCCTCTGAGAGGGCCAAAAGCTTGAACAATTTACCCTGTGAGTGTACTTTTAAATGTTGCTATACTATTCTATTTGTGTTATATTGTGTCAGCCCATTATTGTGCCGCTCGTGTGAATTTTTCTGTACAATATATATATATATATATATATATATATATATATATATATATATATATATATATATATATATATATATATATATATAATTACATGTTCTGCTGGACTCAGTATTAGATTAGAGTAAGATCTAACCTCAAACCAACCTAAAGGCTGATTAGTGTTTAGGAATAGTAATGCCTAAATGTAAACCCAGAAACATGGGAATTAGCCAATTTTGCACAAAGTCAAAAGAAATGTTCATTCTAGTAATACTTTCTCATATTCATGAAGTAAGTAGCTGAAAATAACTACTGCCCTTATTAGTATAAATGATAGCTAAGTTAATTTATCAATCATTTCCCTATTTAAAATTATAAGGGATAAGTTACAAAGGATATATGATTGTTTGTACATCAAAATGTAAGTTTTAATAGTAGGAGAAATAGATTCAAAAATTACCGAAGGAGGGCAATTCTAAAACTGTTAATTGCCATCAGCCATAGAATTGTAATAGGTTGGATCACCTCTTTGTCATATTATAATTATGTAAGATGTGACAGAAATGTGAGTCATAGAAATAATACTATGAATTCAACAACTCTCTCAAGCTTTGATTGACTTTTATTCTTGTATTGATATACGATTATTCCGCCAAGAAAAATTTAATGAAAATTTGGAGCAAGAAAAATTATCTTGGTTGAAAGGGCCTTTAAACATTAGTGCACTACAAATTCATATGTCCATAGAATGAAATAAAACTGAATTCTTGTCTATTTTAAAATCAAATTTTCCATCAGATAGTTGATTCTTATTGCAGACTAATTGGATTAATAACATGTTTTAATGATCAGCACCTTTAGTAACTGCATCAATATTTATGCTTGTCTACAAGTATGCAGTGACTTCAGGACATTTTTCACAAATGTTATAACAATTGGTAAAATTTTATTATTTTTAAAACAAATGCCAAAGCTGAAAGGTCACACATGAACTAATGCATTTTACATGTATAATTTTCATAATAAATACTGATTATTTCGCGGACAACAAAGAAAATACAGTATGAAATTGAATTCTTATTAGAAACCTTTGAGCAAGAAAAATTATAGATCCAATATGTTCCATCTCAATTGAACTTTTAAGATATTTTTCTAACTTATTGAAACAGTGTATAGATGCCTTTATAGTTGAAAGGGAATTTTGTAGTGGTGGCTGAATAGTCAATTGAAGAAAATTTACAGCAGGTGCAATAAAATGTATGTGTCTATTGAATATTCCCCCAAAGTGCTTTCTAGCTAAAATTTAATAACCATACATTTTTACTAAATTTAAAAAAATACTGTCATAGGTAATAATGTTAAAAATGATATTGAATATGAAATAAATTTTGATACTGATAAATGATATTGAATAAATGAAATTAATTTTGTACTATGATGTATGAACATGAAAAGGCTTCAACATTTTAATACCCATAAGTGTGAAGGATTTGATGATTCAAAAGAGTAGATAGATTATTAATAGTTTTGTAATCCCATTTCAGTCAACATATTTACACAAAAGGTTCAAGAATGTTACTGCCATTTGCAAAAAATATTTTTTTATCCTGTAATGGCAGCAAAAATGGATTGAAATGGAGAAGCTGTATTATACCTATCTCAGGGATTAATCAATGTGACTAATACAATGTAATATAATGTGACTAAAATAATGTGACTATTATCCAATATTATTCATCAAGTTTAGCATAACTCAAAGCTAATTAAATGCATCACCATAAGTGGTTATGCATGATAAATGTATAGTATTTCATTAACCAATGATTTAAGACTGCTGAAAATGCAGATGCTTGTATTCTGTAAAAAGAATGAACCTAATAAGTAGAAGAAAGAAATAAAATTCAGCTTGATAGTTCATAAATCTAAAAATGAAATTTATCTGCATGAGGAAATCAATCGTAAGGCTTGATCAATTGTGAGCACAGGAGGGGTGAATGTCAGGAAGAAGATGAGCCAAACAACCTTTGCCCTGATTAGCGGGGCTTAATTTTTATTACATTTTTCACCAGATGATTTCCACAGTATCAAAAATAATTCCCCTTAACATGGATTGAAACTCAGGTCTTTTAATTTTTGATCAAGCGCTTCACGCGATTACTGCATTTTAATGTTGATTAGAATGAGGATCTGTTAAATCAACTGTCATAGAACCTCCGATAATTTTTTGACTTTTTCAAAAGGAAAACATCTTAGATTTTATACTTTGACTTTTTTATACTCTGTGCGTTTGACCGGATCCCTGGTATAGGAGGAATCCTTGTAACTCCTGAGAAAGTGAATACTTGTGAATCACTAAGGCCCCTGTTTTCAAGCACACCAGAGTGATTGAGTGAATGAGCGAAAGCATGCATACATCCATTTTATAATTTTGTATTCATCCGTGTGATTGAAGGGTCACTGGCTTAAGAGGAATCCTTATAAACTCTGAACGAGTGAGTCAGTGCGATTCACAAAGGTCTAACACACCCAAGTGATTGCACATGGGAACATGGGCCTTTTCTTTTCAATTTTTATTCCAGTGTGTGGACAACGGGTCCCTGGCATAGGAAATATCCTTGCAAACCCTGAATGTGTGTGAATGCGATTCACAGAGTGACTGTTATTCCTTAACACACCCTAGTGATGAAGTGGTTGTAAGTTTGTTATATTTTTTATTAATTTTGCCTTTTTGTGTGTGATTGAGGTATACAGAGGTGATTGTTTCCCAAACACACCCAAGTGATTTAGTGTGTGTTCCCTATTTTTCCACTAACTTGTAACTTTGTTTTACCTTCCCCGCTTTACAAACCTAGTGCCAATCAAGTTTACCATCTCGGTTATCTCGTTTTCATTGCTTCACGACCGTAGGTATGTTTATTTTGTATTTGCCTACATACCTAGATTGATAAAAGCTATCTGCTGGGAATCTAGGGATCCAGATTTGAATCCTGGTCATAGCAAAAGGTACCTATGTTGTGGTTTTTCTGCAATTGAATAAAAATTGGGGCATGACTCCATCAAGGTAATTGTTGCGGCCTTACCCACAGTTCTTTGAACTTGTAGGTTGAATAGTAATCCCTAAAAAAACTGGAATGAAAAATTTTTTTCCCTTCTTTCCTAATCCCTGAAAATAACTCCCTACACTGACTTCTTGTTTCCACTCAGGGGAATTTATATCATTGATTAGCAAATGCCTATGACTTTCAATATTGTATAACAATTGCTGTGAGAATTTTACATAATATATTTCAGGATATTTACACATTTGAACAGCAGTATCCTTAGATTTTAGTAAAACTGCATATTTTTTTCTTGTGTTGTAATCATGAGTTTCACATCTTGTGTGAAATACATGGAGGTGTTTTTGTACATGTCAGAAAATTTTAAAATATGCATACTATACACTGTCATACAATATACTTCACGCTGTCAAAATCTTACATCCCATGAAAATTGGTCTGAAATGTACCAAAGGTGAGAAAGGGGTAATTATCCCAAAAGTTTTCTCTGTATGAGGGAACTTGAATTTATAAACATATACTCCTCAATATTTCCATTATGTATTGACCCCTGAGTTGTTTATAAACTAGCAGTAATCATTCACGGAGTGGTTCTAGGGAAGCATATTTTAGATATAAAGATCATCAACCTTCACAATTCACTTTTTCATAGCATGTACTAGAATCAGTTTAATAAATATAATAAAATGGCATTATTTTTTATCATTATATTAAAAAATTCACATTTCTTCCTGCACACCATTAGGTTAAAAAGTTTACCAGTGCAGAACCTTTTTTGGAGTGAATTATTTTTTAATTGAATTTAAGATTTTGTAAATATAAATTTTATCAGTACATATATAAGGTAGTTCTAGAAAGTAATTTTCATTGACAATGTTTGAATGGGGCACCAAAGCCCTCGGGAAAGACACTAATACTGCATGAATGTTGAATTGAGAGCTTGCAATATGACATATCATATGTTAATGTACATTCAGGAGAGTGATGGGGAGTTTATTAGAAGGATGTACATATAAAATGACGTCAATTACTTTGCTTGGGGATATGGACAAAGAGAGGTCAATGGAGTGTAAGACTTGAGAAAATGGCATTGCTTGTGAGTCGACAGGAAAATTTTCCCATGTCAGCTTCTGGTTCCTAAAATTTCTTACATAAAACCTTATTGTACTAGAATACGTCAAGAGTGAGAATAGAATCCATGAGACATTTTGGCCATCCTCAAGATGCTGACTAAAGCAAGACATCTTAATTCAATGAAATTATGTTAAAACACAGACTTATTCTTAGTGATTTATGTGGGGTTCGACTTTACTGCTGGGGAAACTATTTCCTATTCATCCCTGGTCTATGTCACCAACAGAGGTAGTTGAAATCATGAGCATTAACTTTTTTCCTTTATTGGAGAGAGTAATGATACAAAACCTCAATTTTGTCATTAAGAATAAATTCCCTCAATATTATGGTACATTTTAGTTTCAAGTCATTCAAGAAATTGTGTTAAAATAAATAAAGAAAGTCAATGAAAGATACAAATAATACCTAATTGAACGCATTTATTTATTGGTAGGTAATGTTTGGAATAACGCAAGCCAACTCCATGAATTACATATGGTGTGCTCAATGATTTACATCCCGATTACAGGGATGAAAGTTTTCAGGGTACAAAGTTGCAATAGGAACTGCAAATATTCAATGTTAAAAAGACAGATTCCCATGCCTAAAATTTGGGAATTGCTATAACACTTTGGGAAAGTCGATAAATATCATTGGATCAGTGCACCAAATATCCTGTTCACTTACATTGCATGAGGGTAGGCTGAAAAGTAATGCACACATGCTAGTAGACCACAAACAAAAACAAATTGCAAGATTGGGCAAATTATACATTTAAGTACAATTCTTAATTTCAAAATCATACATTGATTTTTCAATATAGTCACCGTTAAAGCTGACACATTTCTCCCAACAAGTTTCTTCATTCCATCACCGAAAAACTCTTCCAACTTTTCTCGAATCCAGGACTTCACAGCTGCCTTCACCTCATCACCCAAGGTGTAATGATTACCCTTGAGGTGTCTCTTGAGTTGAGGAAAAAAATAAAAATCGCAAGGCACCTGATCATGTGAATATGGAGGGTGTGGAATTGGTTCAAATTTCAGGTTTCTCAGAGCCTCTCCAGTCGTGCGCGAGGTTTGTGGACGAGCATTGTCAGGTTGCAAGATTATTGGCACTAGGCTGACTTTAGCACAACAAACTCAACCAGTATGGTTTGCGATATGGTTTTGAATGATTCACTGATTATTTTGAATCAAATCTTCGATGAGTTTGAGATATTTATCATCTGTGGCAGTGATAGGACGTCCACAGTGTGTTTCATCAGCAATTATGGCTTTTCCAGGCTCGCAACCATGATATTTTTCTACCCATCAATTTACAGTCGACCAATCAACAGATTGTCACCATAAACAGCCTTTAAACGACAATGAATCTCAGTATGAGTCACTTTTTGAGTCATGATTTTTAACTCACATTGACATAGCACTAGAATACGTCTCCATCCTGCTGCTTCTCAAAATACACTGGATGAATGTAAAAACCTCAAACCTGTGCATTCGTGTTGAGGGGGAATTTTATGTCCACATGACACCAGGAGTGCTTCTGAAGGTCATTTTGTTTGCGGTCTACATGCATGTGTGTATTAGTTTTCAGCCTACCCTCGTACAACATCATAGAGAGGATTGGAAGAGTGTAATTTAATGTGGGGGGTGTATAGATGTCTGTAGGCATTTCATTTTAAGGTCAAATGGAAGAAAAAAGGGTATATAGTCATGATGATAGAACATACAGAGTTAATGCAGTTTTGAATAATAATATATTATTAATGCTCAACTGTCATTTAAGAATGTTCGCATAAGCATTAAGTGATATTTTTGGTTATGAAGTCCCTTTCATCAAAGCTTCCAATGACTCCACTTGGAGGAAAATGCATATATCTATGGACATATATAAGGATGACCCTTTTATTTTTTGTAGTGGCCAAAGGAAAAAATGTTTTCAGCCTACCCTCGTAACATTTAAATTTCACCAATTTTAAAAATAGGCATTATTTGCAAGGTTTTCCAATTCTTAGGGAATTTGCACTCTGTGAGGGATTTGTTAAATATAATTTCAAGGCACGGGGCAATGTGTGGAACTAAATGTTTTATCACCCTAGCTGGTATATTTTTGGGACCCGGGGATTTGTTGGGTTTAATCTCATTAAGCAATTTGAGAATTCTTTGCTGGTCAGCTGTTATTTTTTCCACGGGTTGAGTATGTATTGTTTCTTGGAGATATGCGGTGGCAACATTGTTCGTGAAAATGCTTTGGAAGAATGAATTTAGGATGTTAGCTTTACCCTCACTGTCTGTATGAATTATATTGTTACAATACCTTAAGCAAGCCACGATTTGCTTACCCCCTTTTACTCCCCTAATATATGGCCATTGAGCTCTTCCATTTACTGCAAAAGACCAGAGTTTGCATTCTTACAGATAACCCTCAACCTACAAGGTTATTTTGTGGGTCGGTAACATCAGTCGATGGAGCTGACGGAATATTAGCTATTCTCATACACAAATTACTTCCCAATGTGCTTCCTGTTATAACTCATATCTTTAATTGGTCTATCCTAACTGGAACATACCCTTTGCTCTGGAAACTAGTCTGCCTCATCCCAAAAAATCCACACCCACTAACATCGCTGAATATATAGTAGGCCAATCAGCATTTTGCCTCCTTTAACAAAAGCATTCGGAGGCTCATACATGAAAAATCTCAGTTTCTCAATAAAAATGACTTACTTGATCCTCTACAATCAGACAGTACAGCTACCGCTCTCCTAAAAATAACAGATGACATCTGACTATCCATGGATCGCAGAGGTAAAAATTATGACTCTCCTAGACTTTACAAAAGCCTTCAACTCAATTGACAAAGATATTCTCTTAGCAAAACTTCAAATCCTGAATTTTTCTTCCTTGTCTTTACAATGGATTCGTTCAAACTTAAGTAACCGATTTCAAAGAGTCATCACACCTAATTCATCCTCTAACCGGCTTCAAATACAAGGGTGTTCCACAAGGCTCCATTCTTGGACGCTTGCTTTATTTCCTGCATATAAATAATATTAGTAAAGGTATTTCTAATTGCAATAATCACCTTTATGGTGATGATTTACAACTATATCACCACTCGCCTCTTCACGACCTACCTAGAATTATTAACAAAATCAATTCCAATATTGCTGCTTTGTCACTATGGTGTATACAAAATTTGATGAAAATAAACCCCATCAAAAGTTAGTCCATTATAATCAGACACCATAAACTACATTCTAAAATAAGTATTGATAAACTTCCACCTCTAACATTGCCAGGATCTATCATACCTAAGGACAGTAAATAATTTAGGTGTAACCATTAATGAAACATAATCTTGGACTGATCGTGCAATTGCTAGACATTTTAAAATTTTTTAGACATATTTAACTAGTGGAGATAGGCTACACGGCCTAGCCTAGCCATTAGTCTTAATAATTTTGTCCATGAATTTAATTTTACCTTTCCTGAAGTATACCCAGTTTTTTACGCTAAATATCCATGGTTAACACCAAAGCTTGATATCAAGACCATATCACACGCGTACCCTAAATCAGTCACCACCGAGTCGGAATACCAGCAACTTATTAGTGCCTTCCTCAGATCACACTCCTACTTCCTCCCTGTCTATACTGATGGGTCGAATTTCGAAACTGCATGTCCCTGTGCTGTGGTCTCCCGCTAACATGGAGTCTTAAGGGAAAAACTGAGTACCTGTTGCAGTATTTTCACAGCCATACTTTAAGCAATCAGGATAGCCCTAAAAGAAAAAAAAAGGAAATAACCGCTCTTTCCTCATTTGCTCACACTCGTTGAGCAACTTAAAATCCATAGTGGTCTTCTCACCAATGCACCCGATAGAGCGCAGAAGATTCCTTTCATCCCTTCAGAAAAAGGGGAACAGGGTATCTTTCATTTGGACTCCTGGTAACGTAGGAATACCTGCCAATGAAAAACCTGACAAAGCAGCGAAGGAAGGAAGCCCTGGGCAAACAAGACCGATTCCACGTTGGTACCTGTGAAGGATCTAAAGGCAGCCTTGCGGAATTTGGTTTTAAACCAGTGGAAGGAAGCTTGGCCGACCTTACATAGCAATAAACATAGAGCCATAAAATCAGTTGTTTCGGCATATCCCTCTTCCATCCGGAAAAATCTGGGGGAAGAGGTCATGATCACACGCTTTAGGAGAGAGCACTCTGCCCTCACGCACTCGTACCTTTTCACGGAAGTAAAAGTGCAACCTCCCTCCCTGCAATGTTCGTGAACTGCCCCTCACAGTGACACATATCCTGACACAGTGCAATAAATATCGAAGGGCCAGAGACTTTTTTAAATGAGAGGTAATTTAAGCAACATTTTAGGGGATGACCCTAACTGTTTAAATAGTTTTTTAAATTTTTTAAGTGAAAATGGCCGAATGGGACAACTTTAGTGATGGTATTTTTATTTTTAATGCTTTTGTTTTTAAATATTTATGCATTTATTTATTAAAATTGGATTGAGTTTTTAAAAATTTTCAGTGGTGCAAAATGACCACAGTCGTTGATGCACCCTAAAAACCCCAAATAATACTATGAAACCAATTAATAGATATACAACTGCAATAAGTAAATATAATTTCAAAAATCAATCCAGGAAAGTCTATCAGGACCTTTACTTCTTGTTTGCATACATATACATTTGATAATATTTCAAAACATCATACAAAATTATTCATCCAAAATCCCTAACATTACAGATTAAATATTTACCATTCAGTCCAAGACACACTTTACCATAAATCCATTAAAAAGTAAAAGTCAGATCAATCAAGGTCCTGCATTCATATGCATCCTCATTTAATTGCTCATAATACAGTTTAAAATCTTAAAACTAAGAAAAGCTACAAAAAAGAGAATCAAGGACAATTACATAATTACTATAAAAACTGAAATAGGTGCCACTTCACACATGAGACTCTATGATAGACTAAACTTGTTTCATAGGTACCAATTGTGTGATTTTATCAGCACAATTGAAGATGTAATCCAGGAATCTAAATTGGAAATTCCAGCAATGGTAACAACACAAAAGACGAATCCCCAAAGAGAAATTACCCATTTTCCCAGGGAATTTACCACAGAAACTCAACAACACTTACAAACAATAAAACATGAAAATACATATATCACTCTTGCACAACTTCCAGTCCTTGTTTTTTGGTTGTCGTTCGAAAGATACATCCCTAATTCACTTTCATATGTAAGGGTAGCAGTGTGTGCAAGCAGGTATGCTTCTTTCTTGATGACCAAATTTCAAGTCTAAAGACCTCAATACTGATAAAAGTCTGGAAAGTATTAAACTGATAAACAATTTATGAAATTCTTCAACATGTTAAAATATTTAACGGGCACATTCACTGCAATAGAGTAAAATAATATGTAACCTATTACTTTATGATGGATGTGAACACAGAATTTGAGTCTCCCCAATTTGGTACCATGATTCACAATCATTTTGTGTGTGGTCAAAAGTTGCCAAGGCCAAGAATTATTATAAAATTATTAGACTGATTTAAGTTGTACTACTTTCTGAGAGAAAAGCTGAATAAATCATCTAATTAATTTTTGAAGGATTAATTTGTAATAGGATGCCATACACCATCAACTGTGCATGCCACAATAATTCTCATATTTGTCATTATGATCTACCGCCAAGTTTACAAGTTTGGTATGAATATTTATGAAATGTAACTCAGTGTTTAATGCTCACCTATAACAATTAATGAGGTATGTTTCACCACTCCCACAAGAATGCAGTGTTGCTTATCAAAGTTAATTACATGGCTTCCAACTGTAAACCAGCTACACTTATCAAAAGTCCTTCAATGATAGTTCCAAGTAAGAAAAGGCTTAGTCTTCTAGCATGGCATCTTGTCGCAGTTGACAGGGTACCTCAATACTGACTTACAATTTAACTGAATTAGGTCAACCAAATAGTTGAAGATGCACATTAAAAAGTACAAAATGAAAATTTAATTTTTTTTAATATGCTACATAAATATTTGGTCACTTAAATCTAACACAATAAAAAATAAGGCTAGCAAATCATGAGTTTGACTTATTTGCAATTGACATGATGACACATTTTTTACATCTAAAAACGAGACAATGAATTTGAATTCCACTTTTAAAATTTAGCAAATAAAACCACTGAAATTAACATACATTAAATAATAAAAGGCACCTAATTTCATAATAAAACATCCACCCACTGTCAATATCACAGCATGATAAAAATTCTTGTACAGGTCATAAAAATTAAGCCTCGACATATGAACCAACTCATTTTATCTATCACACCAAAAAGGAAGGTATTTTGGGTAAGAGGGCAAAAGAGGAAAAAATAGGAGGAAAAATTAAAGGATGCACAAAGGAAAAAGGAGACAAATATGAAAGGAAAAATTTGGTGACAGATGGAACTTAATCCTGGTTCTACCCCCCTGAATTTTAAGTCTGCCCATTTTTAATACAATGTCATGGATTTATGAATCAGAAAACATCAGAAATAATAACAATTAGCAAAAAATAACCACTGTAAATACATTGAATAAGTGACTGGAAATCATTAGGCTCCTGCAAGTATCCCTGCAGAGGCCAAAAATATATCCTGTTGTATACTCATTGGTATCCTTTGTAAATCTCATGCCTTGCATTAACTTCCTTCTTTCCCATGAACTTTCATTCATTTCATACAAATCACATGATAGCAATACACATATAAAGAAACAAAAGTTTCAGTTTTGGCATTCATCACCATGATCCTAACTCAATCCTGTATATACCTTATCATTCTCCAGAATCTGACTCTGAAAGAATAACAATCTCCATGCTGTCACCAGCCTTAGTTTGCTTATTTCCTTTATTATGGGAAAAGGCTACGGCTTTCTTCTGATCCAATGAACACGAAGCAACTGATTTCATTTTCAAAGACCCTTCACCAGCCTCCACCTTCACTTTTCCAGAATACACAAGTGACTTCTCTTTACTCGTAGCACTGAAACTTATGTAATCAGCAGTTTGTTCACGCTCACTTTTGATATTAGACTTAACTTTATTTTCTACTTTGGTAAGGCATCCATTTGAACTATGCTTATCCCCATTACTCTTCTCTTGCTTAATTTCAGTTTCATCAGCACTCTCCTCAGCTGAAATCAAGAGACAACATTTTGAATTAAACTAAATTTTTACATGGTATGAAAACTTGGAGATAAAGCTTTTTAATTTGCTTTTCTCCTTGTATGCCTATTTTTTAATATTATCTATTTATATCCCTGTAAATCTTACTGTTTATTTCATGATTTATAATTACCTACAACAATTAGTTAAGCTCTTTTTTAAAGGACACTGCAAAAAATCAGGAAAGCAATATAAAATTTATCTAAAATATAACAGGGGGATCTTGACCGACAAAATTAATGATCACATTTTAATTCCGAGAGATGAAAAACAATAAAGTAAATGAAAGCTTAGGAGATAGTGAAGATTTGGGTTGGACTTCTCTGTACACTGCGGGCAGAAATTTGAGCCCCATAAGTCGTATCACTCCCCACTCATTCAGAGTAAACACAACAAGATGGCCTTTTTTTTATTTCCACTACCTTCCTGTATACCATACTATATTTACCCTTGTCATACACATACCCTTGCACGTACACTTTCAACACACAAAAGATCACTACTATACACCTAGTTATGTACAGAACAATTAATAAATTCCAATTCAAAAATATTATGTATTCTAACTTATTAAAGTTGCCTCATAGCAGTCACAAAATAAGAATATAACGGAGAAATAATCTGCAATCCATGCCTTTGGCGGTTAATAATTTCTTCAGAACTACCCAAACTATTAGCATTAAGTTTACTACTTGAATTTCATTAAAAATTTCAATTATTTATTACAAACACAAACAAATAGGGTGAAAGAAGCATGGTGGAAGACACATTAGAAAGTTTACAGAGAAAGGGTGAAATTGGTGCATTATACAGGAGGGTGAAAGCACTGCCAGGTAGTAAAAAGGGAAAACCATTGCATTGCAAAAAATCATAGAAAAATATTAGCTGAACCAGAAAAGATCCAAGAAATATAGACGTAATATAGAGAAGAACTTTATGGTAAAGAACTTAGGACAGCAAGTAGAGAATATGACGTAGAGGAGAATTGCATAGGTCCCGGCTTACTTGATGCCGAGATAGGGCATTAAGGGAGATGAAATCATATAAGGCCTTGGGAGTAGAGAGCATTCCTATGGAACTACTTAAAGGTTTATGAAAATGTGGGAGGAAGTCTTTATGGAATAATTAGTAGCGTATATGAGGAAGGAATCTGGCCTGAAGACTTTGAGAGATCAGTGTTAAATTCTATTCCAAAAAAGGTAAAGGCTACATTATGTGAGGACTACAGAACAATAAGTTTGATTTTGCAAGCAGTTAAGTGGTTCTCAGGATCATAAACAAAAGGATAGAGAGTAGGACAAATGATTACCTAGGGGATGATCAGTTTGGGTTCAGGAAGGGGAGAGGCACATGTAATGCCATTGCAGTATTGAGATAACTAATAGGGTGCAATGTAGTGTAAAATCAGGACGTACGTATTTGCCTTTTCCGTAGATTTTGAAAATGCATTTGACGCAGTGAATTGGGAAAAACTAATGAGTAAATTGGAGGTTAATCTGCAACCTGTACATGTCTCAGACTGCTCGGGTGATAGTAGGGGATGAGGAGTTCGGATGGGCAGTGTTAGGTAGAGGAGTAAGGCAGGTTTGTCCATTATCACTGGTGCTGTTCAACATATTGTTGAGGAAATGATTAAAGAGGCATGGAAAGAACTGTAGGTAGGAATGAAAGTTGGCAGGGATTTCGTAAAATCAGTTAGGTTTGCTCATGACCAAGTTTTAGTTTGTCATTCAACCAAGGCATTGCAAGCATTGCTGAATGAATTGGAAACTAAGTGCAATAGATATGGGATGAGAATAAATATAAATAAAACAAAGGTTATGCGGTTTTCCAGAAGGTGAAAGGCTAAGACTATGGTTAACAATTCTCTTAAGACCTCATTTAAAAAATAATTAGTCGCAAATAGCACCAAACTCGTGGTATAATGATGAAAAAGTATTTTAACTATTTCTTGATACAACTACTGATTGTATCTCTAAAGCTGTGGAAGTCTGGGTTGAATGTAACATCTGTTCCCCATGAACATTTCTTTCCTAAACATCCTATTGGTACACAAAGAGTATATTTGTTTTCATTTGTCTTGGAGCAATTTAAATAAAATATTTTTAAAGGTTTTGAAAAACCACTTGTGTGACCACAAAATTTACTCAATACTTCAGCCATGGATGAAAAAAATGGACACTGGCAGATGGGATAATAATGTAAACCTATGCAGGAGTCATCCCATTGACAATTCAAACTGCAACTACTGGCACAACTATCAGTAACATCTACTATACTTACAATGTGCCAAGGTGCACAGCAACCAAATGCTGTATAGTTTAAATTTTTGCACATATTAACCAGATTAATTAGCACATGAAGTGTCCAGGAGCTTTTTTCTTTCAATGACGGTGCATAGGCACTCAACAATTGGTAATTGTGATGAGAAACCGTGATCCTCTCACATCTCTCTCCCCACCTAGGTGCCGTGAGTTCCACTGCTTAAGTATACAAATCTGATGTTTGCCAACATGTTACTCTCCCTAAATGGTTCTCCTTAATATGACCAAAAATAAGGAGATCATAAATTTACAGTAACCAATTGGATTACCACAGTCTACTAGAATGTTTTCTTTCGGCCTTAACAAGGTGAAATGAAGGAAGTGCGGAAATCGTATACTATTACATTTTATTCTTAAATACATTATTTTTTAGAAATATCTCTTCTCCTAAGTGGGAATTCCTATATCTTACATCCTTCCATTTACCCTATTAATGAGAATGAGCAGACTAAAGAGTTTCTCAGGTAACAGATTTATATGGGTCAAAAAACACTGAATATCCTCATTTGAATGATATTTAAAAAATATTTCACGAGTGATATGATGAATTGTGAGCAAAATACGAAGTTATGATTCTTCTTCCATTTTATGATTTAAATCTCACATGAATAACTTAATTATTCTGAGTATCTGAAAACATGCTTTTCCATTAAAATCCTTGACAAGTCAAGTTTCTCAAAACAATTCTTTATCCTACATGGAGAAAGTATAAAAATGTTTTCTTTCTCTAACCTAAATCACTGCAAAAGATCTAACAACTATACCTTAAAGAATATGTTCATAGCATAGATAAAAAAGATTACTGAAAGATTTTCTGTAATTTTAACTGATTCTAACAAATCACCAGGCCGGTAAAGTACAAACTGACCATCATGAAATGCATAAAAAGTACTAATTTTTCCTCTGCACTTTTAATCATGATAAGAGTAAAATCTGGGTTTCAAATTTATGATGGGATCAACAGTTTTTGTTCTTTGACTTTGGTTGCTTGACATAAACATAATCTTTTGGACGGCCATCCAAAAAGTTAGGAGCAGAAAATAACTAACCTGGTGCTGAAATAGTTCATAATATTCAAATTACTTTAAAAGATAACTGATGACGTTGCATGAGCCATATTTACTACCAGTTTACAGAAAGATAAAAGCAATGGCACAATATAGAACCATAAAAAATACGAGTGCTAGAGTAAAGAAAATGAATGATACAGTATTGGTCAGATTTATTTTATCATAGGCTTCCCTCTAATTCTATAGAAATGGAATTCAATGTGCATTAGATTTGACCTTTCAATTAGAATGACCACTATACCCATTAGGGTAATTAAAAAAAATCTACTACTGATATACCATAAACCTCATTGAAAGTTATCTGATGATAAAAAATATGAGTTACATTATGTAGCAGCCACACCAGACTATTTTCCTATAAAATAACCCCATTTTTCAGCTTTGATTCAAATTGGAAAATCTTATTTTAAAATAATCTTGTGATTGGCCATGTTAGTTATTTTTCTAATCTTAAAAATTGCCCTGATGCTGGTCACCATACTTCAGTTAGTCATGACCATTCCATGTAGAAAGTCTAATTAAGATGAAGACAGGACCTCCGATTTACGTCATTGGGTGGTCTGAAAAGTTCCCCCTCGAACAAATATATGAGATATTTTTCAATGAAAATTATTTTTATTTTTTAACAATCTCCTTTTATGTCGATAAACTTTTTTCAGAAAAGCTCTCACTTTTTTCATACTACCATATAGCAGCTGACGTCTTCCTCTGGAAAATATGCATTTAGGTATGCAATAACCTCCTCATCTAATGAAAATATCAGTCCGCCAAGCAAAACTTAAAGATTATGAATCAGGAAAAAGTCATTGGGATCATATCTGGTGAATGCAGATGGCGGTAACCAATATGAAGTGTAATACATGAATTTTTAGCCATGGCAACCAATGAACTGTGAGCAAGTGTGTTGCCCTAATAGAAAAGCACTTGCTTCTTCTTCAAATGCAGTTGTTTTTTTCCCCTTCAACTTGTCAAGTAATGATGCATAATACTCTCCCATTACTGTTTTAACTTTCTAAAGGTGACTGATAAACACAATTCAATGTCTATCCCAAAAAACAGTCGCCATCAACTTCCAGGCCATTGGAAACATATCCACCTTTTTTGGACCAGGTTCACCCTTTGCAGGGCACTGTTTTTGACTGTTCTTCCATCTTAGATGTGCAGTGGTGGATCCCAGTTTCATTGACAGTTATGAATTGAGACAAAAAATGACTTACTTCACTTAAATTGCTCCAAAAGGGCACAGGAAATGTTTGTTCAAATGTGTTTTTGGTCCTAAGTGAGCTAACACAGCACCCAATGTGCAGATTGCTGAACATGTCCAATTCTTCAGTTAACATAAGACAAATGCATTCTTTTGATATGCCCATAGCCGCTGCTATCTCCCTAACCTTAATTCAACAGTGGTCTAGGACCATATGGTCAGAGGTTATCACAGTTTTTGGCTGTCACGAATGCTCATCATCAGCCAAGCAGGTACGGCAATGCTTCAATTCAGCTGCCCAAAATTTCACGGTTGTAAATGAGGCTGCAGTATCCTTCTGAGCAACATTCACCTCATCTTTGATTTTCATAGGCATGTTGCCTTTCACAATTGATTAATTCAGGCATAACTTTGTGGAATTGTTCCATGATGAATAATGCCAAAATAAAACTTTGTAAATCTAGTAAAACCTAGGTCACATTAAGTTTATTTCTCATGTAGATTCACAAAGTGTTATTTTCACATTATTCGTAATGCCTTACAATAAAAAATATTAAATGACAGCTCAGTACTCAATGTTTTCCATTTGTACAAAAACCCTCGCAACAAATCACTGAAATGTTTGCTAAACAACAAGTGAGGGTCCACGATGACTGAAATTTTAGCGAGTACCTTTCAATGCATGCATAAATACATTCCCCAGCTTTTGTTGAAGAGTGCTGCCATCTTCATGTTGGGGTCGCAAAGTTTTCAGATCAGCCACGTGTGTCTGAAAGGTCAAACCTTTCAACAGAGCAATTGGAGCATTTTAAGAATCATGATATTATACGGAAGTGTTTTCTTTAACTCCATATTTTTGGAGTCGACCAAATGCATCTCCAAATGTAGCATGACTATTGCAGACCCTTAATGTAGTATCTGCAACTGCAGTAGGTATGAAATAATAAATACTATTTTAAATTGTACGTAATTAGCATTTCAAATTATGAGTTTGAGAGTATTTACACAGGTAAAGGAGGAAACAGTTTTAGGCATTATTTAGTAGAAGTTATCGATCCCGGAGGTAATTAAAACACTTAGTGTTATCTGCTTAATGGTTTTCAATAATACTACCTAGGCACATTTAACACTTTGTTATCTTCAGCCCACCAGAATATAATGAAGTATCAAAACCTCCATTGTACTGATGAAAATCTTTTAGTGGATTTCACCACATTTTTTTTACCTGTGTGATGAATAGATAATATAGGTATACACATCAGATACTGGCAGGAAAAACCATTTTTGGTAAAATCTAACATTATCAAAATTAACTTTTAAAGTCAGAGTTTAAAACCTTAAAAATGCCTTCAGTTATTTTATTATTCTAAAACAGACCTGGCGTCAACAGAAAAAGTGCCAATTTCATGAGATTAAAATACATTAAACCATAAACACAGAAATCAACCCAAAGGAAGGTTTGGTAGGTGATGGTATAGTTCACCCAGTACTAAGCCTAACGGCATATGAAATTCACACATCAGGGCATTGGGACCAGTTCCTTTCCCAGGTCAGTTATGGTTTCCCAAGAAGATCTGGTACGTGGAAAATCACACAGCTTATTAAAATAGTTACACCTTATTATTATAAAGTAATCTAACGGTTAAGGTAGGTTTTGCATGGACACAACTACCAAATAAATAATTTGGGACTCGAACAAACCACAATCAAGCGACCTACTCTTTATCAAGTCCTTCTTCATCACTGTGTATTTCCTTCCTCCCTTCATCCTGTCCCTGTCCTATTCCTGCCCTTTCCTCCTTTGCCTAACGTTCTTCCCTCTATTACAGCCTTTAACATCCCACTACCAATCAATATGCCCTTCTTCCATTTTTCCTGCCTCCTACGATTTCTCCTAAAAAACCTCTCTCCTTACCCACCATACCAAGTACTTTCTCATTTGTTTTCCTTTTGGTCCATTTCAACTTCTCCATTCTTCTCCACACTGACATTTCTAAAGCCTCCAATCTACTTCTCCCATCCTGCTTCAGTGACCACGTTTCCGCGCAACTACAATATATGAAAGTATACATGAAAGTTTTGACCAGTTTTTTCTTAACATCCTTATTAAGCATCCCTGACATCAACTCCTTCCTCCTTGTGAAAGCCTCTTTTTATAGTGCAATTCTTCTCCTTACGTCCCTGCTACTTCGACCGTGTTGGTCCAAAACACTTTTGAGATACGTAAACTGTTCTATCTGCTCTAATTTTTTCCTTCCTATTTTAATGTTTTGCTTGACCTTTTTCTTTCTGGAAAATCAAATTACCTTTGTTTTATTTATATTTATTCTCATTCCGTATCCATCGCACTGAATTTCCAATTCACTCAGCAATGCTTGCAATGAGTGACAAACTAAAGCTTGGCCATCTGCAAACCTAGCTGATTTTACAAATTCCATTCCCCTCTGACTTTCATTCCCACCTCCAATTCTTCCAATACCTCTTTAATTATTTCCTCCACATATACGTTGAACAGCAGCAGTGACAATGGACAACCCTGCCTTACACCGTTTCCTAACACTGCCCATCTGGACTCTCCATTCCCCACTCACACCTGAGCAGTCTGAGACATGTACAGGTTGCGGATTAGCCTCCTGTCCCTCCTATCTATTCCTATTTTTGGCAATATACCCATTAGTTTTTCCCAATTTACTCTGTCAAATGATTTTGAAATCCACAAAATAGGAAAATACACCCTAATTGTATTCTATATTCCTCTTGATTAGTGATCTCATTAATACAATGGCATCATGCATGCCTCTCCCCTTCGTAAACCCAAACTGATCATCCTGTAAGTAATCATTTGCCTTTGCTCTCCATCCTTTTGTTGATGATCCAGATAACCACTTTAGCTGCATGGGAAATCAAACTTTTTGTTCTGTAGTCCTCACATGATGTAATTAGAATAGAAACTAACACTGATCTCACGAAGTCTTCCAGCCAGATTCCTTCTTCATAGATGCTACGAATCAGTCCATATAGTCTCTTCCGACCACATTTTCCTAAACCTTTTAGTGGTTTCTATCTCATGGTTGAGTATGCCTGGACTTAAGCTATATCCCCCTGCGTCATATTCTCTTTCGGTCTGTCCTTGTTGGCCTAAGTTCTTTACCATACAGCTCTTCTAAGTATTTCTTCCATCTATCTTGGATCTTTTCTGTTTCAACTATTATCTTACATGACTTATCTCTAACTGTTAACACAGATCTTCACCTTTTACTTCCCAATAGTGATCTAACCTTGCTGTATAGTGCACCATTTTCACCCTTTTTCTACAAACTTTCCTCGCACTGCGTCTTCCATCATGCTTCTTTTGCTTTATTTGTTGTTCATCTAAAATTATTGTTTAACTCTTTGTACATCCTTCAGCATCTTTTGTCCTGCTACTGTCAATTTCCCTTTGCAAGGGTTTTGTAAAATGACGACCCCAGAAGCTTTGCCTCTACCACTGCCGAGAACGACACACGGTTGATTGGGTTGCCCGAACTCATATTCTCTATACTGCCCATCATTATATTCTTGGGAATGATAATTGAGGTGATTTCCCGTAACCTTTCTCAATAATGTTTTTAATGAGACACCATCACTCAATGGCTGCCCCACTGGGGTCATATGGCTTTGCAGCCGCCTCACTGAGGAACAGACGCTGCGTGGACTACCTTTGGTCTGGCTTCTAACCTTCGACCTCTGGCATGGTTGACCCTACCAGGAGCCATGGACTATGAACCATGAACACAGTAGGTCTGTTTAGTAGGTGATGGTAGAGTTCACCCAGTAATAAGCCCGACGGCATGTGAAATTCACACATCAGGGTAGGGGGGCCAGTTCCTTTCCCTGTGCCGGTTATGGTTTCCCAGGAGGATCTGGTACCCAAAAAATCACTTTAGCTTAGGTGGAGCTACAGGTGCCCAGAGTGCCTTGCCCGGGAATCGAACCCTGGACCCTCCGGTCAGCAGTCCAACACTCTACCCCCTGGACTACCGCGACCCACCCATGGACTATATACATATAAATTAAATATAATACATATCAATAAAAACACAGGCATATTTTTCATCTGAATTATGAAATTTTAAAATCTCTCATTTTGTCTCCTTCCTCTTAGGATTATTTTCAATACAATTACATAATTAGATGCATTAAATTATTAAATTTAACTACACTCTGGACCCTCCGGTCAGCAGTCGAACACTCTACCCCCTGGACTACTGCGACCCACTCATGGACTATATACACATAAATTAAATATAATACATATCAATAAAAACACAGGCATATTTTTCATCTGAATTATGAAATTTTAAAATTTCTCATTTTGTCTCCTTCCTCTTAGGATTATTTTCAATACAATTACATAATTTGATGCATCAAATTATTAAATTTAACTACTAAGGATTTCATTTAATGGAAATTTTGAATATTCCCATTAAAACGTGTAAACAATAGTACTTTTCTATTGTTGTTTATTGGTTTGACAACTTTCACCATGCTTTGGGATCTGGCACCTGATGATACCCTAGCATGGCAAACTGCATCACATCAATAAAAATCTGTGGAAAAATACTGTGATATGTTTTGAATAAGCATTGAATGATTAATGCACCTTCAAATGACTAAACCAAATAAAATAAGCCAAACATGAAGGTTGGGTTTAATTGGTAAGGGTAGAGCCTGCCAGTTAGTAAGTCTCTTTATTCACAAATTTAGAGCACAGGGGTCAGTTTTTAATTCCTGTGCTACTTGGGTTCTGGTTACTGAGAAATCACAAAGCTTAGGTAGTTTGGAGATTGGGAGGAAACAGGAGAGCTTGGGAGAGCTGTTACAGAACTATTTTAGCTAAAGCAAATACTTCTGATTACAAGATAAGCAAAACCTCACTAATTCAGACTATATGAGTAAGAGGTTAATAAGCTTATGTTCATACCTTGTTAAATAATAACATTATTCCAATGTATCAATATTTATTATGATCAAAGTTTCAATGCTACTTTGCCATTTTCAGGTGAATAATCGACAAGAGTGTCAGCTTATATAGTCTTCTTAAGCAGGGAGGAGGGAAAATTAGGTGTAATTTGAAAGGGAGAAAAGGGAAGGATTAAGGTAAGATTTAACAAGCAAAGGTAAATTCACACAGAAGTATTGAAAGACAAGTCTTCAGTCAGAGTCCCACACAGCCGTCTAGGCACCCAGAGGTGGAAGGTGGACATTCACACCATTACGTGAAGTATCGAATTATTTCCCAGCACATAAGACACTGATTTTTCAGGCTAGAATTAACATAAAACTCTTGGATGATACAGAAAAGAATCCAAGAGTTTCAATGTTAACACTTAATAAAAAGAAAATCGAATTGTTACATTTAAAAAATTTGCAGCTGCATGCATATCAATATTTAGTCATCGTAGAATCTTAGAAATTCATCATCACTGCTGCTAAATCATTTTAACTGGAGGTGTCAATTTCCTCATGTTCCTTAAGCTTTGGACATTGAGGAGCATTTGTACATATAATTTTTACTTATATCTGCATTTAATAAATCCACCTGCTTCCTTGATTCTAGTATCATCTTCTCAGTTGCACGCGGGCCAAAATGTCTTCCAGATGTCTTGTTTCAGTGGTCTGAGTAATTGGTCCATAAGATTCAGGCTGATTTTAGAGCATATTCTGGATTGATAATGTATGCCAGGTAATATGGTTAATTTTCAGCAGAGAAGGAATGCCCATAATCATGCCTTGTCATCAGCTGTGGATCTTGGTGAGTAAATTCTGGTGTCTGCACTCTCGACCATGGGGGGAGGAGAATGAAAGAGGGATGGGGCAATGCACTACAATGGGTCCAAAGATCATCGCCAAGCAATGAAGTAGAGACTGCAAAAGTCGGCCAGATGGATAGAGGGGAGGTCACTAAGGGAACAAATTGTTGAAGAGGGGGGAGCATGAGTTATATTGTACATCATTTAAGGCTGAATGGCTTTCTTTTTCACTAGTTTAATTATTTCTACTTTCTCCAGTATGTCAAACTTCCCACCATTTCTTTGTGTTTGCAAAACTTAACATTCAACGACAAAATAATGGTCACGCTCAATGAGATTATGTGTGTGTCCCTTTTAGAATGTGATTCAAAGTCACTGCCTTTCTTCTACAGCATCCAGACATTTAAAATTGCTGGTGTCTTCTCACAATGGATTCTTGCATTAGTTATCTCACACCTCCCCAAAGGTGGACAAAGATTTTACATTGATTCATCTTTAACCAATTCTCCCATTTTTACTAAAATAAAGCTGTCGTGCTTCCTCATTGATGAAGACTCTCTCAACTGCGCCATTGACCTCTTCTCCTTGAGAGAATTTTTTGCATTTTTCCCAGCTGTATATTTCCCTCAATTAACCTTAATCTATTGATTTATATTTTGGGAGGATAGAAGGAGAATATCCAAAAAAATAAACAGACGATGCTGAAAAATTAAGTTGTTTTCATTTATACATGGACTTTTCAGACCACCCTCTCTTATAAGAAGTGAAACAAAATAATGAAGGCAAATATAATTTAAAATGTGATGTGGCTAATTGCCTAATTATCAATTAGTATTACTTAGTTCATCCCTGGCCATACCACGGAGGCCTTAATAACAACTAAGACACTATGATCACAGCAAATGCCTTCTCCTACAGAGATCTGTGAAGGCAACAAAATCAAACTGCTGGCTTTGAAAAAAGTTCCTGGGTACCACCTCAGCGATTGATCCAATGATCCTGAAATCCTTAATCACATTATTTGCTGAATTTAAAACAGATACATTTTTTCCGAGTACAGTGGAACCCCACTTGAGCATAATTTGTTTGGGAATCATACTAATAATGAAAAACATTTGCTAATCAAAACAAATTTTTCCTTATCAAATATTGTAAACATGATAATGCACTCCATGCCAAATCATATAAATCATGTCTAAAGCTTATTCAAAGAAAATTATACGTACATTATTCAGGAACATAAATCATGTTCTTTTCTTTCTAATACAGAATGAACAAACCAGTAATGCAAATTCGATTTGCAGAAATTAAATCACATTTACCCTCTCCTTATGGAGTTAACACTCCATTGAAGGTTCATGGAGTTTCGGAATGGTAAACAATTAGTGGTTACATTTTCAAGAACCTGCTTGCATTGGTACAAAATAGTAGCATGAGACCGTCTTTAATTGGCTTGTGGCCAGGAAATGTATTCTCCTCTGCTGTTATAATATAGGTTTGCTTCAACATTTCCTTCCAGAAGAGATCTTTCTCATAATAAAAACCTGTAGCAGCAGGCAGCTCTCAGAATCTAAGAGTTTGCTGAAGTCACTGAGGAAGTTTTCTGCTACTTTGGGCTGGAGTTTGCTGCTTCACCATGACTCACAATGCTGTGGATGCCGGTTCTTCTCTTTAAGTTCTAGGACCATCCCAGACTTCTCTCAAATATTTTTTTTTAACTGTTGAATATCCTTGAGTCTCTTCAATGAGGTCAACTAAAACCATTTTGCCTTCCCATAAAAGAGAACACAGACCCATTTTGTAGATACTCTTGTTACTCTCTTTGAAGCATCTCTCTTCTTAATTTTGTCCTCGTTTTTGAGAATAGTGCAAATCGTTAATATCGACTGATTGTAAGTGCATGCTACTGAGTCAGCCACGCTCGCATTTTGTTCTCAACTTACATTGATTTTACTCTTCATTTCAGTGGTTATTTTTATTTTCTTATGGCTGTCTTCTTGCTGATTTTTTTCAGTGATATTTTTACTAAAAGCAAATTGAAGCAGCTGGTGTCAAATTATTTCAGGAATCCCCCTTTCTTTGTCACTTGTTATGCAAAAAGTTGTTTGTTAAGCAAGGTATTTAAATAACTATTTTTACTTGTTATACAAATTACTTACTATGCAAGGTGCTCATTAAACAAGGTTTCACTGTACTTTTATTATAATTGATGTAATGTATTTTCTCCATATATTATCACAAACAACCTATGGGATGAATGGTAATAAATAATCAAATCATTAATTCCCTCTCCATAAGTTATGCTATTTTCATTACAATAGCAATTTTTATTATAGTTCAACTCTTGTTAGCACATTTTACTGGTTAGTAGTTCAGAAATCCGGGTACCTTCTAA
Source organism: Hetaerina americana (assembly GCF_022747635.1). NCBI lineage: Eukaryota > Metazoa > Arthropoda > Insecta > Odonata > Calopterygidae > Hetaerina > Hetaerina americana. The sequence continues at coordinate 4,700,107 of NW_027286941.1, read as the reverse complement.
AATGCACTAACAAGGGTCCACTGTACTTTTTTGTGCTGTCACTCGACAACCATTCGTAGACCCAAAAAAATGATAAGACTTGGTATCAATAAATGAAAATGAAGAAATTTGTGGTTTACATTTGCAAGAGGACTTCATCAGACAATCAATAGAAATACTCCTTTCCAATTTTGAGCAGACGATTTTAAACGGCAGAAAAAAACACATGCCAGCATTTTACATTCGACATGAGGAATTTAAGTGACAAACATGGAGGCTATTGAAATACTTTCACTGGGCTTTATTGATAAGACATCAGTTTCTTAAACCATGCTGCAACATCATTTGCTCCAGTCTCGATAGATTTGTTGCCTGTAGCTTTCAACGCATCCCCAACTGACTAAATAAAAACGTATCACGCATGGTTCCTTATTTTTCTGGAGTTTTCAAAGAAAAATATTTCTTAACATTTTTCTGAATTAACCCAGCAGATTGGCCACCCTGTGTCACATGAACTGAAGAGCCCTTACTTGAAGTATGTAGTCGACCATCTTTTTTGCATTTGGACGAGTTTTAACCCTAGCTTAGTGCAACATGCACTGTTTAATTTTTGTTAATAATATAGCTGATGACACAGGCCACACATGGAACTGCAACTTCAACTTTAGTAAAGGATGAAGAAGAGTTAACGCTTTGACCAAATTGTATAACACTGAGCACACACCCTAGAAATAGCATAATGCATTTCAACAACTTCATTTATGCAATTCATCTTCCATTACAATATTTTTCATGCTGCAGCAAATCTTGCATTATCCTGACAAAGTAATGAGGCTAATATTTTCACGTTTTGATAAATATAATATGCAATGCCACCCTACTGTTTCTTATGCTCAGTTAAAAATATACAAAAAAGACTCAAAGAGACTGAGTGACGAAGGGCATGCATGGTTTCACTCTCTGTTTCAAAAATAGGAAAAGTTGAAGAAATTCAACTGGGTTTATGTTTTGGACCTACATGATGAGGAGCTGATGCAAATTATATCCTCTGGATTCTCATCTTCCTCCTCCTCCTCTTCATCATCTCCACTTGGTGCAGAGCCTTCCTCATCTGTTCCTATAATCACTTCCTCTGGTTCATGTTTCTCATCCACTTGCTTTGCTACAAAACTATCAAGCACCTGAAAATATGAAAATTAGTGAACAAGAGTTAGTGAAAGAATTAGATGTACAACATGCCCAAATGGGGAATCAAAATCCAGGATTTAATTTTAAATTATGCACCGATTCTTGTAATTATCACTGACATTTACCAATAGATCTTAAAAATGAATAAATTCATGTGGGATATATGCCATAATTTTCCCTAAGACGATACGTTTTCTTCAATATTACAGCTGACAATCATCAATGGAAGGTTAGAAAATGGTGCAAACAACGAAGTAGATGAAAATTAGTCTTGGTGTAGTGGGGGGAGAGGCACATATGACACCACTGAAATGATAAAATCATTTTATTTTAAAACTTATTCTCATACTATTTAGGGCTAAGTGATGGTAGACTCCTTGTTTATCAGGACAGATACAACATACAAGGGTAGCCTGAAAAGTTCAAAAGTTCTGTCGGCCCCACTTGGATTGTAAATGAGTAAGAGGACTCTTCTCCTTCAATTTCAACCTCAAATAAATGGGGGATTGAGTTTTAACATGGTCATGAAAGCCTTCAAGATGATCCACGTGAAGGACATCTGAAAAGTGCAACCACACTAGAAATTATAAAAAAAAATGAATGACATGATTTAAGAAGATTGGCATACAAAAGAGTGTGAAATTGTGAAAACTATAGGGATGTCAAAATAATGCATCGATTAAATTTTGCACAAGGAACTGTACATGACAAAGCTTTGACAAACGATGAGTGCCGCCTGTGCTCACAGTGGATAAAGAATGAATTCTGATGACTTTCCAAACAGTTCTTATCGCGCTTTAGGAAAAACAAGAAACTTGATGCACCTTTGTGACAATGAATGATACATGAATTCACCATTACACACCAGAGTTGAAAACACAATCCATGCAGAGGATAGAGGCAGATCCTTCAGCTCCAAAGAAGACAAAGATGGTGCCATCAGTAGGAATGGTCATGGTGTTGGTTTTTTGGTAAGCAAAAGGAATTCTGTTGATTGACTATCTTTAAAAGGTAAAATGATAAGCGAGGAACACTATTCTAGCTTTCTAATAAAGCTGCACACAAAAATTTGTGAAAGCAGAACCGGCTTGAAGAAGAAAACAACTGTTTTCAATCAGGATAATGCACCTGCCCACTAGTGTCTTGGCAATGGGAGGATTGAGGGATTCGCCCTATGCAGTGTAGGAACATCCACACTATTCCCCAGATTCGGCTCAATCAGAGTTCCATTTCTTCTGAAGACTCAAACGTTTCCTTGTTGGTCAATGTTCTTCATACAGCCAAGAAGCAGTTGTGGCAGTGGACGAGTAAGTTGCTGCACTTCTGGAAGAACACTAATGAGACATGATATATGCAACACCACTGGATGAAATGTATCAACGTTTAAGGAAATTATGCTGAAAAATTAAACTTTTCTCAAAACAGAAATTGTCATTTTTATCACCAGGCTGAGAAATTTTCACATCACCCTTGTACATAGTGTGATAAGTCACTATATGCCACATAATAAACAAGAAAACCAGACTTTTTAAATATAATTGATACAAAAGCAAAATACTGAAAATATTGAAATCCACCTGTTCTGATTTTTGTACTGGATACCAAATATTCACATCAAAATTAAAAAAATATTCTGAAATAATACTTACATCTGATATATGTTTCTCATGCTTTTTGTTTTCTTCCAAAGCCTCCGCAAGATCTTTATCTTGTTCCGCAGGATCATATATATTTGTGGATGTACTACTTGTACCTGTGGTACTATTGGAGGTGGATGGAAGGTAAGACATGCAGCAGTTCCAAAAGTCATACAGGCGCACTTTTTGAAGTTGGTTACCTAATCGCAGGAATGCGGCAGAGGCTGTCGACAATTGCCAAAGAATTCATAACTATATAATTTCATAAGAGGATAATTCATACAATCAGGCAAATTCAAAATAATGATAACATTTTATCAAATAGTAGCATTTTTAACAGAAATTTTAACTACTAATCAAAGAGGTATTTAATCCTTCATCCAAAAAAATTACACTGAAGACAGAGAAAACTGCTAACCTATGGACTTCAATTTTTCTGATTCAAGTGCCATTTCCATTTCTTTATTTAAAGTATCAGATGTTACTTTATAGATATCCATGAAGTCAGGAAAACATTTAGTTTTATTCACATATTTTTCAATGGCGTGATCTAATTCAGGATAAGCTGTGCCTATAATAAAAGGTGAAAATTATCACAAAATATTAAATTATACATGATCATAAAGCACACCATCACTCATGGAAGGAAACCACACCTGAGAATGCTATTTTTCTGAACTTTAATTTCTTCACCTCATCCATCCGACCCCTCACTTCTTGCCACTTCTCCCATATAGTATAAAGCCTTTTTTTGTACCTGTAAAAATAAATTCATATGCAATTAATGCTAAACACCAAAGTGTGATGCAATGTAACACAAAAATGTTTTAGTCCTCTTCTGGTAGTAGTATCACACAATTTTTTTTCAATGCAGAACTATTAGGAAAATTATTGCTTAAACAACAAAAACTACTATGTAATTTTAATGAAAATACATATTTTCAATTTTGACAATTTTCCTATGAAAATTTTTGACCATTTTCCAAATTATATTTATTTGTATGTGGCACATTGATATTTATATTCTTAATAAGTATGCTAGTTCAAAACTCATGCATAACAGGCAGATAATTCTTCACCTTTCTAACCGAATATACTCTGAATTCTCTTCTGCATCCCAGTCAACTTCCTTTTCTTCTAGCTTCTTTACTTTGCGATACACCTTCTGCAATTAATGAAATTTTCAGAGTTAATTTCTCTTAAATTACATTTTATACATGAAAGAGGAAGTAAGGACTTGGCATTTTTAAGTTAGCAGTAATAGTGCACCATATCATATACAGGAGGAAATTATTATCTTATCTACCCTATACCCTACCCAAATAGCCATTTCACTTACTGGCCAACTTCACTCAAAATTAATCTGTAATGATAAAAAAATGGAATATTCGGTAAAATGAGTCACATTTTTTTGAAGAAAAGGTAACTTTTAGTTTATAATGGCCAAAATCACATTATTGAATCATTTCCAAAATTTTAAAGATAGTTTTACGGTGGAATTGGAAAATATTTTGTCGATCAAGTTTCCCTTTCCTAGCCATCCAGGGAAGAATTGCCTCTCTGTTACCTTAGATAAACTCATCACTTGAACACCAATTTCTTGCTAAGTCATGTAGCTTTTCAGTGGAAATACAGTCTTTGATCCTTTCTTCATGCCCTACAAATAGATGTACACTAAGTAACAGCCTTAACCATCTCTCAAAAAACATTGTGAAGTCATACTTTTCAATTTATTACTTGGTCTGACTGTAGCCTTCCTTGTATTTATTTTTCTTGAGATATCATTCTCATTCTCTCATCTAAACCACAAGGAATTTATATAAAGTATGTAACAACAAATTAAAAATGTCAAAATAGATATTATTGACAAACAGGAGAAAGACGATGCTCTGTATCTGGTGGGACCAGAAGGGTGTGGTCTATTATGAGCTGTTAAAACCTGGTTGAACGGTTAATACTGACTGCTAACAACAATAATTGTTCGATTTAAACTGTTTGCTGTTTGAAAAAAGGCCATAATACCAAAAGATGCAACATAAGGCTATTTTTCTTTCTGAGAATGCTCCATCACATAGGGCAAAGCCAGTTCGCAACACGTTGGAAGCACTTAGCACGGAAGTTCCACCCCATTTGGCTTACTCTCCCGACTTGGCTCCTTCTGATTACCACTTATTTGTATCAATGGGTCATGAACTAGCTGAGCAGTGCTTTGGTTCATCTGAAGATGTGAAAAAATGGCTTGATGAATGGTTCGTGGCAAAAGTGAAAGATTTTTACTGGTGTGGTATCCACAAATTGCCCAAAAGAGAAAAATGTCTAACTAGCAATGAAGCATACTTTCAATAAAGCTCTTTTTATTGTTCTTCCATTACAAAATCCACACTTCATACTTGTACACCTGGTATACAAGGCATGTCCAAATAATACGTGAGCGGAGGCCATTAAACCTTTATTTTGCAAAATTTAGTCTACACCGATTTTGTCCCTTTCAAAGTACTTGCCATTCGTAGGTATGCACATATTCCATCTTCTTTTCCACTGTTTACAGCACCCTTGGAAGTCCTCGGCAGTTAGCCTTTTTAGTTTTCTTGTCGTTTATTGCTCTATTGTGTCCACATCTTCCCACTGATGTCCCCTTATCACATTTTTGCATTTTGGGAATAGGAAAAGGTCGCAGGGGGCAACATCTGGTGAATAAGGAGGATGATCAAGGATGGTGATTTCATTTTTGCCAGAAACAGCCAAACAATGCTGAATAAGCAGGGTGCATTGTCATGGGGAAGGATTCATCCATCGCCTTGAGTCAAATTTGGTCGCACAGGATGCACACCATCTCTCAAATGCTTGAGAACTATAAGGTAGAACTCAGTAGTAGCAGTAGTAAAGGATGAAGGGCGGAGAGAAACCTGGCGTCGACATTAGCCTACACTTAACAAAAGGCACCAAAGGGCCCGCAGCTTAACGTCCCATTCGATGGATGGCGTACTCACTCAAAGTGCCCTCCACAAAGCACGTCAAGCAGGGATCGAGATACCTCTGAAAAATATTCAACACTGCCAGGATTTGAACCCCGGCCCTCAGGGTGGAAAGTCAGTACGTTAGCCCCCGCACCATCTCGATCCCAGATAGAACTCAGCATTTACTGTTTGTCATTCAGGAAGAAATTCAAAGTAAACAACACCTTCGACACCAAAGAAAATCAGGAGCATGATTTTGATTTTCGATCGGCTTTTTCTTGATTTTTTGGTTATATTTAATTCACTTGAAAATGGGTGTTTTCTTCAGGGCATCACCATAAACAGCTGTCCACATTCCAGTAATTTCTTGATAACTTTTACCACACTTCACCAAAAACTTGACGTTGATTCATTGCTCTGTGATTTCGTCAATTTCCATTTTTGGAAATTCCAAAAGGACAGGAGAAACTAACATAACTGGCACTATACGCATAACTTGATGACCCACCAAGCACAGATGGCTCATTGTGTCTCAGGCAACTAGTTGGCGGAGCTATAGTCCACATCATGGCCGCCAGATTGCACCAGTTCGTGTATTTATTGGATACACCTCGTATAGTACCTTTGACAGCAATTAAAAAGTTTTTCCTTTCCATACCTACTTTTGGGAGTTAATGTTTCAAGGAATTAGAACCTTGTGAAAGACAAAGGACACGTCTTTAAAATTAAAGCACGAGGGTTCTGGAAAATGCATAAAGAATGTTTTCAGCTTGGCAAAACTTTGGCGAAATGAAAAAACTCAACAGTTCTTATTGTTTGCTCTTGTGAGGAGGATTAAGAGCTGCTACGGCTGGATTATACGGCTTTGAAAGACAATAAAAAAATGGATGGATCTTGCATCGATCTGCAACACTAAAAATGAGCCAAGGAACTGACCTCAAACACATTTTCATCAATAATGAACATCAGGCCATTGATAATAATGAGGCACCCTTAAAAACTTAATAAGAAAATAATTTTGGTTCAATATAAGAATATTCAACTTTTTTCTGCAGAGTTCAATGAATTACATGAATTTTTGAGGCATTACAGATAAAAGTTCTAGGTGTGAAAACAAAAAGGAGCAGTTTTCTACACCTGTTCATTGAAAATGATGAGAAATTATTATAGAAATATTATCATTATTTTATGGTAATATAAACAAATTTTACCTCAAATATTTTTTCCAATTTACGGCAATGACTTGCGTTCACTTCAGGGCCACAGTCTTCTTCCTCAGCTTCACTTGCACCATTGGCACTATTTTTGGAACGTTTTTCAGATGTTAAGCATTCTTCTCCATCTAGCTTTCTTTTGTGGTTATTATGCCTACTTTTAACACAACGATGTTTAAGCTCATCACCCACCTGCATAAGAAAAAATAAACATTGTAAGCCTCTTCTTAAAACCTGTTCTTTCTACACTTTGGACCTTTTGAGGCCATTACATTTTCAATGTAATCGTATTAAAGAGCAAAGAATATTTTCTAGGGGAATTAATTAAAATTCCTATGAAGCTAAGTACATGTACAATGCACACGTTTTGCTGTCACACATTTAACACCCAAAATATCCCAAAAATTTCATGGCACGATCTAATTGATATGCCAACATCATTAGCGACTTCTCTGATTGCAATTTGGTCATTGTTCATCATAGTTTCTTTAACTTTTTCCACGTTTTCATCAGCTATTGATGTGCTGGTGAATCCTGGGCGTTTGTCATCTTCCACGCTTTCACTGTCTTCTTGGAAATGCTTATACCACTGGTAAACCCTTGTTTGGCTAATATCAGACTCACCAAAAGCATTATTCAACATTTCTTCAACTTAACTGCACTTTATTCCATTCTTATGGAAAAATTTAATGCAAACTCTCTGATCCATTTTGTATACAAATAGATAATCACCCATCCTACCAAAACATATATTAAACTTTGGAAAACATATATTAAACTTTGGAAAACATATATTAAACTTTGGAAAACATATATTAAACTTTGAACATCTGACAACAAAATAACTATCCAATATGGCTACAAATGTAAAGATACTTTTCAACACAACAACAAAAAAATCAGCCAAATCTGACAGACAAAACACACGAAATTACAAAATTCTTGTTTGATTTTGAACACACCTCATACGCAAAAATGTAGCCATTTAAGTTTTGTAACAATCAAATCATAGATAGACAATTATCATTTTTCAATATGTTGAAATATCTAGATAAGTTTAAACAGAATTTCTAAAAAAACATAAATTTACAAAAAAAGAGTATTATTCATTCACAACCCAGATTTCAATATGCAAACATCATCTTCAGGTGCAAACGTGCATCAATCCAGATTTCAGTGAATTCACATTAAAACTCGATGGATGAATACATACTTTTATTGATGAAAAATTGCATTTATATATTTCAACTAATATTTCTGTATCACTCTCAAAATCACCTAAATCTTTGGTATCCACACAGGAAAAAACTATTTACATATAAGAATTCATAACAATATATAATAGTGTTGAAAAGCAGAAGACAATGCCAGCTTCACTATTAGGTTTATGGTCGATCAAATGTAGCGTAAAGCATTGCCATAAAAAACCATATTAGCATAATATTTAGAATACAAATACATTAATTTTCACCAGACTGGTGATTGATTTACATGCTGACCTTATACTTCAAGACTTAATTTTAAATATGGTTGACATGTCCGGGCAGGAGTTCCATTGTTTACAGGAGATCAAACAAAACGTTTCACTACAGACATTTATATAAAGGGATTAAACATGAGGCTCCTCGGTTTAAAGAGTTAATTTCATATTACTGTCATAGTGCATATTTATATTCCAAGAAGGTTCAATGTTTAATGTTAATTTTGGCATAAATCCTGCTTCATGGGGTTAAAATCTCTTTTCTAGTGAAGCCATTGGTATTTCATATACAATGGAATCATCTGATCATCTAAGTTAATATTTGACATATCATAAACCAAGGAGTATAAATTTTTATACTTAGTCCCTATGAAAAAACAAAATACACAAGAGAACAATAGTCTATATATGACAGAGAATGTCGACAAGTTCACTAATTCACACATTATGGAATGGATGAGGGGATCGAGATGGTGCGGGGGCTAACGTACTGGCTTCCCACCATGAGGGCGCGGGTTCAAATCCCGGCGGTGTTGAATATTTTTCAGAGGTATCTCGATCCCTACTTGAGGTGTTTTGTGGAGGGCACTTTGAGTGAGTACGCCGTCCGTCGGATGGGACGTTAAACTGCAGACCCCTTGGCGCCTTTCGTAAAGAGTAGGCTAATGCCGACGCCGGGTTTCTCTCCACCCTTCATCCTTTCCTATCCATCCCCTATGGCGCAAATGACCTTAGCTGTCGGTCGCCTCCCCTCAAAACTACTACTACTGGAATGGATGATACCTGAATTGTTTTAATAGGTATAGTGTGCTATAAAATTTGTTAATGATTCTTTTTAATGAGCTCTCCCCATGACAAATATTTATCTAGCATGAAAGGAAACATCATTAGAACAATGAATTTGAACACCTTGGACAATAACTTTTGGTAGCTGGTGAAGGTCAATATTGTTTAAATGATGACTACAGCTTTTAATACACTTTGATTTATTTGTATTTAATGTTAGATAATTTTTGGTAATAAATTCACAGAGAGAAGATCAGTAATATGTGATGGCTAATACCGTCACTTGTCAACATGAAATCAAATAGGATATGTAGCATAAATGTCTCAGTGTCCATTAAGAAATGAATACTTTCAGTGATTTTAAATAGAGCCAATAGGTTTAGATTTAAAACAACACAAAATGACCACAGAGCGAAAGTAACAGCTTTCTGCCGGAGGCATTTTTTTTGTAAGGACTTACGCATCCATAGAATTTTATCTTTATGATGCTCATTTTGGAGCTACCCACTCCTGCTGGTGAAACCAAGCCCCATACTTAGGACTGGTGACAAGGCTTAATAGGGCAAAGAAGTGGATTCCAGTTTGAGTATTTACACAACCAAAGGATAAAGCAAACAAAAAGGGAGGGAGACCTTGCAGGAATTGAGAGTTTAACATGATAGCCTTGGTTATAGTCAGGAATCAAAGTAACAATCATATATCAGTCCATTTGCTTTCATTTGGCAAGGGATTCTACCAAAGGAGACAGAAAGAAATTATAATTCCATTATCTTGCAATGAGGAAAACGAATAGGAAGTTCTTACAGTGATGCACGATGGAGGAAAAAGCGAAGTATTACAAGTTTGTAGAAAGAGGTTTAAGTGAAGCATTTTCAGCCCTGTTACTAACAGTAGAATGAAATGAAAGCTGGAAAAATATCCAAGTTAAAATCATTGTCCTTAAGATAAATATAAAAGCACAAAGGAGTCATTTCTGACATGAGTCTTCATAGGCCAATGAAATCCTGGAGACCAGTGAACTTAAATTGCATTTTTCAACGCAAGAGAAATTAATTGATAGCAGGGTTTAGAACAAAACTGTGACAATAAGTGTATTGAAGAACTGGAACATATAATGAACAGAATTGAAATTTACAAGCTGCATGCAGGGTAGACAACAGTGATAAAAATACCACTGTAGAAGAAGGACAAGTCAAAAGCAGACTATAACAAGTTATGCATTGCCGTGCCTGGACTTGTGAACATTCATGTAGAAGAAGCAATAAATGAAGTAAATAGTAATATAGTAATATTTAATCTGATGAATATTATATAATACATATATATATATATATATATATATATATATATATATATATATATATATATATATATATATATATATATATATATATATATATATATATATATATATATATATATATATATATATATGTATATATATATATATGTATATATATGTGTGTATATATATGTGTGTATATATATATGTGTGTATATATGTGTGTATATATATATATATTTATCTATAATTTATAGGTCTCCTTAACGAAAAAGTTTCCAATCAATCCTTCAGAAAACATCTCAGACCCAAAAATAACCTCTCCATGAACGAACGTCATGCCCTAAAAACCCTACAGTCCAATCCCAACATCGTTGTCACCTCCGCCGATAAAGGCTACTCTGTTGTAATTCTAAACACCGATGATTATATTTCCAAAGGCCTCGCTCACCTGAACATTACATCCACCTATACTACTCTCACCAAAAACCAAATACAAACTTTCCAAACCGAAATTCCGTCTTTTCTCCTCCACTCCGGACAAGAAGAAGGCCTCACCTCCCAAGACATATCCCTACTTCCACCCCCAAACCCCAGAACACCCCAGTTTTATCTCCTCCCAAAAATACACAAACCCAACATCCCCAGTCATCCTATATTTTCCAGTTACAATCCTCCCACCGAAAGAATCTCCGCATTCCTTGACCACCACCTACAACTACTTGTACTTACTCTCCTTGCCCTCCTTCATGAAAGACACATACCACTTCCTCAACTGTCTAAATTCTGTCTCTATTGCCTCCACACCCAACTTAAATATGGCCACTATCCACGTTACCTCGCTTTATACTTCTATTCCTCATGCAGAAGGCTTATCCTCCCTCCGGCATTATCTTTCTCTACGCCCCCTACCCCAGCACTCCTCGGCTGAATTTCTCCTCAATCTTGCCACTTTCGTCCTCACTAAAAATGCATTCTCTTTCCAAAATTGTTTTTACCTACAGACCAAAGGCACAGCGATGGGAACGAGAATGGCACCATCATACACCAATCTCTTCATGGGCCATCTCAAAGAGACTTCCCTGTCACAGCAACCCTCCCAACCTCTTTTCTGGGTCCGCTACATAGACGACATTTTTATTCTCTGGACACATGGCTCTGAGTCTCTCAATAATTTCTTATCCACCTTAAATTCATTTTTCACTGTTAAATTCACCTCTTCCATTTCAGACTCCACCATCACCTTTCTTGACACAGACATCTCACTTCAAAACAACAAATTCACCACTTCAGTACACATCAAAGCCACTAACCATCAGCAATACCTACACCATACAAGTTGTCATCCTCAACACACCAAACGCTCAATTCCTAACTCTCTCTCCATCAGCGGACACCGAATTTGCAACAACACCACAGCCACTCTCAACAAACACCTTGACAATCTACATCTTGCACTCCTCAAACGCAGTTAACCATAAAAGTTCCTGCAAAATAAAATCCACCGTTCCACCCGACCACACAGTAACAAGCCCACATCTGATGCAGGACTCAACCTTTGCACCACCTATTTCCCCGGATCACACAGACTGAAAACCTTCCTTAAAGAACTGTTTCCAATTTTACATGACAATGATGCGACCGCATCCTTACTGCCCCAATGCCTATCTATCGCATACAGAAGACCCGCCAATCTCAAAAACCTTCTGAGATCCACCAACCCTTTGGCGCCCCCCCGTGACAAATTTCCTAATATTTACCCTACTTGCAACCATCCCCAATGTAAAACCTGTCTACTTATTGGGTCTACTCCCCTCTCCCTGCATCCCCTCATTGCCCCCTCACCTTCCCACGCTAATTACCTCTCAAAAAACATTATTCATCTTTTGTCATGCAAACATTGCACTTCTTTTTACATAGGCGAATGCATTACCCCCTTATCCATTCGAATGAACAATCACCGGTACTCCTGCAATTCTGGCTAACTCTCTTCTCTTCCTATCCCTTCACATGCCAATTCCCACAACCTTTCATTTGACCAGTGTTTAGCTCTTAGCAACCTAGAATCCCTACCCGATTCAGCCACCAATATACAGGTGAGAACTCGAGAATCCACATATATATATTAGCTTTCCGATCTTTCAAAATTCCCACCCTTAACCACCATCTTTAATTTCCCTAACAGCATTCCCTGCACCACACTTCCCCTCCCCACCCATTCCCTTTACCCCTCTCCAGCATATTTTCAGTCTTACTTGAAGAAGGCCGAAAGCTCAAATATTTTACCATTACTGCTCATGTAAGTGTTTCCGTATAATCGATATATATATATATATTATACATATATTATATATATATATATATATATATATATATATATACACTCATATATACTCATATATACAGAAACATATATAAGGAAAAGGGATAGGAACACGTATAAAGGACGAACACAATAGAGGTGGGGAAGGCGGAATCGAACGGATCACAAGAGTAAAAATATCTCCTCATATATATATATATATATATATATATATATATATATATATATATATATATATATATATATATATTATATATATATATATTATACATATATTATATATATACATATATTATATTTTTTATTTAAGGTAATCTACCGGTTAAGGTAGGTTTTTGGATGGACACAACTAACCACCAAACAGATATTTTATTACTCCTAACAAAACACAAAATCCATCATCCTACTCTATATCAGGTCCCTCTTCATCTCTGAGTACTTTCTTCCTCCCTTCATCCCGTCCAACATTCCTATCCTGTTCCTTCCCTTTCCTCTTTTGCCCAACATTCTACCCTCTATCACAGTCTTCAACATCCCACTGCCGGTCAACACCCCCTTCATCCACTTTTCCTGCCTCCATAGGATTGCTCCCAACAAACCCCTCTCTTCGCCCACCATACCAAGTACTTCCTCATTTGTTTTCTTCTCTGTCCATTTCACCTTCTCCATTCTTCTCCACACCCACATTTCAAAAGCCTCCAGTCTACGTCTATCCTCCTGCTTCAATTACCACGTTTCCGCACCGTACATAGCTACGCTCCATATCAAAGTTTTTACGAGTCTTTTCTTAACATCCTTACTCAAAGTCCCTGTCATCAACTCCCTCCTCCTTGTGAAAGCCTCTTTGCCTAGCGCAATTCTTCTCCTTACGTCCCGACTACTTTGACCGTGTTGGTCCAAAACACTACCGAGATACGTAAACTGTTCTACCTGCTCTAGTTTTCGCCCTCCTATTTTAATGTTAAGCTTGGCCTTTTTCTTTCTAGAAAATCGCATAACCTTTGTTTTATTAATATTGATTCTCATCCCATACCTGTCGCACTGAATTTCCAATTCACTCAGTAATGCTTGCAGCCCCTTGGCTGACTGACAAACTAAAGCTTGGTCATCAGCAAACCTAACTGATTTTACGAATTCCCCGCCCACTTTCATTCCTACCTCGAGTTCTTCCCATGCCTCTTTGATCATTTCCTCTGCATACAGGTTGAACAGCAACGGTGATAATGGGCAACCCTGCCTTACACCCCTTCCTAACACTGCCCATCCTGACTCCCCGTTTCCCACCCGCACCTGAGCAGTCTGAGACATGTACAGGTTGCGGATTAGCCTCCTTTCCCTCCAATCTACTCCTGTTTTCTGCAATATACTCATTAGTTTTTCCCAATTCACTCTATCAAACGCTTTTTCGAAATCTACGAAACAGGCAAATACCTCCTGGTTGTGTTCTATATTCCTCTCGATTAATAATCTCATTACTGCAATGGCATCACGCGTACCTCTCCCCTTCCTAAACCCAAACTGATCATCCCCTAAGTAATCATTTGCCCTACTCTCTATCCTTTTGTTTATGATCCTGAGAACAACTTTAGCTGCGTGGGATATCAAACTAATTGTCCTATAGTCCTCACATGACGTGGCCTTTACCTTTTTCGGAATAGGAACTAAAACTGATCTCACAAAGTCTTCTGGCCAGATTCCCTCCTCATAAATACTACGGATCAGCCCATATAGCCTCTTCCTCCCACATTTTCCTAAGCATTTTAAAAGTTCCACGGGAATGTTATCTACCCCCACGGCCTTATTTAGTTTCATCTCCCTTAATGCCCTTTCTATCTCATTGTCTAGTATGCCTGGGCCTAAGCTGTCTTCCTCTACGTCATTTTCTTTTTCAATGTCTAACTTTGTTGGTCTGAGTTCTTTACTATACAGTTCTTATATATTATGTATATAAACATAATTATATATATACATATATTATATATATATATACATATATTATATTTTTTATATGTTTATATATAATATATAGATCTTCAGTCATTATGCTATGCTCCATTGATGTCAAATTGGTAGAGATAGAAAATCTCAGGATATTTATCTCAATGGAAAAGGTGGTAATTTACACAAATATTAAATGAAATAAAATTAAACTAATATCGTGTAGAAAAATTAAGGATCATTTCAATATGAAACAAAGCTTGGAAACGCTGGATTAAATCGAAGAATTTTATAGCACAGAAAGCAGTATCATAACCAGTGAAAAAAGATAGATACATACAAATACAGAACAATAAACAAAAGTGATGGCATTCTACAATAAGAAATATAAGAAGGATAATAGTTTGTTGAAGAAGGCAAAGAGCACAAGTCAATTTGAAACTAAGAGAATTTTGCCAAGGAAGCATTACAAAGCGTACCAAAATAAAAAGATAGATATACATACATAGTGAGCAGAATAGCTCAGGTAAAGAAGCAATTATATTAGAAGAAAAGTCTTCTGACAGCAAGCAACACAAGCCTGGAAGTAAGGAAACACTTCATTAAATTATGCATCTATCTTGAGTAAGCTTTCTCATGTGCATAGGCATTAACAGAAGCAGACAGATAATTACAAACAATAAATGATGCTTTATAGGAGAAGTATAATGATGATCAAATGCTGTCAGTAAATTCCTGAGAAGGGTTATGATATCCTGGGCAAAAAATACAGGGGAAAATTGCAAAGAAGAGAATATTTTGATATATTCTAAGATATAATATCTCTCTGAAAATAATCAAGAGGGGAAAATGAAAGGAAAGAATGACTAGCAAGAAAGAAAATCATGAACCAGACAGTGAGTGAAGTCAGGAGTGGAAATTATGATAAAATAAAGTGAACGGGCATGAAATCAGCAGGAAACTTACTTCTGGATTAATAACTATGCACCAATTATATTGGTACACATATGCAGTATTTTGTTTCTCCATTAATGTGTAGAAAATCTTTGTTTTTGATCTTATTAGATATTTTCACAAAACGTTTACAGTCATAAAACATATGCCAATCCATTGAATTAATGCAAATTTTAGTACCATCTAATATCATCTTTAACATGATGCATACATTACCTACCTACCTATGCATTTATACTCAGATTTGGTTTGTTTTCACCATAGTTCCACTTTAACTGGTAAAAATCCGTCATCAATTGTTAATTGACCGCATAAATTATTATTGTTACCTAAGCTATAATTCTCCCTATAACCATAAACACAATAATCCGCCCGAAGGTTGAATCAACCCGGGGACCCTCCCATCAGCAGTCCGACGCTCTGCCCCTGGACTACCGCGACCCACAATCACAATTCACCCTACATGGTCACTAAATAAGGGCCACAGTAGTCCAGGGGTAGAGCATTCAACTACTGACCAGTGGGCCAGGGTTCCATTGCTGCACAAGGCACTCTGGGAACCTGCAGCTCCACCCAAGGTATTTGATTTTTCGGGTACCAGATCTTCCAGTACCTTCACACTTGAAAACTAACTATAATATTTTAAGGCAAACCTCACAAAATGGTTTCTATCTCTCAGAAAGAGAGAGGAAAAAATATTGGAAGACTTTAGCACGAAATGTGGCCATGGAGGAGAAAATGAGTGGAAAGGGATGATACAGAGTAAGGAATTAGGTGCTGAGAAGAGTTGAACAAGAAAAGGAAATGTTACAAATTATGGAAAAGACAGATATTTTGGTTCAGGCACTGCCATAGAATACATTCTTTGCTATCAAGGCGATTTAAAGGGAGAGAGGTGGCTGGAGGGAGTAAGAGAGGAGAGAACTCAGCCAATAGATAAGATCAAGGTTGAAGGAAACTAAATGTATATGAAGGTACAGACTGAAAATCAGATACCATCAGACCGTGGGTAGACCCATGCAGTCCATAGTTAGATCAGCCAAATGTCTAAAATAACCAAAGATGATGATAAATAGAAAAAATTGTACCTTAATACAGAGGGAAGGACTTCGTAGGAAATGAGTCTGATTTAGAAGTAATGAAATCAATGAATGAATGCAAAAAAATTGTTTCTTAGTGGGAAGACCTTGTTACCCTGGACAACGTGGTGTGAAGACAATGAAGCATGATCAGAAAAAATGAAAATAATAAACCTGGTCCCATGTAGTCAACTTGGGATGCTATAAATTCAATTCACATAAACAATTGTGCATAGATTATAGTGTTGTTGTTGAAAAGCAATTATTTAGATATAGAGATTGTTCCATTCTAATTCGATTGAGGATCTAAAAATGGTGCAAGCTTCTCCATGAGTCTTTAGTACAAACTAATCAATTGCATACCCATCACAGAGCAGCAAATTATCCCCAATGAACTTACATAATAAGTGCATCAGTAATGGCAAGATTAAAGAAAACATATTCTCTTAATAAGGGAAAATGTTATGCAGTGTACCATGGCCAAACTGGCAGATCCTCCAAAATGATTATGACGGAGCACAAATCAAATGATTTGCAATAATTAATAGGTCATCACCGAGAAAATCTCTGTGGGCAATACTGATTTAACTTGCCCAAAGGTAGTCATTTGTATACATTGGCAGAGTCAAAAAATAACTCCTGGGAGAAGGGATTGAGTCTTCATTGGGAACTACACAGTACCTGATGACTTTCTCTCATCCAAAATCACATGACAGCAGTGTTTTGTTTGCATAGTTTGTGTCTGAAGTCTCTAAACAAAAATCTGTACCAATCAATATTGCTAATTCTGAAGAATAGAAATATTTGAAAACATCATCAGATAGCTTTCTAATATTTATACAGTGTAGCTTCCTCATCTGTGCTCTCTGTCCCAGTCATAAGCTATAAATTACTAAATCTACAAAGATTTTGAATGCAGGTGTAAGAAATGGACTCAGAAATGTTTGAAATACATTTTTTCTGAATTTTCAATGCATGCCTACATAGGGTGAAATGCAATTAAGAGCAAGCAAACAGCAGCCACTCATGAAGACAGTGCGGCAAAAAAATGCAACTTCTATCACAAGACGAAAATTCTCTGGCAACACTACTTCATCCCAAAGTGGCTACCTGCAAAAGCTCAACCAACCCAAAATAATCAACCAATGGGATTGATAGGTGAATCTGAAACTTGACAATCAATAAGTTAAAAATCCAAAAGAAGGTTTTATGAGTGAGGTTAGAGCTCTTATATTACGAATATCATAATTAGAAAAGATTAGCAACACCACATAATCTCACCACTTAAATTAATTAAACAAACTTTAATGGAGGGAAAATCATGCCGAGTACCCAAACCTTAAATCTCTCCTAATGAACACATTCCTGCTCATGAAAACAAAAAAACTAATACTAACATTTAATACATCCAAATTAAAAATCGTATATTAAGATAAATTTTAAAAGTATAAACAATTATTTAAAATTCTGTCAGTAGTTCTCATGGCATGGCTTTCCAAAATGTTTCATGGGGTCTTTTCATCATTTCAATTTATTTGAAAATAGAAATAAAAAATTTCACACTTAAACTAGGGAAAAGAAATAAATGAGATCGTATGGAAAAAAGAATGAACTCGGAAAAACTGTAAATTTATCATACCTGTTTCATATAAACAAAAAGATTGCTTGGATCACTTCCCACTTGGTTTTGTATAGATGTGACAGATTCTCTAAATTGTTCTGATTGCGAATACTCCGGATCAGCATCTTTAAACCGTTGGGTTAACTTATCTAAGATAGTTGTCATTAACTTAGAATCGCCATTCCTTTTTGTTACCTCGGTCTCGTGGCAATACCTGAGGAACTATACAAATAAATCGTCAGTTTGGAACAAGGAGATTTCAGGAACACGACAACCCACACTACAGATTATACCAAAGTACTTTTCAGTAATTGGGAAATTTGAATCAGACAAAATCTTACTTCACGGAAAGTCGACCAACTGTCACCCTCCATGCCATCGTAATCCCTGCTCTCTCTAATCCTCCTCCCTTTGTATCTCATCATTCCTTTGCCAGAAGTTCCCTAAATCCAGAAAAAAACAATGCTGTCTCAATGAACAAAGAGAGACATAAATATGCAAACTGTACTTCAGCAAATATTAAGGAAAAATTCAATCAAAGAGGTTTACTTTTTTTGTTACGGATAAAGTTTCTTCTGTAACGCTTTTAAGCTTTGGGCCCTCAGGCAGATTACTTGTTTCTCGTGTCAAATTGCCTTTGGTAGGCTTTTCCACACTCTGGAATTAATTGTATGGTCAAAAGCAGTATTACAAGAAGGGAAAAATGGAAAAAATCGACATTTGGGCATATCATACCTCTTCTTCTTCATTGCTAGATGATACATGGATTGTATCAATCATTTCTTAACAAAATACGACCAGAAGTAACCCTGGATGTATTAAATTCTTCCAAATTTGTTTCGCGCTGAGATTCAGACAACTACCTTACACACGAAGCAGTAAGTACTGTTTAGCAGTGTTGACAACATGACAAATTAGGAAAAGAAAATCGAAACAGTAAATATCCTTTCACTCCTGACTAGCAAAAACTTTTAATATTTCAGGATCAATTTTTTAATCTATATCACATCCGTCACATTTAATACACTCTAACGAAAGCCATTATACAATCTTAAAACAACTTTCCAACATTGTTTGCTACAATGCTGAATGAAGCGTCAAACTAAAACAAAAACGTTACATCTGGCTGAGATTATTATTATGATATTATTTCTTCAAAACGCGTTATGAGCGTCAAATTTTGGATGGTTTTCGTTAACAGGTACATATTCTTCTAAGTTCAATCCTTCTTTCGACAATAAGTTAACACAGGGCTGCCAACGTTTGTATTAAAATTATAATACGTTGCAGCCAACCTTACAGATTATTAAACAAACGAACAAAAGTGTCAACTAACCACGAAGGTACAGCTTCGAAGCAGGTACAAAGGAAATTTTCCATTTATCTTGAAATAATTAAAGCTAAGATTCGCCCATATTAAGCAAACCCCGATAATGTATGTCAGCTAATTGATTCTACAGAAATTTAGGCAAAGGGATTATGTATTTAAAAATGAATAAAACTATTTTCAATGTGACCTTAATTTTTATTTTCCTTGACATTCTTTGGAAAATTACTATAATACTTTTATAAAACATTAATTTTTTCAAAGGGCCCATATGTGCTGCTGATGTTTGCAATAGATGGCAGGACAGGCACCCTTTTGAACTTGCCGTAGTCGAAGTTTGCTCTGCTCTTCTTAACGTTCCCAGCGAAGACCATCCCCTCCCTCACCTTTCCCAGAATTCAATGCATACCACCAGTGTTAGTCAGCCATGTTAAGGTGTGAGTGGTGCAAGGATGTGTTAGTGCTTATGGTTTAATTTGCCGTATTTTCGTGGATTCAAGAAGGTGGAGTGCCATAAAAACGTTTACAAAGATACCTAAGGAGTGGAAATATGAGTTGGGGAACCGAGCTTTGGGTGAGTTCAGTCGTTATTAAAGATTTTTTAATTATTATTTCACCGCTCGGCCTCCGGGTGAAATTCCTACCGTCACGGCAGTCGGGAAACGTCATCGCGGAGTTCTTCGCCGTCCCGCTAATAACATCGTACGAATGTATTCCTTGTTGTGATACTGTGTGTACAAAGGCCGTGCAATGGATTAAAACTACAACAGGTGTACCAATACGGAGTAGTAATGTATGATTGATTGTCTTAGAGGTGTGTTGGGTTATTGTTTACGCGAAAACATGAATCGGGCCTGGGTTAAATAGTTATTTTAACTCCTTTAATCATTTTCAAGGGTTTTCGTTGTATCTTTTTATAAAAACATTTGTCTACTTAAGGTGGTTATGCCTGACATGTTTAAAGTTATAGTTTCAAATATTCCGTTATGTACCAGAAATACACTATTCGATTATGCTAGTGGTGTATGAAAGTTATTAAGACCCAACCCCAAAATATGGGTGGGACGACATCAGTTTCGTATTGGTTATATGCCCACGTCGTACTCCAAAGTGGTTCTCTTGTTGCCCTTGGAAACGACTTGTTTGAAATCAGTACCCAGTAGTTAAGCTCGGACCTACCTTGATGTCGGTGTTTTAACTGAAAGTATAAATTTATTGTGCAGTGGAATACTTTGTATGATACCACCCGTGTAATAAATGATCTCCGCGGCTGCAAGAATCAGTAACTAAGATTTGTTTACTTTAATTTGAAATAATAACAATACTGTTATCTGTCATCATTCACAGTAAAAGTGAGTTTTGGAACTGCCGAAAATCATTAAATTAAAAACTAATATTTTTAGATCGACTTGCGGTCAAAATTTGATTAAGGTGTCATGACTTGTCATCGTTTATCACCTGTTTTTTTGCGAATGATGACCGATCTGCTTATGGATAATGGGAGTCCAGCCCTGAAAACAAAAACTTTAAATCATCTTTGATTTACTGTATGATGGATGATCATATCATTTGCTTCTACTTATAATTATATGCTTAGCTATTTATCTATTATGCATCGTTATTGCTTATGAGAGAACTAATGAGAACGTAGTTACCATCCTAATCTTAGGATTCATATTTACGTTACGCCTAAGTAGTGGTACTTATTTCTACCTTTTTCATTCGTGCTCTGCTGCTGGTTGAAATAAATGTTATTGTTTGAAACTGCTGTCAGTGAGTGGCCTTTTGAAGGTGTAAGAATAGCCAGATTTACAATCTTAGTGGAAACGTATGGAGAAGAGTTCAAAATATAATCTGGCCAAGAGAAACCCACACTAAGCGGCAATAGTGCATATGTTGGTTTTATACTTGCGATGTGTAGACTATTGATTCCTACATTACCTGAGGGATGAAAGCTGGAGGAAAGTTCTTCAGGGCAGCACATCTTTAATGATTTCAAGGATTAATGTGAATGAGGAGTATCATATATTAAAATCGAGGACTGCATATTATCGTATGGGGCAGTACCGGGAAACCGATTTTTATTTACATTGGAAAAATGTTTTACGTATTCATTATATGCCTTAGAAATTCATAGAAATTAAATACTTTGTTGAATTATGCAAATTTATTTGGCGATTTGAGAGGATGATATTTATTAAAGTCAACAAAAAACCTTATGAGTTTGCTATCAGAGGTGTTCACGTGAAGTTCATATCGTTCAACTTCGAACAGAGCGCCTAGACGGGGTGTAAATATTGCCTCATGGCATGGTATATCGTATCAGGTTTTCCAGCCATGGTGAGAACTAATCGACTTGAATTGAGCAAATACGGACATTTAAAGAGCAAATAGAATGTATCTCACCAATATATTGTCTTTAAAATTACAAGGTAATGGAACACAGTGGTTGTATATTGCTGTGTATTATATCTGGCATAACGCCCATTCTTAAAGAGTGTTAAATGATTCATTTTTTCGGGCCCGCACCAGCCATATATGGATCAAGCAATCGCGAGAATTTATCCACTACATAGGAGGATCTTGCGGTGCGAATAGATCACATTGAAGAGATATAAGCTCTTCCAAAGGACTATATGTGCACTTGAACGAAACAAAAATTTTCTAATATTACCCGTGTTCTGAGAAAAATGACTACAGCGGATGAACAATTCCAGTTTTCCCCAGTAGAAGAACTATAGACCTGATCTAGTTTTTCAAATTTAAGGCCCCTAATATAAAGTTTAATATGTAAATTAAGTTAAGTGATGCATGAATCCCTTGAATTTTTATTTTTTATGATTTGCGTGTTTTCCCGATCATATTCCCATTCAAATTATTGTTGTTTTAACGTATTATAGGGAGGCCAAAGTTGCTTCTATGCACAACCGTAATACCCGCCCGCGAAGAGATTTGCGAGGAGCCTAGCCATGTAGCCAGTATGACAATGAAATTATACAAATTGTACAGTATGTTGCCAAGGCTGTAGCGAATTAATGATCTACCAGTTCCGCCTCCGTTTCGTTCTCAGTTCCGTCGGACTAGTTGAGGTTGGAATTGATTTCCCTTGTTTAATGTATTTTGCACTCTACTTGGGTCTTAGAAGAATACGTTTTTACATGTTGGGCTGATTTTTTAATGCGGTTATAGCCATTCTTGAAAACCTGCTACATCCCTTTCCTTGATGGGCTGCCGTTGAAGAGCGAATTTATTTAACGAAACGTCTCCTGGCAGGCTTCCTCAAATGGTCGGATGCGAGCAGCTTACCGTGTGATGAAACTTGCGTGCTCTAAATCAGAGATATTAATGAAATTGAATTGCATTTCATTGAACATATGCTATTATCATGAGGTTTAAGACTTTTTTGGAAGTATATGTTTTAACCATAAATTTTATATTACATAAGTTCTATTTATCAATATTAATAAAACAAAGGTTATGCGACTTATAGAAAGAAAAAGGCGAAGCTTGGAGATTTCGTAGATTATAATTGGAGGGCAAAAACTAGAGCAGGTAGAACAGTTGACGTATCTCGCAAGTGTTTTGGACCAACACGGTCAAAGTAGTACGGACGTAAGGAGAAGAATTGCGCCAGGCAAAGAGGCTTCATACAGTTGATGGCAAGGACGTTGAGTAAGGATATTAAGAAAAGACTCGTAAAAATTTTGGCATGGAGCGTAGCTATGTACGGCGCGGAAACGTGGCCATTGAAGCAGGAGGATAGACGTAGACTGGAGGCTTTTGAAATGTGGGTGTGGAGAAGTTGAAATGGACAGCGAAGAAAACAAATGAGGAAGTACTTGGTATGGTGGGCGAGGACAGGGGTTTGTTGGGAGAAATCCTATGGAGGCAGGAAAAGTGGCTGAAGGGGGTATTGACCGGCAGTGGGATGTTGAAGACTGATAGAAGGGAGAATGTCGGGCAAACGAAGAAAGGGAAGGAACAGGATAGGGATGTTGGACGGGATGATGGGAGGAAGAAGGTACTCAAAGATGAGGAGGGACCTGATGTAGATGTCTTTCTAGGAGTCAAAAAATATTTATTTAGGAGCTGTGTCCATCCAAAAACCTAACTTAGCCGGTAGATTACCTAACAATAATAATAAGTTCTATTCGAAGGCATAGTGGAGATGTAGTGCTAAACTTAGAAGAGTTGTGCTATTGGTACATTGTTTACCCTTTACACAATTTACAATATACAGCGTATGAATGATATGCGCAGTTTTTGAGACCAATGGACATTGTTTAAAAAAATCAAGTAATAACACGATATATTGCTCATCATTCCGGTTGGAATTAAGACGATTTTTATCATCATCGTGTTTCCTTAACTGACAGATTAGAGGAAGTCGGACGTATAGTTTGAATCATAGGCTTTGAATTGTCCTTAATTTATCGATGATATTATTGTCACCTATGTTAGGAATAATTTTCCCATTTCATGTGATGCCATGTCTTTCCTGTTTTGTCTTTCAAGTTATTAAAATCGTGGAAATTCGTTTTGCATCCATCCGCTCACCGACTGGTTATCGCACTGCCTATAACACGAGTGTTTGCACGGAAGTAGAACGCCTGGTCACGCTCTGTACCTGTCGCCTATGTTACCGAAGTCAAGGTGCCTTACGCCACGCCACGCATCAACACTTTTCAGCATTCAGTGGTTCATCAAGTATAACTGCCTCGATCTCTGTTAGCTTCAAATCAATATGGGTAGTTCTATAAATTTTGTTTGCATGATTGATGCAAGTGGTCGGTGTTACTTAATTTAAGACAATAGATGTTATAACGAGGTAGTCACGAGGTTCATTCGTTTTAGTTGATGCAATATTTTGGGAACTTAAACCCTGATAGTTGAAGAGCTTCCACTTCTGAAAACGGTTAATCAAGATATTTTTTACGATCACCTTTGTTTAACCTTATCATTTCTTTGAATGATCAATTAGAATGGATCGCTGTCATTTATATTAATGAAAACAACTGCAGTTGGGTCCAAGGGCGTACAATTACACGATCTTAAGTACGTGGTATTCCAATGGTTAGACCGCTGGGCTACTGAGCAGAGGGCCAGGCCAGAGGGCACGATTCCAGGTGTCGCCTCTCAAGAACAATCAGCTTCACCCGAGCTGCGTGATTTTTCGTGTACCAGATCTCCCTGGGAAATCATAGGTGACACGAGGAAAGGAACTGGTCCCTGTATCCTTGTGTGAATTTCACGCGCCGTTGGTTCTGAGTGACGACCTCTATCCTCTATCATATCAAACTTCGGGTTGATTACTATGGTTAAGTGCGTTTATACAGGGTGTGTTCGAAAAGTAATGCAATTTTTTTTAAGATTTAGGGTTACGTAGTGTGGATCGTGTCGGGTGGGGATTATAACTTACTGTAAAACCTGAACCCGTAACATGAGTGCGTTCGTTGAATTAAGCACTTCTAACTTAAGCTTATGGCTTTAGTTAGAAGTGCTTGGGTAACATGAGATCGAGACTTCGTTGGCTAGAGGGAAAATGTATTCGTTGCTTCCTCCAGTGTTGATGACTTAGATGGGTAAAAAAGACGTAAAGGTAACGTGCTGGAGGGAGTTGTAGTTGTAGCGTATCTCTGACTACAGCAAATTTGTTACCTAGATTTAAACGTAAGGCCATTCATTTTTAAACCTAATCGACAACTTTTGATTCTGTGCGTTTAATTAGTCATCTGAAACGGCAGGCAGTGTGGTAGTCATCCTTAAAATAATATTACGTCTATTTGTCAAAATGGAGGCTTTTATGCGCATTAATTTTGAAGAATACTGCAAGGGTCTCATCGGTGTGCCTTGCTGTAAATATATGTGCTAAACGAAAGAAAAAACTTTTGTATCGCAAAAAGATGTGGTAGTGAAATGATTTGCTATCAATTTTAATTGAAATTCTTAACTCGCGTGAAGCACTCATCTTCGTTGCTGTATTGTGTTTACTTGACGATGATCAGTTTCCCTGAACTGCGATCCTTCAACGGAATGCCAAAAACGAGTTACGACATGAAATAACCATTCAAACCCATCATCGGCTGTTTTTCTTTGGCTTTGTTTATTTGGCACCCCATTTCGGCAATCATTCATTTTTAATTCCAATCGACTGCTTTTGATGCTTTTTACTCTACGTGAGATATTTTGATAGATCTAGTGCTGTTGTTTTCCATAGACTATGCAGAAATCCCAAGTTCCGGAAGGCATACAAGTCATTTTCATTTCCAAATTCAAGATAACGTTAATTAGTTCTTTTTACTTTTATTCCATGGAATTACCATGAAATATTGCATTAAGGTTAATGAGACGTGGTAGTTCAGTGGGTTGAGTGCTGGGCTCCTGACTTCCTGGGAGGACTAGGGTGCAACCCGGTGACAACTCCATATGATTTATCGGGTACCAGACCTTACATGGGAATCTCACAGGCGAGACAGGAAACGGAACCGCTCCCTGCCCTGATGTGTGAACTCCACGCGCCGCGGCGATCTGTTGGGCTTAGTTCTGGTGAGCTCGAACTTCACCTATGGAACCGACCTTCGGGTTGATTACTCAGATTCGGAAGTTTTTAATTTTTTAAATGACAGTGAGTGCAAGGATTTCCACCTCAATTCGCGTAATGCCTCACATATTCTAATACTTACTCTTTAATACGTATTGTTATTATTTTACGCAAGAGTGTAAACTCACTGGAAAAAGCCAGCGCTTCATGCATTGGCAAGATGATGTTACCCCATCAAACGGACGGAAATGTCGATTTCTTTCAGGTTTTTTGTCATGAAGGATATCATCTCATATAAACGTCGTGCCCACCTGAGTGCATGACCTTGGGAGACTTCATGTAGTTCATCTTCTCGGGCATTGCGCAGCGATCGCGTGTATTGTTTTCCAAGCATATTCATTCGCCAAGACCATTGGCCTGCAGCTGTCTTAAGGTAGTTAGTTTATTAGTTTTTCGATAGTGCTCCACGCACAGAAATGTATCACCAATTAATTTACAATGGCAAAGACCTTAAATAAAGGACAGTTAAAAAATATCAGAGTGATACTGATTATTTTCAGAAAGATAATGATAGGTTGGTAAATGTGTAGAAAGGAAGCAAAAACGGTTACTTGTTTTCAAAAAGTGAATTCAGCGGAGAGGGAAGGTCGGAAGGAAAGAGAACATTTGAACTGTTTTCTGGCCTAAAGTAAACAGAGTAAATTAGTTCTCAAGGGTTGGTAGGCCTGATTGTTCTCAAATTGATGAGAAAAAAGTAATTGAGGACTGCTTACGATAGAATTGAGGTTATTGAGGAAGACCAAAACTTCCTGTTCGTGGTACGTTTGGCTCTGCTTAGGTGTTTTTAAGACCAGAAATAATTGTTCTTAATAGGTATTTGATGTAGTGATAAATAAATTATATCACATTTATGCATTTATTATCGTGCTTTGTATGAAAATACTTTCTAAACGCATCTTTATGATTCACTCCTATGAATCGGATACCGTGGCTTTGTATCATGCCCACTTCCTACGCGCAGGGTCCAGGTTTCCACTCCATATTCAAGGTATTTGGTACGGTGGGCGTGTGCTGATTTCAGGGTTTCTTCGCTCTTCCTCTGAAAATATTGCCTGTCACGCCAACCCAGCGCGTTATGTCTTAGAATATTTATCATGTTTAGTCGAACATTATGCAAACCATTTTCTCGCTCTTACTTCGTTTTCCTTTGTGTATTCCTGGGGATTCAATCATGTGACGAACAGGAGTGAGGGGACGTTGTTGAATTCTTTCAATTTTGGCTGTGTAAAGTGTACACAACGCAAGCGAAAACGTACGCAATTTGTACGCAATGATGTTCCTGTCAGGGTCCGAAATGGTAATGGATATATATTGTATAGGTGAAAGAATTTTGCTGGTAATTTTGAATGAGAAGAATTGTGAGTTAGGTCCATAGTCCACGTTCTCTTTGCACACTTAGGTCGTAACTGTCTGTACTGTAAATTATATGTTAAATCGTAGATGACCTAATCGTATGCCTCTCTTAATTTCATCAAATTTGCTCCTCTGAAGTGAATTTATTTGTTCCTCCGATTTAAAGTGAGCCTGGAACGTGAAGAACTTCATATGTTTGGTTCATTTTTTTCAAAACTTTGGAAACCAAAATAATCGTTTTCAATCAAGGAAAACATTCCAGTAGTTGAAGATGCATAAATTTTAAATGGGAATGGCTCAGCTAAGGTTAATTTTGATAAAGGCGAACACAGTGGATAATATGACGTGATAAGAAAGCGAGTAAAACTCCCTTTGGTAACCCCTAAACTTTCACTCTTGTCAGGAAAAGAATTTTGACTAATAAGAACGTGGCGCCCGTCCCATCATAATGGGCCATATTATCTAAAGGATTTTCCAAGTCCTGCTACACATTTAAGGATAGAAATAACCGGTATCTCCTGTGCAGTCGTCTTTGATTGCCCTTACCAGTGGCTCGCCGAGGCGATGAAACGAGTGCGAAGTACTATCCAAGGTCCCGGCGCGGTTTATTGCCCTCTAGCCGTCGTCCTCTCCACCGTGTGCCGGGGAGAAGTGTGTCTACGACTCGCGACAAGAGGGGGTCGAAAGAACCGAACGTGCGCTCGGGCACTTTCTTCATTAGCGTGGTGGCAATCCAACCCGGTCGGTCAGGATGGAGGAAGTTTCTATTCAGAAGCATGCCCACTTGCCTCCTCTAGGGTGTATGGTAGGGGGTGATTTCACCTGGTATGCGACGTCGAAAATTAAGTCTTTATTAATCCTAGTTGCGATGAGTTAGCCATTACAGTCAATAATGAAGGGAACGAATTCCAGGAATGGTAATTAACTGATGGAATTCGAAATGTTTGGCTGACTTGACTGCCAATTTGTAAACTGTTAACTCACCTCGCACTGTAGGAAGCAGCATAAAGATAAACATTTGTTTCTCGTAACTTTAACATCTTGGTGATTTAAAGATATTGGTTCTGAACTTTCACCATTTGTGGTAACTTGTGAGCCTTCACGTTCCTCTCCATATAGAACAGGCATTAAAAGTACGTGCGAAACTAAAAATATCGACTGTTGTCATTTTTCTCTTCATTGTAATTATTTTTCATTTCCATAGCTTTAATGTTGATCTTACTAGGCGCAAAAATTACGATTTTTCAAATAGTGTTTTAGAGGGAATCAGACAATGTCACTGTACTTGCACTTCTGAATGTTCCTTTCAGAGGCATGAAAAACCCTCGCCGTCTCGGCGGGCCACCGTACCACTTTTGATCGTTGAATTATTATGCGTTACATTGGTCACCTTCGATTGTAATGCTGTATTAACACCTGAAAAGGCTCGGGGGAACATCATGTATTAAATAAATAATTTTAACTATAAACGAACTGGTAAAATTACTGTTTGCTTGGGATGTAAGCTTTCGTTTTCAAATGAAGATAATCCGTGCAGAAACGTACAAACTCAACGTACAAACTCAGGCACTCACCTATTTATGGAAACTCCATTGAGTCGGTTCTGTGGCTAGAGCACTGGCTTACCTCCATGAGGGCCCTCGTACAAATCCCAGCGGTGGCAGAAATTGTTAGAGGCATCCCCATCCACACTTGGTTCTACGTGGCACTTCAAGTGTGACACGCCGTGTATCGGATAGGACCTGAAATAGTGAAGGGCTCCATTTAGTCTTTTAATCCCTTTTCGACTTCTTAATACTGAGTAGGCTAATGATGGCCTAGTGTTTCTCGCTAGCCTTACCCCATTCGCTCAAAATCTTACCTCAACCACATTCCCCCATGCCCATCCTCCATGGCGCAGGTGACCTTAGTTAACCGTCACCCTCGTAATAAAAACTAATATTGGTATTGAAATCTGAAAAAAAGTGGTGATAGTTTTGGTGCACAATTCCCCGAGTATATTACGTATAACGTACTCTGTTCACAATGATCTACTTTTAATCTTTTAGCGGGTAGATTTCAGATGTCATTTTTTTCCACGAACGATTGGGGATCAGAATAAAATTGTCCGATCGTGGTAGAGTGATATTTGGGTCAAAATTAGACTGGTGTATATTCACCTTCTGCCACACACCCTAGCGGTGGCTTGCAGGGTGTTAAAATAATCAAAAAATATCAATGTGACAATTGCCTTCATGTCTTTGACCACCCTCTTCTAACCATTGTGTTATATTTGCCAACCACTAGTATCTTAATCCTTAAGTCCTGCTATATTCCACGTCACTGCTAACCTCACCTGTGTCTACATCGTTAAACTTAGGGTGAATTTTCCTGTTTCAAACAATGCAGAAAAAAATTTATTATTTAAGTTTCTACCAATCACTTTTTACTCTACCCCTGTGGTAGAAATGTTGAATTTTCGGATTTCCCCCCGCCGTTGCTGTAGTGTCGTCTACAGGTTGTACTATATTCTGTAAATGTAAATATATGCCGCTAAATTTCTAACTTTAATGCCAGTCTGTCGATTCTCCTCGCCATAGCCATGGTTATTGATATTAAAAAGCTCGCTCAGGTGGAATGATATTTTGGCATCGGTTTAAGGCCTGGCGAAGCGGAGCATATGAGCATAAGAATCGATTCAGAAGTGGAGGAAGGTCCGACTGGGCGGAACGAAATAAGTCTGGGGTTGGGGCGTCTGGGTTGGTCGGTCGGCGGTTGAGGTGTCTCTCCTCCCCTTCCCGCATCCGCTACCCGCCCCCAGCACCTGCTCCAGCCAAGTGGTAACTGGGAGGAAGGAGCATCGGGAGGGAAGAAGTGTATAGGGGAGGGGTGGGTGATCGGACGCATGAAAAGCGAGCGGGTAGAGGTTTTTGTTAAAGCTTGTAAAGGTCCCCCGAAACTGGTGGCAACCTCGAGTTTATTTTGCTCGTTCGGTCACTGCCAGTTTAAAGGGAATAGAAAGCTCGGTTGTTATTGACCCCCATGCTTCCTGCATTACTAAACTTCTGGTTTAAGAGATTTGTTGACGGACGCGCGCTCATTATTGCGTAGGGAACTTCATGGTTTTGAATATTTAGTTGAGGAGACTTATCGATTTTGAATTATTTCCAGGGAGAAATGGAATGCGCGGTTATAAAATTGCCCTTGTGTGCGCGACCCAGGCGTATTACGGCCTCGTGTGTAAATATGAATTTTCCGTGATAAATTTCATGCCAACCTAAATTAGTACTTTGCACCTTGTGTTTGTCATGTTCTTCGAACACACGGCGAGAAAAACGGTTACTGTCTACAGGTATACGCACACTACGGAATGCTTATACTGGGGCGTTCCAGACCAAAATATCCAATATATTTAATTTTGAACACATGAATTAAAAAAACCAATGGCCAAAGGAGCATACGTGAAGAAAGCAGCATGTGAATTCGGAACTGAAGAAGAAATAAGCGAAATATAGTGTGCAGCGTGATGCTACACGTGAGGCATAGGTTTTAACGAAAAGCAATAAAATAGAGCGGAGCCTTCGAAAGGTGTATTTAGATACAGATGTTCAAAGGTCGGAGAGGATAAAGAACGAGGAGGTACTGAGGAGAATCGATCTGTGAGGAGGGGATGGATAAGACAGGTTTGTGGACGAGGTGAAAGGGAACTGATATGAAGAGAAAGGCACAGGATAAGAAAGTGTGACGGATTACCGATGAGCTGCCTAGTAGAATACAATGGTGATGAAAACAAACGGTCTAGGCTCAATATTTTTCCGGAAATAAGACACTGCGCATGTGTCTGCATTTTTCGCAATCGTTGGTATCTTATTTCTCAACAGACACACTCCCACATGTTCCCGAATAATTCAAATCCTCGTGCATCAACATTACCATCCAAAAATACATGGGATGATGACGCACACCGCCCCTGACCTACGACGAGTAGACGACGACAGGGTGTGTGGTGGTGCTGCTACGGCCATCGGAGGGCAGAGATTTCGAGACAGCTGCGAGACTGCATTGAATGTGGCGAAGGAAAAGAGAAGGGAGGAAGTTCGGCGGTGTGTGAAGCGGGGGAGGATACTCATCCTCGAAATCTACAAGGCGGGAGGAAGACTAATAGCTCGCACGATAAAATACAGGGGTCCTTTCAAGAAAGAGAAAACGGCGAGAATGAAGAAATTCCGGTGATGAAACCGAAGAGCGCATCGTACCAAGGATCTTAACGTTCTCAGGACTTTTAAGGCACGGAACGTTGAGTAACTCACACTACAGTTAATGCACAGCCATTAACGAATTAATAACTTAAGCTGCCTTAGGGGAACTACCCATATAGATCAACATTGGAAGTATCACATGACAGTTCTTCGTTTTCCGGCCCTGGAAAGTCACAACATTCCATTTTTGTTCACTGAAAATGTTATGGGCCCCGGAGAAAAAAAGAGGTTCGAGCGAACGTAGAAAATATGAGCAGCAAAAACAGTTCGTTGGACGAAGACACATTAAAACTGCATTTTCATAAAATAATTTATATTCTAAGTTACAACAGACCACAATGGACGTGTGTACATGAGCTACACCTAGGTCTAATGCTTCGTTAAATCTCTCTTACATAAGCGTTCTGATAATGAAAATAAAATTATATTTTTTACAGAAGGACTTACTGTAGTACAACATGAATCACAATGCAAAGCATTACTTGCAAGCAAAGAATGTGGATTTATAGCCATAGGCAGGAGAAAAAGACGGTTCTTCCTTATCACTTGTGTTATTTTACGAATAAGCATATTTACATAAGAATCAATGGAAAGGATAGGAATAATAGGAGGTGAAAAGATAAGGAAGTTCGATTTGCAAAGGATAATGCTTTATCAAGTGAGACTGCTAAGAAGCTCCAGTCCTTGGTGATCTTACTAATACGCTGTTCAACACCCAACCCCTCACCGATTAGCCAACTCACTCGAAACATATGGGATGACGATAAATCATAATGAAACGCACAGTATGAAAACATAAAAAACCGAGAAGTCTAAGATAAGGATAAGACGCTAGTGTGTGTGTTAATTGGAGTGGACGGAACAATTTATTTGAATAGCATTTCCACAAAAATTATCGTGCTAACAAGGATTAGGAAATGAATAGACTTTGCCGCTTTCCAGAAATATTTTTCAAGAAC
Source organism: Hetaerina americana (assembly GCF_022747635.1). Taxonomy (NCBI): domain Eukaryota; kingdom Metazoa; phylum Arthropoda; class Insecta; order Odonata; family Calopterygidae; genus Hetaerina; species Hetaerina americana. The sequence continues at coordinate 4,667,191 of NW_027286941.1, read as the reverse complement.
TAGTGTTTGGGGCCCTATGTATGAGGGTTGACCAGAAAGTTACTTACGTTTCGGCCTAGCGTGGGGGTAGAGCCACTATCTTGGTGCCTAAACGTCCCTACATTGAGTACCCATACTGATATGGTAGTGTGTGCAGACTGTGGTTCATCTATTTTACTCATTGCAAACTGTTAAAATATGCGCTGCTATAAAAATTCTGCGAGTTATGAAGTGCGATCTGTGATTAAGTTTTTACTAGCAAAAAACCACAAGCCAATTGAAATTCATAGGCAACTTTGTGAAGTGTACAGAGATGAAAAAATGAGGGAAGGCGGAGTGAGGTAGTGGTGCATTCAGTTTAAAATGGCCGCACCAATGTCCACGACGAGGACCCTAGTGGTCGGTTTATTTTTTATTTTATGCCTAGCATTTGTGACATATGATCTGACAGTGAAAATTAACGAAAAAATTGATGGTGAAAAACGTCGATTTACGATTCTCAAGCTAGACGTGGCTTACAACACGGTGCTTTGACAATGGCGCAAAATTGCATGCTGTTGTAAACAATTTTTTGAAATGTAAGGCGGTAGATTTCTTCTGAGACGGAATTGAAAAGCTTATGTATCGTTATGAAAAATACCTTAATTTGAACGGCGACTATTTAGAAAAAAATTAAGAATGTCCCTTTCAAAAATTATATAGTAAAACTTTGTCTTGTCACTAGGTTCATATTTTATTGCAAATCATCAGTTACTTTATGAAGAGCCCTCGTACATTAGAGAAATAAACCGAAAATGGAGACTTTAACGTAGAATGATATGGTTCACATTATTAGGCAATGAAGCGGAAGGATGCAAGCTGATAGTAGGCTATCGAGATCGGAGAAGGGATGGGAACAAAATCTTTTTTCCAGTCATGACGCCAAAAAGTGCTGAGAATAAAAATCTCCATTGAATTTGATCGAGTCTGGTATTAAATAGACAGAAATCAAAGCTTTTTTCCGATGGCCCCTTATTTTGTTCAAGACATGCATCACATTGATTCCTGATTCGATAGCTTATTTTTTACGTCCAAACACTCTTTCTCTTACGTGGTCTCATAAAACGAATGTTCATCGCTTTTACATTTATGATTCATATACTCCTTCCATTTAGACTGCATAGAATACTACCCAAGCATTTATTCATGCTATGGTCTAATCCAAAACTATTTAGGCATGCTTTGAAATGAGGTGATTTAAAACCAACCTTAAACATCGGATATTTTGGAACTGATGTATAAAATTTCACCGCTGTCTGCTGTAGCTCGAAGTTATTGTCATTCGCTATGTAGAAAAGATTGGTGCCCTTTAAAGCAGGCTTCGTTATTCATTTTCAATAGCTGAGAGAAATTTAATTCAAAGATGTGATTAAAATAAAATTAAAAATTTAAAAGTAGAAAAATAGAAAGAAACTGAGAAACATATTATCAGAAGAACCCTATCTATCCATGAAGAAAGTCAGTGTGATTTTCTTCATTTGGACGTCTTCATTTCTTTGGTGAATTCAACCCGTAAACTATTTTCAAATCCATTAAATAGTGCGGAACATTATTCTCATGTGCTTTTTGAATGCAATTTTTTGGCTTTTTTATTTATGTTTACATACAATCACACCTGGTGAAGGGCCGAAACCTACTGTCGCAGGAAGGATCTATTGTCTTAAAATGTGCTTTCGATTGGTTGTTTTCCTTAAGAATAATAATTGGTTATTCTAAGATGCAGTATATATAGGACCCATAGCCGAAATTGTTTTAAAAGAACCACTGGCTTCCAATCGTATTCCTGTTGTTTGTCTGCAAGTACATATGCGTAGAAAGGAAGCTATTTCTTCTGGAAAAATTATAACCCCTTTATAATTTAATTTTCTTATCTCATGAATTGATAGACCATTTGGAGAATACGGCAAATTTTTGCCCCAGACGTGGCAGTCAACCTTAATTCACTCATCTCCCTCGACTGATCCCAGAACGAACACTCTCCTGCCTGTGGGATTAAAGCCTTAACATATGGCCATCGTTCGCTTTTATTCTTTGAAAGGCTTACCCCTAGTTTCTCTCCATCCATCTTTTTACTATTTCTGTATATTTGCCCGATTTAACCATCGGCCTTCAGCTTGATGGAGTCGGGCCTCCACTGTCGAGGGCCCCCCAAAATGACTTCTGCTACCACCGGAGGAACGCCCCTGACCATTTCCAGCCAGGTATCTACTCGCTCCTATCAAGGAGAGTCGAGGGGCAGCAAGCTCAACTCGTGCGTAATCGTCCATAAATGCTTGCTTTGTGGACTCAATGCAAAAATTTGGAGCGGAAGAGAGAAGCCAGCGGGGCGTTGTTTGAACCCTCCGGGTCGTCATCTTCCTTAGAATGAAACAAACCATGCGTGTTCTTCGGGGTCGGAGTACGTCTTTCTCTCATCCCCCGTCGACATCTCCGGCCGGCCATTTTCCCCTTTCCACAACCCCCCTCCCCCAGCCCTTTGCTCGCGCGCAAATCCTTAAGAGGGCCGTGGCCTTGAGGGAGCGGACGGCCGGTGGCGACGGTGTCCCTCGCCCACGCGACTGCCTCTTCGCGGCCGTTCTCTCTCACGGATATACGGCATACCTCTGCGACTCCTCCATCTCTTTATCCTTCTGCCACCCCCCCTCCTTCTCTTCCTCCCTTCCCCAACCCACCTCCGTCTCTTCCCTCCGCAAGAGTTTCGTTCGTTGCCTTTCGTGTCCTCCGACCCTCAAAGAGAGATGCTCGGTCCACGTTTGGTAACGGGGAAGGCTCCGGGCGTCCTTTTTTTTGGAATCGTGACTGAGGATGTGGGTGGCTGAAATCACGGAATCCATCTGTCTGGCGGTCCATTTTTTTCTTTAATGGATGGTAGAGGAATGGATCTTTGCCGCTTAAAATACCTTCTAAGTGCGTATCGTGCTATCGTCGAGATTGGCTTTCTATGTGCTAAATGGCCGGCATTTCCCAATTTTCTCCGAAGGTTTGGTTGTTAAGTCTTTTATAAACTCATTAGTTTCCTTCCCCAAACTCGTATTTCCTTTTTGAAAGTTATTTGTGTGTTCATTTTAATTTTGTTTCTTTTCTATTATTAATAAGGATTATTGATTTATAGTAGAACTATTTGCCGTATCTTTATTATATATTTCTTGCTTAGCATTTGCCATTGCCCTTATCATTGCCCTTTCGTGACCTTTGAGTGTGCCATAGCTTTCAAAGTTGATTATTGTTTGGCTATCTGTAAGTAAATACTTCATTAGTTAGCATCCCGCTCCCCGGCCTGCTCATTTCAAAGACTTAAGAGCATTAAAGCTTTACAATATTCGATCAAGCCCGCAAGCAATGACCTTCGAAGTATGACCCTCCGAAACTTCTAACTATGAAAATATTTCACAGTTGATATGAACAGCGCGTTATTTATGATGTAGATTATAACCGAATGTTACTTCTTTCATGTTATGGAAACTTAGTTCTTTTTGTCTTTTGAATAATGATTCTGTAAGGGTGCTTGCTTAGTCATTATTTTAAACCTCTGCTGCAGGTACATGCTAAAATGTAGACGCTTGAACATTTGCATGCCTATAATTTAAAGCGTTTTTATTAGAAAGGAGCCTCACGAAGAAAAAGGCCGGAATAATTTGTATTTTCAGATCCAAAGTATTTTTCCGTGCCTGTTAATGCTTGGCCATGATTATAATTTTTGAAATTTGCAAGATATTAAACTTAAATCACATATTAATTGTTCATCGTCATTTAGTGTTTGATATTATTAATAAAGCACAAATTGAAAAGGTTTTAGCTTAGAATATATAATACATAACACAACTCCCTTAGTAGCCCGTTTCAAGGCATCTATCGTGTAAATCTGCAAATAACCTTGTATCAACGGGTGGTATTAATTAAGCGCCTTCATGGTTTAATTAGTAGAGCCCTCGTAAGTGAAGATGTGTTATCATAAATGCAAGTATTTGATTAATTTAAGAATTTTACTTTTACATTCATGTAACTTGGAATTTCCAGAACACTGAATTTTCATAAAAAATATGTATTTTTTATGCTGTTTATCTGGGAAGATAATAAGCGTAATATTTCTCCAGGTTCGAAGCATCTTCCTTCACGACTTAAGATTTTTTTTAAACGACAATAGTCATATTTTTGCTCCCAGTTTCACACACACTTGCAATCATTCTTAATTTTTCCTCACCTCCTCCCCCCCCCCATACTTGACACCCTCGGTGATGACGTTTTAACATCGATGCGCCTGCCGTTTTTGCAATTAAATTCGTATATTCTGAAATTTTAGTTAGTTTCTTTCTACAATGAAGAGGAGTTTCAGGGAGTCAAGTTTTCTACCGTCATCTTTTCTCTTCGACGGCGTATGTTTGATCTGCCTCTGTTAGAAATGAGTAATGGGCGATGTGCCAAATTTAATTATGACTCAAAATTTTGGTCCTCCATTTATCTCATGCCATAGGATGTGGCGAAGTCCCTTCCAGTGATGCTCTTGAATCGAATGCCATTATTTCACGCAGTGGCGTATCTCCTCGCTTGTGCGGCATTCCTATTGCTCATCTATTTCCGTCGGAAATTCTCGCGGAAAAGTCTCCTTACCGGAAGCTTATTCAGATGCTCTTCATTTATAGCTTTTCTCCCACCCACGCGCGCGCGCGTTCCGCCGTTTCCCTTTGCCTCTTCACCCCCTCTTCCACCCCAGTCTTTCCTCGCCTCCGACCCCTACCCTCAAAGCCGGCATCCCCCACGCCCACCGAGTCTCTCTCGTGGCCGCCGGCGCCAATCCGCTCGCCACAGGCCCATTCCCTCGATCCCACCCACGCACACAATGCAGTATGGATGACGTCATATCTCCTTAGAGATTTGTTGGGGGGGGGGGGGCGGTGTAGAGGCGGCTTCAGTTTCCCTCGCGTAGCTTGCAGCATCCCCCCGAGCCCTCCCTCTCTCCTTCGCAGATTTTGATCGTCTAAATCTTCGGCTACCTTCCCTCCGTCCGAATGATTGCCTCGGTGCACCCAATACTCGGCCCCTGCCAAGCGGCGCGGACAATACCAGTTCCTCCCTTTCCCCCAATTCCACCCGTTCCTGCATTTTCGCTTCTCCCCACTTGCCCCCTCCATATTAGTCCCCCATTACCATCATCCCCATCCACTCTCACGAGCTCTTTCTCGCTCAGATAACTTTGGAAATATAAGGGGTTTATTGTTGCCCGGGGATCAAGTTATGTTACACGCCTCCCGGCGTATGTTTCGCCCATAAAGACTCGCATTCTTAGCGTTCCACTTGGAAGTTTCTCCATTCTCGTCGGCGAAAAAAGGCGGAGTGTTCTTCCCTGGTATCTCGATATGCCCGTTCACGTCTTACATCGCATCTTCAGCCTCGGAAGTGCTTTCCATATCTTCACAGTCAGCTGAAATCGACGTCATCATGTCTTCAATTATAAATCGTAAACGTCAATCTTGACGTCGACTTCGTGTAGATCGTGGGCAAGATTTTTTTATGGTAGTCATGCACTCGTCTGTCATGCTTATTCCGCGTTATAACTTTCCCCGTTCTTGTCGAGTTCTAGCCATTATCATCGATTGAAACTAAATAAAATAAATTTACTTTTCAGTTCAAAACAAAAAACATTTCTCGTGTAAAGTAAACTGATCCTGATGAAACGGCAATATGGGCATCACAATAACCTTCCAGTGAACAAATCAGGTGCTATAACTAATGAAAAATGATGTAGTAACGGTCTAGAACTAATTGGATGAAAGTGAGCCTTTTAGCTTAGTTCACCTGGAGGAGGTGAGGTCGTATAGGTTGCAGTTAGTGATGCAGATAATTTTCGTTGTATCCATGAAATATTGACTGGTTCACCTCTGTGTCAGTTGTAGTTGTTGCAGTTCCGGGAAGCAGCAAACATCTGAGATGACTTTCTCCTGTAACGTAGTTTTAGGGATGGCAGCTGTAAGCTTAGCAAATGAGGAAAAGTGCGAGAAATCAAATGTTATTTCTCAGAAATCCGGAATCTCTTGGAGATAAATTTTTCAGTTTCCTCGTGAATCTGAGTTGTTAGAAGCAAAAATACTCCTGAAAAGTTTGTTTTCGTCCACGATCGTATTTTCCGAACAGTTATCATGAAACAGAGCGTCAGCGTTGCATTATACTTATTTTTATCGAACTCCTGATTGTGTAGCACTGGTGTTGGTGATCTGCATAGTAGTTATCCTGAGGAAATCCTTGACAAGATTCTCCAACTGACATTTTCGTCCAGCAAAATTTGAAATTAAGGAACTTGATTCCGGGGTAAAGAGATGAAAATTCGTTTATCATGGTCCTTCCTTCTCTCTCCAAAAAATGTATTTGCGGTGCCAAATGAGATTTTGTTGTAATTATATTTACACGTCTTCATCTAAGTGAGTGTAGACTAATCCACATTACAAACCGAAGCGGCGTTCTTTGGGGCGGACATCAAGGACTAGGTTAACGGTTAAGGCGGGATACTTCCCACCATTCCTTTTTTCCTCTCATATTCTCCGATGTTTGAGCCTAGGTCTAAGATTTTTTCAGTAGGAATTTTATTGAGGTCAACATCATATGTATGTCATTGCTGTAAAGCATTTCGGAAGTTCGTGAAAAAATCCAATTTCGTGCGTCTAATGTCAGAATAATTGTTAATTTCGGTCCAGGTGGGATATCAGGGTGCTAAGTCGTGGTAAAGGATATAATTGCTATCCAGTATCTTTAGACACTTGTGCGAACGTTATAGGGGTATTAGTTCGAAAGTTTTAGAGTAGTATCACATCGAATGCTACGCCGTTTGTCAATTCACTCCGTTCTTTCACATTTATATTCTTTCTTTCTTGTTTCTGATTATTTTTATATTTATATTACTTTAGGCTTATAATTTTGTCATAGTTCTTCAGGTTGCATCAAAATATTTAAGAGGCCGATTTAATTTTGTGATGTCTTAATTGCTAGCGACTCGTATGTTTTTATTCTCTAGGAATAATGTCTGCTTTTTGTCTAAAATTTCCATCATTTTATTTCTAATTAATTTAGAGCATTCGTTTTTTTCCTCTATTCCCTTATTTTACAGCTTTTTGCACGAAACTTTCTTCGTCGGGTTCTTATTTAAATGACATATAAACTAGCTAATATTGTCTAATATACCCCAGGAGGTTGTTTTTCCTAATAATATGATTAAGTTTTCATTGGGCGTGGTCACTCGTGCTAGTGATTACTCCGGAATTATCTTTAACAGCCAAGGTTACCGGCCATTGCTGGATAAGAGGCTTTGTCTATAAACGCATATTCTTCCGATTTCTTATCATTGTAGTATTTTTCATCCAGAATTCCTAATGCATGTATTCTCTCCGCGAGAAAATCTTTTTCTAATGCCATTGACTCCATGGCGGTCGCAACATTGCATTGCAAACTTTGGATTGTTGGATTATGACTGCTGAAAGCATTGTCATGATAACTCATTCCCTCGCTCATGGTCTCCCTGTCATTGGTTGCGCAAATTCATTGCTAGAAAGACTGGGAATTCTATAAACAATCAAGTTGTATTGCACTTGTTAGCGTTGGCTTTTATTTGTTACCATTGCCAACTGGCATTGTTTTTCTTCGGTTAAAATTGACGAGAAAATGGTCTATTTGACGGGGTTATTAATATTAATAGCAGGTCCGACTGAATCATTTGATTGTCTTGTTGCTTTGCTTTATCTTGATAGTCATATAAAATGAGGAAATGCAAGCTGTTCTTCAAGTCATATGAAATGAGGAAATGCAAGCTGTTCTTCTTGTCATATGAAATGAGGAAATACAAGTTGTTCTTCTGCGTTAGTGGCCATAAATTCCTACTGATGACTTCAACCTTTTTTGAATTTGGCATTGTATAAAAACCTCAGTTGTTTATTTGGTTACCGCAGTCCGAAAAAATTATAAGTAACCTTTCCAAAAATTATAGTAGCAGATTTGAAGGAATAAAATTCCTCCTTTCTCTGATGCTGTAAGTATGAGATGGAAATTTAGCATATGTAGTTGCTACCTTCGGCGTCAGTGTGAGAGGAGAGTGGAGGGGTGAGCCTTGAATGTACTTCTTTGAAGTGGCATTTAAAATTAAAGTTGGCCCAAATATATCCTCCAGTTTGTTTCTAATAATGATTGATACCTGAGTTTCAAGTGATGAATACAACTTTATTAATGTTAATTATGTAGTAGTTTAGGGGTCACGTGACAGGATAATTCTATTGTGCGAAATTTCGTATACCAAATGTCGAAATCGGGCATTTTAACTTTTGGGAAAATATCTTGCTCTTCCAGAAAACAATATCGCACGGAAAGAAGAGATCTCTTATTGCAGTTTTGATACTGAGGAAAATTAAGTATTTCATCCACGAACCTGACGTTGCGGATTCGATTTTCAGGTTAAATGACCGCGAAAATGTTAATAAAAAAGCACGATATGAAGTTTCTCAGTGAAGCGTTCGATTGAGCTCCTGATATTGAATACGCCCACATTCTTGTAAAATATTTGTCTCTTTGAAGAAACCTCACGATTGAAAGAGTTCCGTAACTCAATATGTACAGCAAAGGTTTCCTGACAATACACGTGCATTGTCAGGAGACTTTTCCTAGCTATATTTTAAAACAAAGCAAATTTCAATGGTAACAATTGTAAACTAGTTGCTGTTTAATTTTAATCAATGATTTGGAAAAGTTTCCTAAGTGAAACTATTTTGTCTTTCTGATTCCATTTATCACTCACCGTAGGTTTGAAATTCTTTCCAAAAAAATATCGAGTTGATATCGGAGAAAGGTTGAGGAATTTCTATTTTTGACGCGACGGGGATTGCCGAGTTAAGCGTCGTCTCGGTTTTGTGGGTGTGATTCATGGGTGCACAGAGTACGAGTAAGCGCTATCCTTCTCGTCGATAATGCTTTCGCCCCACATTTGCCGCGGACCGCCTCTCACTGGGTAAACAAACAGAAATGAAGGCAAAATGGAATGGAGGGATTTTTGGGGCGGACTTGGCGCCCGTCCGCCGTCCTCGCCTTCCCCTTGCTCTTTCCTCCTTGCCCTATCCCGCACTCGCTCTCCCTCTCCGCCCCTCATTCTGGTCCCTGGGATTCCCGCAGTGTGTTTCTTCGCTTCGGATGTCTGTCGTAGACGTCTGGAGAAAGGGAGGGATTTTTTCCAGTTATCGGCCATAACATTCGGGGGACGAAGGATGGGCATTTCACCTGGACCAGGTAATGGAAAGGTTTTGTAGAAATATATTGACAGAGGCTATGCTGACCGAAATATCCATTTCTGTTTGCATCGATCTTCTTAAATTACGACATATTTAGCAATGAATCACAGGCGAAAATCAATGTGAAATTTTCTCCAAGCAACAGCCGACTTATTGGTTATATTTGTATTCCATTGGGGCATCGTGTGACAGCTTTGTCATTCCTGGGGAATTTGTTGGATTGTGTCTGGTTTAACAGTGGAAACAGGATTTCGGTGGAATCATACACTCCTGTTAATTAAGATCGCAAAATTCTTGCGTCAAAAATTAAAGTAATTGTGGGAGTTGCGGCTACGGTTACTTAACTGGAGTCACTCGCTGTGTTGTTCAAGCATTCGGTCGGAGGAAATCTAGGAATCTCAAAGGGAATCCCGTCTTAGGCGTATGATTTTTGTATGGATAAATTCTCCCATGAGAAAAGCTTTCAGTTTTCAATACATTTTAATTTGGTGTGGTTATTTCTTTGACGGGAATCTTTAAACATGCAGCTCAATGGCATTAATTCGAACTTGTGCCTACAAGCTTATTTTTATATTCCATCATTTGTTTTTACGTAACTGATCGGTGCTTGGTTGGCGCAGTTGTGTGTAGTGAATTATAAACTGCCGCTTGGAAAATAAACTCGACAAGAATTTATCGCGGAAGAAGTCGAATAATGTTATATTATCGATACGCGTTGTTCATTCCTCCGGTTGCATTCAGAGGGAGTAGCGTGGGCGTCCAACTGCGGAGGAGAAGGAAGCGAGGGGTCGTCGAAGTTAGAAAGGAAGGGAACTGAAGTTCGAGAGAGAGCGCGCGCGAGGGGCGGCGCCGGGGGGGAATGAGGTTGGGGAGTGGAGCCCCTGAATCGATCTCTGTAAGGCCCTGGCTGACTCACTCTCGCCCTCAAATCCCCTTCACCCCTCCCCGCGCCTCTGCAAGTCTCCCCCCTTCCTTCCATTACTGTGTACACACTGCCTCCTCCCCCTTGCGCACACCCGACGCTGGGTCATGTAAGGAGAAGTGCGGGGGCGGCGGCAGTGGGATGGGGGGCCGGCGAAGAGTGGAGGCAGCCAAGGGATTCGAGACGAAAATGGATGTTGCGGGGGTAAGGGAGAGCGAGGGAGGTCGAACTGGAGTGGTGTGCGTATACACACACACGTATGTATATACATGTATATAACAACATATATATATATATATAAATGTTATATATATATATATATATATATATATATATATATATATATATATATATAACATTTATATATATAAAATGTATATCAAGTCAGGACCAGCGAAAAAACAGAGAAACACACAAAAAAGAAAAGAAACATGTTTTCGAATATTTGGTGGTCAAGTTTCCTTTCTCAAGGAAGAGAAGGAAGTAAGTCTTTACATATTATTTAACATTTTGACGGCACTATAGAACACAAAAATAAAGTAGATAACGCGTGATATTACTCTCACATTTCTGAAAGTTAAAAGCTTTCGGCCTTCGTCAGGTCAAACTGGAAGTTTTCGGGCGGAGCGAGGTCGGGGGGGGGGAGGCGAAGGGTATGCTGGGAAGGGAATTAGTGATGACGGTTAAGGCCGGGAATTTCAAATGATCGGAAAAATTATATTTACGTGGATTCGCAAGTTCTCACGTCTATATTGGTCGCTGAATCGGGCAGGGATTGTAGGATGGATTGGGAGAAACATAGGTGGACGGTGACCAAAAAGTATTTTCACTTACCCGGTCACCATTTCATAGTTTTATTATTTCCAAAAAAATATATTCCTATTTGTAAATGGCTACACTTCTAGTTTATAATTGTACATTTCAATTAGTGCTTTTAAGTTTTCCACGGAGTTAACAAAATGATATTATCTCTGGTCAGAGTTTATGTTAAGCATATAGGATTTAGTGAAATAAAAGGGTTCTTTGTGGTATGGATTTCCATCCTTAGTGCGATTTCAACTTTTTCCTCGAAGGAAATGTTTTTCATATACTTACAGAATTACATTTTACTGTGTGTAGTAAATATTGAGCTACGATTTGGTTGGTCAGTTCAATTCAGTGGTAATGAGTTGAGTTAGACTGGATTGCAGTGAGAGTAGATTTGAGTATCTTAACTTAATCCGTCAGAAGAAAACTCGTGGGAAGCGTCTCATCATTACTCCCATAAATGAAGCCCGCTAATAGCGCAATGTATTTCTTGCTAACCCTATAAGATGGGATGTTTTGCGAAAATTATTCATATTCGTCATAGGTTAATGTTGAAAATGTAAAAATGGCAGCAATAGGAAAAAAGGATTCTTAGATAAACTAGATCAAATTGTGGTTATCAAGTTGTAGCGATCAAATGTTATCCTAGTGCAGCAATATTATTCCTGGGATATTAATATGTAACCTCTTTCCTCTCGCAGTTTTTAGAAAATTCACCTAAGATCAGAATATGGTACAAGATATCTTTTTGGTATAATACTCTCCTCTTTTTTCTGTATGAGGAGTGTAAGCTAGCGATACTTATTATGATCTCGGACCAACCAATATTCCGAAGGTTTTAATTGCCATTTTTTTCATTGCCCTTTACGACTTATCACTTAATTGATTATCGAACATAGCTTTTTTATGTGAACTACATCTAATCCGTAGTGGGTAGACTATGTACTGTTTTCCGATGTGGCGAGACTCAGGACTGTAAACAATCATGTGATGTAAATGTTGAACCTACCTGTCCAAAGGAAACAAACGCATTAAACAAATTGAGAGGTTACGGGCGTGATGTGGTGGAATTCGAACATAATAAAGAACGTAGAGTACTACCACGCTACTATCCGTTCAAACACATAGAGATGAGAAAAGCATATGTATCTAGTTCATGGCCGTGTGTATGGTTCTCGCTTTTAATGTATTAACCGATTTCATACATATTGTCTTTTTGCATTGCTACATTTCATGATTATAATATTTCGAGTCCTTGAATTTTTTTCTTTGCTTTCTGTAGCTCTTGTGATATGTGAGTTTCTTCATCTTTAGTTTAGCCGCGGAAATTAAAATTCAACTGTTTATATGACATCACTTTCCTCCAAGCTGAACTTCTTCTACAAATAGAATGGCAACCCAGTGAATAATTTAAGTGAGTGAACCCCCACGCCAGATTAACGTTATGGTAACTATTCCTTACCTTAAGGTTTACAGATGTTTGAAGTATCAGTAAATTTTATATTTCGGCAAATGAACGATCCAATCTGAACACCTGAATCGAATCTAAATGAATCACCTGAATGTTTAGTGGTGATCTGAAGATCAGCACAAATTGGATCTACTGGCTCTCATGGAATATTCCCTAAGCAAACTTGTTTCGCTAAAAGGCACTCAATATGAAAATTATGACGTTTTTGTTATTTGCCTTATCTTCATAAGTTGATTTGTATTGCGGCAATTCATCATTTGCTATAACACCTCGACTCATCAGAATCAGTACGCATAAGTATTCTTCATTCGAAAAGATATTGCTGCCTTTTGTTTCGACAATCCTAGTGAGAACGTGCCACTCTTATATATTCCTAGTGTTTTAATCAAAATATAATAATATCGAATTATATGGTCTCTGCTGTGTAAAACTTGTTTTGTAGTATACGTACTTAGAACGTGTTTTTTCCAATATCGCCGTCACCCATTTTAGTCAGTGACTTCACTAGTCAATGTTCTCTGTTGTTATCTTCCGCTTTTATCTATGAAAATGTCCAACATTTCTATTTTTTTTACGACCCAGCATTGAGGGCTAAACTAGCTGCAACCACTAGCCCCTCATCCATGTCATTTCGAGCTCAGTAGACCAAGGATACTTGCTTTAATGAAACGGACCGCATTCATGCAGTTTTTTTTATTTATTGCGGAAGCGGGTGGTTGAGAACTTTGTTTGTCGGGAGCGGATAAAGCGACGATGGGCGCCGAGTGGGGTTGTGGCGGTGGGGGGGGGGGGGGCAAGGACGATCGTGACGGGCTCGCATTGCGTCTCTGTGCTTGTTTGTGCGTGTGGGACATGGGAGTCGTCGGTTGAGTCACCCCTATCGAAAAGGGGGCGGTCGGCAATCTTAGTCGCCCCATGATAGTCCTCTTTATTTTTTTCCCTTCCTCTATCCTTCATCCCCCCCCCCCCCGCTCTTCGTCCTTTTCCAATAGGTTTGTTCCCCGCCCTCATAGGGTCGCCCCCCCCTCCTCTCCAAATTTTTCCACCCCGGCCCCTTGTAACCATTTCCCGTGCGGCCCATGCTCTTCCTTCCCCTCGCACTCTCCCCACAGTCCCGCATCGTCTCGCCATGCTCCTTTCCTTCCCCACTTTCTCTATCTCCGGCACCAGACATCGAGGCATCGGCCGCCACACCGCTCTCCCCCTTCGGGAAAGATCTTAAATCCGACCTTTAGCGATTGACTTCTAATCAAGATATCGCCCTTTCGAAGCTTACTATCCTGTGATGTTTGTGTCGCGTCTCGTGTCATTCGTAGCTCGTGCTATTCCCCTGAGGGCTGTTGGCATATTTGGGTGTCTTTCGGTGAGTCTGTTCCGTGCGCCCGCAAATATCCATGTGTACTCGTGCACCTTGTGACGTGCCTCTTTTCAGTGTTTCGAAGCTGCTCCCTGCCATAATGGTCTCGTCCCTGTGACCAGTAAAAAGAAACTATCAGCAGGATAATTTTATCCCTTTTGAGTATGAAGTGCTGTTCTCGTACCTGGCATTCCTCCATTTCCATGTTAAGCCCCAAACTGTGAATCATTTGTCCAATTCATTTCCCGATTAAATTGATTGGTGTAATGGTATGGAATTCCTACAATATCGCCCTTGTGCATCACCCAAATCCAAACCAGTAACTTTTGCCAACCGGTAAATGTTACCGGTAAATACTTTTGTAACCAGTAAATATTATAAATAATAAATACAGATAACATTTTAGACAGTAACAAATGGAGTACTTTGAGAAGTGGGTGAAGAGAGAAGACTGAGGGAGACACTGATTGTGTCCCTGGATTGATGACTTCCGATGATGAGCGTTGATAACATAGTCATAAATATTTTAGCCCAATTAAAATTATTTGACCAATCCATAGTGACAAATTATTTCTTGATAAGGCAGTTCATCAATTGGTAAGGTTCATTAATCGTAACAGGATTCCCAGCGAAACAACTATTTAAAGCGAGGAAATTCTCGGATTTTACAAATGCAACTATCGATTATTCTTCTATTATAATTAAAATATTAATCGAGATGGTTAACTTTTTAAACTCCAAGTCAGGAAACCTTCCTATTTACTTGCTTGTCGTCTGATTTTGAGGTTCAGCATGAACTGATTCTAATTTTTATTTGTTCTTGCCTCAATTCCTTTAACGAGTTAAAATTCTACTTCAGAAAGTTTAGCGAATGGATTCGGAATGAAATGAATGGTCTGTGGAGTGGATGCCCCCAATTGTTGCTGGGCTTAAAAATGTTAATTATAGTCCCCTTTTGTTTGCCATTCTGCCTGCTGCCGTATTTGTTCACTTGGCTCTCTTCGTGTTCGAGTCGTTAGTGACTCAATCCTTGGCAGGAAAAATTAATCTCTGGTTTTTCAAAAGTTTTGCTTCGTGTTGTGAAGGTTGGAAAAGCTGGTAATAATTGGTCTGAGTTCCGGAAATCGCTTTCCTGACTGCACTGACCCTTTCTTCCCACGCACACACACTCACTCTCATTAACGGAAAAGAGAGGAGTTAATCACTTCTGCTACGGTTCGGACGCTCTCTTCCTATGCGCACGGTCGGCTAAAGGATGGAAGAGACAGTAAGAACCATTTCGAATACTACGTAGTTGGTTTCGCGGCAGTTGAGAGTCGCGTAACGTCGCGTCGCGAGCATACGTTAAATTTGTCGTCCGTTCCTTGATAGTTAATTATTTTAAAAAGTACTTGAGTCGTATTAGATGACCTGTGACAAACATGACACGAGCTCATTCTGAACCCTCTTATCATTGTGATCTCCTGAAAAGTGATTGTTGGTGGTAGTTACTGCATCCATACATTTAGTATTTTATAAGCCAACAACTTGGTGACTTAAGACACCTTTTAATAAACTTTGAATCGGTTTGCACGCGTTTATTAAGAAGGCAGAAAAGGCTTTAAAGGTCATTGGTGTTAGTTTAGAGAGAATTATTAGGGAATCATCCCAATCGATTCGAATCAAAACCACGTTATCAAGATTTCTGTTGTCACAACTCGCCATTATATCTTATCTGAGGGCGGACTTCGAATAAAACGTGAACACATAATCTCTTCTCACGATGCCTATGTTAGAAATTCGGGGATCGTCGATGGCTTGTCGATTTTCTATTCCACCATGCTCTACTCCATAATATAGTTAACTCCAATTAGTTATCACAGCCAGTGCAGTATAATTCACACAGTAAGCGGCGAGTGAATTGTTTGCTTTTGTTTCTACTTTGCAAAAGTGAAATCAGTGATTAAGTAAAGCAATTGTTTGAAACTGTTTAAATTCCACCCTGACAAATATTCCTTATTTTGTGCTAATTAGATCATTTTAGTGCCATCGCAATGAGAAGCAATAGATATTAGGAGCCTAAGAGACTCCCAAACGAGAGGTCCCTGCCATCCTTTGTACGGAATTGCTTTCTGAAGGAGTGTGTGGTATTAGGAAACAAAAGGCTCCTGTTTTCCGTCGAGGATGCCACCGTTGCGTACGGAGGGATGTAAAGCGCTCCCCTCTAGTCTCTCTTCTCTTCTCCCTGACTTCACAGAAACAATAGGCTCTGTCATTATATGGGTGTATTTTTACCCCCATCCCTTCACAATTACATTCCTAGGCGGAACGATGATTGGGCGAGTTGGAAGACGGGATTCATTCGCCGAGATATGGGAATGGGACAGTCTGTGGGAAGCGAAGGGGGGGAGGAGGAGGGAAAGGGGCGGAGAGGGGCGAGGGAGCAATTGGGACGCCCCGTTATGTCCGGCAATCGGCCGTCCGTCCGATGATGATGCCCCGTCCACTTGCACGCTTGGCCGAGCCCCTCTTAAACTTGGGAGGAGAGCGTTGTTTGGGCGGAAGAGAGGCCGCTCTGCCTGGGGCGAATCGACGGTGAACGGGCGGTTGAAGCCCCGGGCACGCTGGCATAGGGAGTCGCGAACTAGCCATCGACGAAGCTCATTCCTCTGATGGGTGGATCGGAAATTTTTAGATCACTCAAGGGCGCCATGCCTGCGAAGCTAAAACGAACCGAATGGACGGAATCTGAAATAACTTAGAAGGTTTCTACTCAATTCCATGACCAGAGATTCATGGATTTGTAGTTTTTGGAGATTGCAAAATGGCGTTGAGATATATCTCCTAGGATCCGATGTTGGCATTTAAAACAAATTAGAGTTTTCCCAGCAAGTTTTTCAACTCCATGAATCAAATGGACCGCGATGTGTGTCTTGGAAGCTGTTCTTGGGATCCATAACAAATTATGAAGATTGAACTGGTCAATATAGTAAGATTAATATCGTTATTGACTTTTACTCGTTATACATCTGTGGAGGAGCAGTAATTAACAATTGGAATAGAAATATAAAACTTTAATTATATTGCGTTCCGAATTAAATTACCCAAAATTGCATTTACCGAGAACTGTTCGTCTGCACTTTCGCATCGAGTTTGTTTCTGCGTGATGCTGATGTCTCCGATTTCTGCATTAATTTTTGAGTTGTTCTGACCTAAAAATTGTGGTTTTTCAATTATTTGAGGGCCTTGGAGTATTTATTTTTATTTCCTCACATGGTTAACATGCATTTTTTATTATTGTAATTTGTGAATTCCTATCATAAAAATGTCCCTTTTGGGTGAAAAATAATTGTATTTTGTTCAAATTGGGTACATTGTTAAGAATTTTCCTGAGTCGCAAGCTCTTTTGAGTCAAATTTAATTTCTAAGTTCTAACTGAGTCTAATTTAGTTTTTTTGTCGTTAGAGGTTTTTAATGCTATAATTCGTTAAGATACTTTCAAAATCACTTCTGTAAAAGCCTATACCATTTCCAAAATTATTTTTCATTTCATTGTAACTCTTAATCTCACCATACAGTTGATGATTAATTAATTGATAACATATGTAATGTGAAGGTAATCGATTTTTAATGGCAGATGAGAAAATGTGAAAATTCAATTCTGTTAAGGAATAAGTCTTTAACAAAGGAGTAAACTACAATTTACTGATTTCTATGTCAGAAATATTCGACATTTATCTAGAAATAGAATGTCAATAGCGTAAAATTAAACTAAGTAGTTTTCTCAATAAATCCAAAGTATCCCAGTAGAAAATCATTGACATAATTAACTTATGGCAGTAGATTATTTTGGGTGGTAAGTGAAATATAAGGTTTTCAATAAATGTAACGGGAAATTCATGCATGAATATTTCTTTATTCTCTTTGGAACTTTATAAAAAATATTGAGGACAATGTTGTTGCAAGCTAATTAATCTCTGGGAAGAGAGTTTTTTTCAAAAATCATCTTAGTATTTATTATTTGTTGGGAATCAGGGGATCAACGTTACCGACACATTGAGCTGTTATTCATTAAATTATCACAAAATATTCTCGTGCAAGAGACAATGCCCCTCAGGAGAAGATTTTAGCCACAAATTTGTCGACATAAGTGTGAGTTTTTTCGTAAGAGTTGATTTTTATTGACTTTCCAAAAAGGGCACACCATCCTTTCCCAAAATAATGATTAGTATATGCTTATTTGGAAAATAGCTTTTATTTCAACGAATAAGGATGAATGAAGAGGGCATGACAATGACTTGCGGTGAATGAATAGGTATGGATAATAGATGGAGAGCAACGTAAGTTTAATTTTTGTCTGTCAGTTATGGACTTAGTAAAATGTCACTTTCTGAGGGCCCTTAAAATAAGGATGTCGCAATTTGAGAAGCAACATTGTGCCATCCGTTTGATAATATGCGATTCATCATTCTTTCACGTGTCATTTTTTGCACATATTCTATTGGCACTGATGCTAATTCTACGCGCGTGTGCAATCTTATGTGCCAGTGCTGGTTAAGGACAAACTTGAGGATAGTTTCACACATTTAATTTCGCATTAATTATTTTTCACGTGCTTATCCAAGGAAACGTGAGCGTCCGCCTTCCATTGAGCAATGCAATGCGGTTGAAGACAATCGTGATCGTGGCGGAGTACACTCGAAAGACTAATGCGAGCGTATGTAGTGGGAATGGTTTCGCGACGGACGGATCCGTGCAGTCAAGGACTCGTGGAAGAGGGGCTCGTCAAGAAGTGCGAGGGAGAGGTTGGCTTGGGGGAGGGAAAGATGAAAGAGTTTGGCGGGGAGCGGGAGAGAGGGCGGAAGGGAGGCAGCGGTGCGGAGAGGGCGAGGTGGAAACAGACAAACATGCATTCGCGGCGGTGCGGGACTGCAGCAGTCGTTAGCGAATGTCGAAAGAAACTGCGTCGATGCGCGAGATTCAGACTGTGGGAGGGGGAGTGGGGAGAGATTATCGATGGACGAGGATGGGGGGTTGCCAAGGCGATGGGTGCGGGGAGGTGGAGTGTGTCAGTTGGGAGAGAGGAAGGGGAAATGTCGTGGACTGGGGGGGGGGGGGTGGTAGAGAAGTGAGGAGTGCGCAAGATCTCGGGGTGAATTAATTGGTGCAACGACTGCTCTTTGTCAACCAGAGGGGAATTAGTATGGAGCATCAAGATACAGTCTGCCAATCTGTAGAGTGATAAGAGCTCAGATTTTGCAATGGTTTTCAGAATACGCCCCGAATACGCATTGCTCTTTTTCTTATGATCCTCTTTATCTTTCGGATAACATTTAATACTTCCTCAATATAATTGGTTAAGATTACTGTTGAATTGGGATACTTATTTTCATCGACCGGTGATGAATGGTTTGTTGACTGAACTATGTATATGGTTTGAAAGGTGTTCACTGCGTTCGAAACATCCGCAAAGCCATTTAAAACACTTATAATAGGTATAAAATAAACTGCTATTTTCACATTTTAGATACTCATTCCTTGGCCAGTAGTGAAAAAATGAAGGTGTTAAATAAGTGTATTAAATAAATGTATTAAATGTTTTTTCTGATTTTTGTACCTCTCTAGATTCCATTTCCTCCAAGTTAAGCCGTAAGATATCCTTTGTCCTGTGCAGACCACGTTACGATGTTTTTTCTTCCCCGTATCGATTCCGAGCAATCAAAATATGTAGCCAATCAGAACTTCACATCTTGCCTCATCTTAGTGGAGCTTTTAAATAATTATAGTTTCCAAAGTGTTTTAAATAGGGATAGATATTTTAAATTTACATGGAATTAAATCTCGACTACGCCTTAACTGGACTTGACGACGTTGTTTTCATACACTCAAAGAAAGATTACACAAATATTATGTTTGACATTAGCAGTTAGATGAAAATGTTTGTGAATTTTCCCTGTGCAAAATACGTGTTTCACGGAATTTGTAATATTTCATTGGAATGGGCCAATTTGTCTCGCAGATTAAGGTCGGCTGAACTCCGGCCGCAGTCACTGCCTCAATCAATGGCTAAGATAGTTAACCTAAATCGTAATGCATTCAGCTGTGTTTGGATGGATGCTTTGCAGACTCAGGGAGATCGTTACCCATCCTGCACCGATCGCAGGGAAAGATAGCGTGAGCGTTTACACCCGAAAGGCGTTCGTTCTCGTTCAAAGCGTGGCTGTCCATCTTTTTTGCGCAAAAATATCTCCAGAATTCTCAACTCTATGCCCCTCAGTCTCCTTTTTATTCTCCGGCAAAAATGCAATACGGTGGCATACGTTTCTGGTACCAGTGTATGGCCATGTCAATTACGCGCACCGCGTCGTCCTTCTATAGCCTCGCCCAGCGCCCGTGGGTCGCCCACCTCCACTCCCGAGCCGTTCACGGAGGGGTTCCTCTCAATCATGTAATGATGGTATCCTTTTATGACCCTCCCGTCACATCACAGTCTTTCCCACTCCCCCCCCCCCTCTTTCCTTCCCCCATTCCACGTTGGTCGGTCGGTCCCCCTCACCCCCACCGATTCCATTTCCACACCCAACCCCATCCCCTGACGCCCATTTAGAGTGACTCATTCCCTCAACTGACGCGCCGGGGCCATATTCTCCTCTCCCCTCCACTTTCCCTCCTCTTCCCGTCATCCTCTTTGTCTTCCCCCTTCCCTCTTTCAACAATTTCCAAGTTGCCATAGTAACGCACGGTCTAGGGTGTGGCAATCGCTCTAATTCATCTCCGGTGAGGTGACAAGACATGGAATGATTGACAGGTGGAGAAGGGGAGGTGAGGGTCGTCCTTTGTCTCCCGTATCTTATCGCGCAAGTTATGCGATTAAATAACTACGGTGTACTTTAGATTATGTCAGATTTACCTCACGAATTCAATTGTGGTGGACGAGTTTCTGGTGTACTTGCGTTGCTCTCGGTTTTTGTTCATCTCGCACGTAATGCGGGTCACTGATTCATGGCCGCTTTCTTCCGCTTCAAAAACTGAGCTTAGAAATCAGAACGGACCCCATCGTTAGATTTGATAAGTGTACCAAGTTCCTTAAATTCATTGTAACTTTGAACGGAGATAGATTTGTTGGAGTGTTGAAAGTGTAAGTAAAAGATCCGAAGTATCATAGCTTGCTGTCACATTTGACGTCGTAAATTGATATGTAAGCGATGGGTAAATGAGGTAATTTTGGCAACACTATTGTTGTAATTATGACATATTACAAATGATCCATGTATCAAGGTGTCACTTTAACTTTAGTGACATCCGTATAGTACTAGTCTTGATATTTTGGCTAGCTATCAAGTTACTGCAAAGGACAAGAATTATTTCTTGGTGTTGTGATTTTTGTAACGTTTGTGTAATTTAGTGCAATAAAGTGACACAGCAACAAGTCGTTACTGAGACGATTGAGGCGTCACAAATGTTCACTGAGACTGAGGAGAAATGTTCCTCGCCACCAATCAGCTTATAAGAAAAATGGACTCGTATTCCATCGTAATGAAAACGGATTCTATGACCTTTAAGAAGATAAACCTCCGTCAACTCTCCCTTTTAAGAGCTAGCTATTTATTGTTATTTATCAGTTCAAATAGTGAGAAACTGGTAGAAATATTTGTTCCCACATCTGAAATTTGATTTCAAGTAATCTGAAGTCAAGTACTCTGAAAATGTCTCATTGATTCAATTGTGAAGAACGAGCTCATAAAATGAATCTTCATTATTTGGCAATCCTTCGCGGATCTCAGGCCCAATCACGTGATTTTAATTCTAAGTGATGAAAGTACTTTATGTTCCCATATCATTGTTAAAATTTTGATAAATACAAAAGTATTAATTTAAATAGAATTACATTGCCTTGAAAAGAATTCAGTGTATACCGAGGATATCCAAAATGTAGCTTTATCTTAACTACTCATTATCTTAGAAATGAAAAGGACTTTGTAATTAAATTAATACCAACGTGCTTTGGTAAAGGCATCCACGGGAAATAATTGCAATTTTTTCAGAAAAGCACATTCTCTGTCGACTTTAAATCATATTCGAGGATTGGTGTCGAATCATTCTATAAAATAGTGTGAAGTTGGAATAACCTGATCGAAGTGTTCGAATATCAGTGCAAGCTATCACTCGCATGTGGTTGAAATTACTTTCATTTTAATAACGCTTTATGGTTTCTTACGTTTCTTTAACATTTTTATGTTTTTTTTCGTGCTATTTTTGTGGCCATATTAAGTATAAAAAATAGGGGCTGGCAAAACTTTCTAATGATAAAAGGCTAATTTTCTGAGCTGGTTCCTTAATTTTTCCATTGATAGCTTTTATTTGAGATCCTAAATCATATCACATATGTTTGTCGGTAAATATTTGCGCAATAAAATGATAATGGAATAGTAATTATGCCATGGAGCGTATAATCGGTGGTAGAGCGTAATCAGGTATCTGACATGCGGCGTTGTACGAGATAATTCCATGTTCAATAATTTATCATCAAAGAAAGAGGTAAACCAACAAAACCGTAGCTATCAATTCTCGTGTTAGACAGCTGGGGTTGGAATTCACCTTTTATTCAACCCTAATATTAGTTAAATTCTAACATAGATTCTATAAGGGCAATACCAAATGGTGTGGATTTAATGGTCTCCAGAAGCATCTCCTAGAATTGAACTCTGAACTTTTTGGTCATTCCACTCCCGTTTTACATAGCAAGCTACGAAGCCTCCTGTTTGTAGTCCTGCAAAGTGTATATGTTGTTTTGTTTTTTATTCAATTGGATTGTTCTTGAAAAAAGCCATTCATTGCATGCCGAATCCTGCGAAAGGAATTTACACGAGACGTACTTTGTCGCATTCTTTGCAGAAAAATGATTGCCATAGTCACGAGCTCGTTTGCTCCGAGCGTATGCTTGTTGCGTAATCCCAAGGCGTGGTGGCTCTCGATTCATTCTCCTTTTCCATGCAGTCGTCCTACCGGAGTGAATATTTCCGATGTTGGGGCCGCCATTATTTTTGTGGGGTTTATAGCACGTTAAAAGCCGAGATGCGTGCCCGGATTGGATGCTAAGAGGTCACGCGGTCTTCTGGGATGTGGCCCCCAACAATGGCCTCTAGTGGTTTCCCGCGGAGACCCTTTGTTGCGCCCCATTTCGGCGGTAGCATATGGAACCCGCTCTCCTTCCCCCGCCGGCCACTCCCACTCCCCAGTCAGTCTCTCACCCCCACCCCCGTCTCACTTTCCATCTGCTCGCAGTTCCCACCACGCCCTCGCGTAGACGGAGGTGTCTGCCTGTGCACAACAAAGCTCCCATTTCGCGTGATTGGATTTCGAAAGTGCCGGCGTTCTTTCTTATGCCTTTAGTCCTCAGGTATGCGGTTTTTGAATCAGTTCGGCGTAGTTGGAGTGAAAAACTGTTTCGAAAGCGTTTTTTGTGGCTTTATTTATAGTGTAGCCATTGATGAAACGTTTATTAATCTGTATAAGTAATAAAATCTACGAAAGTCGATGCCCAGACGCTTTCGCGATCAAAATGTTTCTTTCGTTTATGAACGGATAGGCAATTTCTTTGCCAATATGTTTGTAATTTTAATACCGGACGTATTCCAAACATAAGTGCTATTATAAAGTTTTTGTTTTTCTTTATGAAACTAATGCATTGCTCCGCGCTGGCTGAGCTATTTATCAAATTTATGACGTTTTCCTGGGAATTTTAAGTACTTAAAATGGAGCATGCTTATTTCGGTTTTCCCTCGCAGTTAATGTTGCGTTTACTCTTTTCTTCGTGCAGTAGTTAATTCAACAGTCTCGGCGGTAATAATTTGCATCCAGTTCCCAGCGGAAGAAAGTGTACTCTGTCAAAATTGAATTCGTTGTAAATGGCGACCTCTGTCGAGAATTAGGGCATGCCATTGATAGTATTCACGTTGTCTATGGAAGATACCCCTGCACGCCCACTACAGACAATTTATCGTATCACACTCCCCAGGACTAACTAAACAGCTACTTGGGGAAAATTGTGTATCATCACACTCGCTAAAGAGAATACTTGCAAGAGAAACTGAGCTGCCCGGATATAATAGTAGATTTGTGAAATCATATTTACATGTGTCCTTTCCTTGATCCACTATTTCCATCCCTTGCTTTCGTTGAGTGCAAAACGAGAATGCAAATTCAGATATTAATCAAGTGCAACTCCTCACATAGTCTTTCAGTTCTACATACAGTCACCCAAGTGCATGGGGGTTTAACGTGAATAGATTACTTCAAATATTTTCAATGGACTTGGGTGCATTCATGCAAAAGAAAACTCCGGATGTTGGTAATCTGATGCCTATTTTGGTTTCCATTTGGTTTCGGGTATAATATCGCTTTCCACTCTCCGTTTCAATCTTTTGTATTTTCTCAAATTGTCAAGTTTGACTTAGAATTGCCCTCCCTTTTCGCACTAGGAACCCGATTTTTGCTGCGCATCACTCTATTGTGACCGTTGCAATAATTCCGCATTTAAGCATACCCTTTCGTCCTTTGTGCCCGCTCATAAACAACACGTTCCTCGGTGCCGACGGAACCGTTATCGCGTGAAACGCCTGCGCGTTCCGCTCCCCTGTGGCACGTCCACTCGCTCGCCCTCTCGTCGGGCGAGCGCGGATTCCTGCCCGACGCGCTCCAACGCGGGTCGTCGCCGCCGCTGAGTGGTGGAGGTGGGAGCGGCACCCTCTCCCCGGGGGCGAGGTCCCGCCTCCACCCGACTCTCTCGACTCCCGTTACCGGTGCCGCGCCTCCGCCGCGAAGGCGCGCGTGTAATGCCAGGTTGATTGATTATCAGTCCGGTCAGTATTCGAATTGCACGTTATTCCCACCAAGGCCGATCGGCAAATGCCTGTATTTGGCATTTCAATTAAGGTGAATAATGCCGGAAAGACTTGTTTTATATGAGTTACTCGTTTTCGTAAGGGACAAGTGGGCGTGATCTTATCAAACGGGAAATCCTCTCTGGAGCACCAATTCATAGTACTGCCACGTACATGTATTTACTTTTACATCGATTTGTTTGAGCGTGGCAAATTTTTCGTGTCTTCAAACAGTAATTTATTTTCATAATTTTGTATTAATGATTATTTCTTTCACATAATGTTCATGAAAATCGAAGTTATCGCGCATGCATTGAACACTAGTGTGTCTGAAAAAAGTGGTTAAGTTATCCAAAAAATTGTATATATCACCCGGTTTTTATTGTGGCATCAGTTTTTCTGCCTTAAACTAATAATTGTGGTGGATGGTTCGTGGGAAAATTTGTATCCAGGTAATGCTTACTAACATGATTTTTGTGTAAAATTTCATTAATATAAGTTGATAGAAGGGTATACTGCGGCCATGAAATCAGCGATTATGACGAACACCCTTGGTCGTGTAATCATTTGGGCAGTGGGCACAGGTTTGTGGAAAAAAAGAAAAGAAGTGGGGTGGAGAGCACAGTCTCGCACTAAAATATGTACGAACACTCTTCAAATCGAGTTTGTGGCGTAGTGACCCCTCGTGAGTCACAATTACCATCGCACTCGGGATTCGCAAAAAGGAATAGGGTTTGCGAGAAGGAATGTAGTAGGAGTTCCTTCTTTCTTTCACTCCATTATTCCTCATTCCGTGGGGCTTTGGGCTTTCATCCGATTGCGAACTTATTATTCTTCACTCTCGACTAAAATACTATTCGATCATTCCAATTTTTCCTGAAATCTAATGTATTACTGCCGATTGAGATTATATTAATAGCGTTTTCATCACCTTTATCCATGTTAAGGAAGCCAAAAGATAAGTATTTATAATAGATACGTGAAGTTAATCTTACTCGCTAGTAAAACCATTAGCAGTTGGTGCGATGGCGCATAGCGGAAAACTTAGCGAATGAACGTATAAAATGGCTCGCAAGGCCGTGTTCAGAATATAATAAGCTTGCAACTTGACACCGATTTCAGGGGCCTCGTGGGGGGAACGGTCGTAGAATATTTACCAGTCATTATGAAGTTTGACCCTAGAGTCACCTTACCGTTGATTACGTCACAGATACTTCCTTCGCCGAGTATCTTCGGCACTTGTGAACAAGAAAATAGGAAGGTAAGAGAACGTATGTTTTGAAAACCCGTAAGGTTATAGGCCGTCATTAAAATGTTATAAAAGTCGTAGATTTTACTACCTCAGTTAAATTGATATTGTAGATTTGATTTATTCCGGGAAAATGAAAATGTTGACCTGTAAACTCATAGTGAAAATCATAAAGACACGGATATACTTGTATGCACAGGACTTGTATATCCTATTGAATAGGTACTTTCTTCTCCTTGGTTATTATTATTGTATTGCAATGCACAGTATATGTCCAATAACTCGCAGAACTATCGTCTAGCAGCCTACGATATATTTAGCATGTGCAGAATAACGTTTTCCAGTGTGCTTCTCCATAATGATTTTCTTAGCTTTTGTCGTTACCCAAAAAATCAGAAAGTAATTATTCATCCATATGGTGAGTGATAAATTTTCTGTTATTCAAAGCAGTTTCAATATAATCAAAAATTGATTATTTTAGAAACATTCCAGTTAAGTGGTTTAACATTTTATGTAAGTAATCGTGTCTTTTGGACGCAAATAACTACCTGATCCGCTGTGTAATAGTTTGACGTTCCTAATCATCTAAGTAATATCTGAGTAATAATGGACGCGACAGAAAATATTCTATGACTCATGATAAGATAATTGGCCGGCCATTTTCATTGGAGCGGAAAGAAGGGAGCAAGATAGCGGCGTTCCTCCGAGGGATGAGGTTACTCGCGTTATCTGGGTTGCAAAGGCAAGAGTGTTGAGTCAATGGACGGCGAGATAATGGCTGTGGAAGGGTCGCAAGGCGAGTGGGTGAGTACGGGGAGGGAAGTGCTTAGAGGAGGAATCCCGGGAGGATGCCGCCCGTGCCGAAGATGAAGGGCGTGTCTCCGCCAATCCTTCCTTCCCCTTCTCACTTCCTCATGGCAATCTCTCTCCCTCCCCTTTCCTCCCTAAGAGACCTTCCGAAGGACGTTAGAAGTCTTGGCATAGAGTGATGTAGGTAATGCATCTTAATCTTTCAATTGTCTCTCACACGCAGTCTTTTTATTCATTATTTTGATCTTCCTTCCATACTTTCGCTCGCTCTCTCTCTTTGATAACCAACCGCTCTTGTAGTATTTAAATCTTCTCTCTACCGGTTTTAGGCCAGTCAAGGTAGCTTTAGACTTGCATTTGTATGACCCTAAAGTGTAAGGGTTCGAATTCCGTCATCAGAATTTAATTTTACACTTTCATTTAATGATTCATATTTATTTAATCCAAAGCAGAAGGCAGACAAATAGAAATGTCTTTTCTCAATGTTCTCAATCGTGAAATCAAAAAATATCAAAGCTGATAATTTAGGGGAAGCAATTGTAATCACAAGAATTATAATAGACGCACTAAAGTTCCTTATGGTCACATTTTAGAATAATCCCCCCTGAACCTAGGTGTTGTTTATTGACGAGTATACTATAATTTTGCTAAGTGTAGTGCGATCTTGGTAATTTATTAAGTTTTTCCGAATAACTTCTAATTTCATGCTGGTACCTAAATAGAACTATTTCAGGCCCTTGTGTGTTTATACCAAACTCTTGTGTTGTTTTGCTTTGCGCCTTCCAATTCCACTTCGTGTGCGTGCATTATTATGATTCTTGTTGCTCTGGATACTTAAAATACGTTGCATTTTGGTATGCATATGTTGTCATAATTCGCATGGACTCCCTCGATGTTTCCTTCATTCCACATGCTTATGTTTAGGTTTTATGTCTTTGAAGATTCGTTCTAGGCTGTATTTAAACGATACTTGAATATTCTGCTCTACAGCTGATAATTATGCGAATACCTTTTTTGTTGCTATCTCCCTGGTGGCTCCTAAAAGTCTCCAAAAAATAATTGTACATATGACCAAGGTATTATTTAAGTTGATAATTCCAAACCCATAAAACCGAAAGTGAGAGACATATGTATTTCCCGTATCTTGAAAACTTATCAACCAATTAAAACATCCGGGAAAATTAATGAGGGTCGGTTGGAGGTCGACGTAGTTCAGGCGAGGGATAATTTGGTGATCAGGTGTGCTGACAATGAAATATCATATAATGACTTCTCGGCAAAATGTTGTCAAAATAATCGTGAATCCCTCTTGGCATTCTTCAAGGGAAATTTAAACTATGAAAAGTCATCTTAAATTTGAATAATAGAAAGTAAAAAAAACCATTAACACAGTAATCAACCCGAAGGTCGGTTTGGTAGGTGATGGTAGACTTCACCCAGTACCAAGCCCGATGGCGTGTGAAAATTCACACATCAGGGTAGGGGGGCCAGTTCCTTTCCCTGTGCCGATTATGGTTTACCAGGATGATCTGATACCCGAAAAATCACATAGCTTGGTTGGAGCTGCAGGTGCCCAGAGAC
Source organism: Hetaerina americana (assembly GCF_022747635.1). Taxonomy (NCBI): domain Eukaryota; kingdom Metazoa; phylum Arthropoda; class Insecta; order Odonata; family Calopterygidae; genus Hetaerina; species Hetaerina americana. The sequence continues at coordinate 4,638,857 of NW_027286941.1, read as the reverse complement.
CTGTCCGGGAATCAAACCCGGGACCTTCCGGTCAGTAGTCAAACGCTCTACCCCCTGGAATACCGCGACGTGCGATGGAATGAATCTTTAATTTGAGGACATTAACCTCAGTGGCGAGCTAACAATGGCCCACCTGTTATTTTCTGCTCCAAATGTAGTGAATCTCTCTGATGGGCATTCCTTGAAGTACGAAACTAATGCGATTCAGAAAAATCCATTTCCTCCCTACAAATACATCGACCATTTCGTGGGATAAATGCACAAATAATGTCAATTATCGATATCTATTCTTGTATGATTTTTCCCAGTGGACAATTTTTCACTAGGTCGAACGATTTGAACAGAGCCTTGTTTACCATGCCGTTAGTAACTGTTTGAGAATTGTCATTAGGGTATATGTTGGTCTTAAAGGCGCCCATGGTAAGAAAGTAATCAACCCCCACTGTTATGATAACCCCCGAACATTTCATTCTACTCCGTCTCACCCCATTAGTTGTAAATGATAGGGAAGGGACACATGATGGTATCAAGTTCTCCTTTATCCACTCCCTTGCCCTCTCCGCTCGACCTCCTCGCTGAATTCCCCTCTCGCCTACGGATCGCGTGCCAGTCCCCGCGGCGGCGACCTACCTGTTGGATCACTTCCAGACCACAGGGATCCCTGAAACCGGAGCACCCAGCTTGCGCCGTCGTCGGCGAAGGCTCCCTTGGTTTCTGGCGAGGAAGTGAAAACCCGCATCGGGTCCTCCCCAGCATATGCGCTTCCTGCGAAAAACCGCCGTCGTCCCTGGCGAGTGTGTGACAAGGCAGCCTTCGTGGTCTCCCTGTAGGTTATCGATCCTTTGTTTCCGCGCTAATCTTGATGCATGTTCCCTGACAAGGGTCTTCTCATAAAATATGTTTAATCCTGCTCATATTGCTATTAGTCGATCAATTAATTTGATTACTTTTATTTGTCCCAAATAAGTGCGGTGCAAATGGTATTCCCAGAATATTTTTGCATTGGCCCCACTCCTGAAATTCTTGCGAGGCTAGTATTTATAGGAGAAAAAACATCGAATACGCTTAGACGAGAAAGGAAATAGTAAGTACTCTTCGGAACTTCGAACGCTTGAACGTATGGACGATATATCTGCTATCTAATAGGTTCAATCCACAATTTATTGTCTTCCCTTTCGCATGGGGAATCCGCGTTATGTTGACTGTTAGTTAACTGTTTGCCGCCGAATGCAAAGTAAAGCGATTTATAGTGGTCTATCGCAGAGCGTAATCGGAGACGCTCCTCCTATCCTACCCCTCCTTCCAACTATTTCTTCTTCCGTTGAAGGACAGCACAAATGAAACCATTCACCGAGTTTAAAGGGCTTGGAATTTGGTCATTCCTGCTTGAGGTTGTAGAGACAAAAAGTTCCAATAGCTTATAAAATGGATGGTCTCAGGTGTGGCCATAAAGTGAGTGTTTAAGGTATTATGTGGACGTAAATGAATGGAGACTTGATGTTCACTTCTCACATCAAATAATGGAGATATTGAAACTGCATTGAAACCGACTGCCCCCTAGTAAAACTTAGATAATACGTTGATGACGCACGTACTAAGGGGTGCCTGACTGGGCGGGAGGGCATGTGTGCTCACCACATTCGACTAGTATCGATCGGCCTACGCTTATCCGTGTTCATCGAGATTCTGCAATGCTATCATGGGCTCGGAGCGTTGTGCGGCAAATTGCTGGACACTTGTTAGGTTTCCTTTTTCAGTCGAAGACTTCTCTTCTGGACTTTATTAAAGTTAATTGTTATTATTCAACTTATAGCACAATCTTCTGCGAAAGGACAATGACTTCTCTCTGTAAAAGCCAACTAAGGAGCAATTAAATTCGTAATTATTTAACCCTTTCCCCTTCCAACTCATTTCCATTCCTCCGTGGTCCTCTTGGCTCTATTCCGCCGCCCTATATCCATCGATAACCTGGACATAAAGAATTTCCACACGGCATGAAAAACGGTCTTTGCCTTACAGTTTTTCTTCTTTGACCCCATATTTTCTATTCGCATTCTTGTCAGAAAAAAATCCTGTTCTCTTCCCCCTTTTTCATGAATTCTAACCAACTATTACTATTGGCAGTAGTTCCACTACCTCTTAATGTTGCTTTTTTTGCCGGCAAATTTCATATGACAGCTTCCTCTCTTTACAATATATGACTCTTGGTTTGCCTTCCTCTCAGTCCATTTTGTTTTATTTGTGATTCACAATTTCCACATCTCTGAAACCGCCAGTCTACGCCCATCCTCTTTTCATAATGGTCAAGTTTTAGAGTTATTAAAAATCGTCTTCTATTTCGAAGTCTTCAATGGTCCTTGCTGTCATTAATTCGATGTCAATTCATCCCTCGTTGTAGATTTTTCTTTTTCTAAGCACAATTCATTTCGTAATTTTTACTGCAATGTCAATTTTCATCTAAGACAATGCACAAATACACGAAGTTTTGCGCTCATCTAATTCAGTTCCTTTTACTTTGATGTTTAATAGCCTTTCTATTGTCTTCAGAATATAATTCCTTCGTTTAGTTGTTAGTTATATTTTGTTTGAGCTACTATTGCCATGTCTTTAATGCGGTTTACAAGCATTGCAATCTCCTGGCTGACTCGCTTTGATCATCCTTTTTGAGTTTAATCATCCGCTAATGTAACAGATTTAAGTCAATCCCCGTTTACTTTCATTCCTACTCCCGACCCTGCTCGTGCCTCTCCTCCTCTTTGCTAGCAAAGGGTGTCAAAAATAATTTACCCTAACGAACCACATTATCTTACCCTTTATCAGGGCTAATCTTAGCCTCTCCTTATGATTGAGTATCCAGGTTCTTCATACGTTGCCTTATCGCTTTTTGTCATAATGGCTTCAAATGGTGCGTCTAGGCCTCTAGCGTTCTCCAATGTTTTTTTTCCCATCTGTCAACTTTGTGTTCCTTATTTTGCCAAATAGCTTTTCGAAATCAATTATTTGAAAAAATGCACCTAATTTTTCTCCGTAACATTTTGAACAGCCTTTATGATTTTAGTCGTCTTCTAGGTTTTATGAGTATTAACGTTACTATGCGGACAAGTAGACATACTCCACTCGTTCGAGGTCAATTCGGAAGGGCAGAGGTTGAGGAGTTTGAAGCATTGACTAATGTTTTAATCTGCAAATGAGTTTTTAGATTATAATTCTGACTCTCGCTTTTTTAATGATCTATTGAACTGGTTTAAGAGAAAACATTACTTTTGCAGTAAGAAGTAATGTGTACGTATTGTATAACCTTCTATTTTATCATATATAATGTTTTTATTTCAACACATGTAATTGGGGGTACCTGCATTTGTTAAATGCATAATTATTAATAAATATAAATAGAACGCTACCAATTACATCAAGTGTACGCTAGTGTAGTCCGCTTCGAAATATATGCAGTACGCTGCCAATTAAGTCTATGCCCAAATTTTCCAGTAATTAGTGTCTTGTACTGAAGTATATCTCCCAATTTTCTAAAATGATAATATTTATAATTATGCCTTCATTTGTAAGGGGATGCCAATATTTTAAGGTTAGTAAGCTGTGACACCGGCCCGACCTTGTTTCTTGGAATCCAACTTCAAGTGAAGGGATCTTAGTGCGGGAAGTGTTGCCCGTTGCGTTTGAAAGCCCCTCAAACACTTCGCTACTAGACGAGTCACTACTTTTAATTGATAACGAATGAGAGATTAGAGGCCACCAGTTGACGGCCACCTGGCTGAAAGCCAATATCTAGCACAAAGAATGCAGTACGTTTATTGATGTTAAGAATTTCCATAAGTTCATTTTAGTTATTGTCAGCGTGTCCATGAATCTGTCTTGATTATGTCAGTTGGAGAAAAGTTGTATAATTTATTGGTGAGGATAAGAAGGACTTATAGGGTATCGACTGGTGGAAAAACTTACTTCAATACTGTGTAATGAATCTTTTTAAGCTGTAAACATTGTTTTCTGAACCTTTTATATTGTAGTCGTCGCATGTAGACTAGCAGCTACCTACGTAAAACACACCGTGTTATGTGAAGTGCATTTTGATTAAAGGAGAGAAATGTGTACTTTTCCAATGTGCTTATTTCATATTTGTTTATTCAATGTTGTGTTTACTAAAATACCTGATAAAGTCGTGTGTTAATATTTTTTCTTCTTGCTTACGTAGTAAATATTAGCCCGCTATTTTTTTAGTTTTGTCAGTCACTTCGCCTCTTCTATGGTCGCGAGAAGTAATATAGCGGTTCGAAGTACTCGATACTTTCGGAAGAGAAATTCTTGAAGTAATTTGGAAAAAAATATTGCATTGCCTTAAAGATTAACGAAATTGTCACGATTATGTGGGGTGGAATTTTTGATTGGAAATGGAAATTGACAGAGAAACAAGAGCCACCGTCGAACGTGCCGCGAATGCTCCGCTCGCGAGTGTAAATGCGGCCCGCGGTTCGTTGTTGGCCGAGGAAAAGTCGCTTCTTGTCTTTTTGTCATCTTTCCCGCCCGTCGCGTGAGAACGAAAGGGTTTGGCTCGCTAAACAAGTGCGCCAGCTCGCTGTTTTCCACGGTCACTCTATTTCTCTATTCTCTTGCATTTCAGGTGAGTACTCATTGAACAGAACTTCTCCCCCGCGACTGCAACGGCCGCGCGAGCTGGATGCTTGGAGTGGAGGAGGCAGCGTGAGGCTCTGCATACCTCCCTCTGCCTGGGTCCCTCGCATTGCTGAGGATATACCGAGTTCACGTGCACTCCTTGTTTGAGACTGGAGAGAACGGAGAGGAGGAATCAGCCGCGTTCGGCCGTAATTGCTTCCTGTTCGGCAAGTTCCCCCCCACCACTCCTCTCTCTCCCTCCCTCCTTGGCAGCCCCTCTCCCCCTAACTCCCTCCTCCACGATCGTGCAGCCTCAGGGGCAGCAGGGGAGAGGAAGGCAATCGGATGGCCGAGAGGAGCGGTGGTGGGCAGCATTCCTCTGGGTCTCGCGATCGACTCCCGTCGCTCGTTTCCGGTCCCGCTGCAAAAAGTATATCCCGTCCCGCCACCACCTGCCGCATAATCTCCGATTCAGTTGCCTCGTCGGAGATGGACACGGTTGCCCTGGCTATCCTCTGCGGAATTTAATGCGGCGTGGTTATCAAGTTCAGGCGCGTGAATCCATGCTTGCATCTGTCCGAGTGAGAGAGTTTTTCCAGGGTGATTTTTCTTCGAATTAACTTGAGGCTTGCTAGTGGGTTGTTCTTGTGGATTGAAAGGGGACGGGTGATTTTTATTCGCGTGAAGTTGGAAAAGAAACTGCCTACTTGAGCTTTCCTCCTTTCGTTCACATTATCGTCAAAATGTCCGAGTTAGGGGAATGGCCGTTGAACGTCCAGTAAATGCTGAGATATTGGTTGCTGTTGAGAGTTGCTGAATTAAAACACTGATATAGTTGTCGTCGAAACGCTGGGAACTTCTGCTCTTTGCGCATTCGCTAATAATAGTTGATTATATTAAGTTCACTAATAACAGTTATCTCCGCTCCTTATTTTTTCACATATTTATTAGTTCGTCTATATATTCGTCTGGGAAATCGTAACCGTCACAGGGAAAGGAACTGGCCCCGCTACCCTGAGTCTGTGTGAATTTAACACGCCGCCGGGCTTAGTATTGGGTGAACTCTACCATCACCTACCAAACCGACCTACGGGTTGATTACCGTATTTATGGTTTTTATAAATTCATTTCAATTAGCTCCGTCGCCGGTCACTTTTCCTTGCTCTTGAAGCCCTTACAATGGAATATTGAACAAACTGAGCAAATTTATTTGCTGCGAAAAGTAATGAGAAATAGAAAATTTGTTAGAGTATCTTCCATGTAAATCATCTGAACTAGGATAACTGGAAAATACCCAAAAATGTCATTGTACGCTATACTTAACCCGCCATGTACAACAACCGGTTCATTTTCTTTTTTCCCCAGTCCATTCGTTTTGAAGGTTTTAATAATTCCGGTTTTGGTTGAGGAATGTATGGCATATCCTTAACAGTATACTTCAGTTTCTGTTTTTAATTCTAAGGTATAAAAAGTTACATTCGGCTATACATTTGGCGTAGTATCGTAATCATTTTCATTGCCCTTCTCATCTCCACATCGGGTTATGTTTTGTAAATCAGTTCCCGGAAGGAGATAACAGCATGAAAAGCACACTCCTTAAAACGCCTGCGTCGTTAAAGTTTTATTTTGTGGTGTTTGAACATGAAAATGTAAGTGGGGTGGGATGTAGTAATGCGGAAGCGGCGAATCAAACATGTTTAGCTATGCACATGTGTAATGATACGGAAGGAGAATAAAGAGTAAGCCACAAGTAAAGCATCAGATGAGGCCACCTGGCGGATGAAATGATTTATTATTCATAGACCACCGATATACCGAGGTGACCAGGTAGTGAAGACAAAAGCATTATTCTTCTTTCTATTTAGCTTTTCCTCAGCTGGTGACAAAAATATACGTTTCGCTGCACTCCGACATCGTCATCAAGATATATTTATAGGAAGCAGTTTTTTAGTATTTCTATTTGACATGTACAGATAATGAATTGCCTTCATAGTAATACACTGTATCAATTATTTCGTAAGGCGTTTCTAATTTTCTTCTGCTGATATCAAATGAGAAGAGCGAACAAACATTTAATTGCAATAATACGGGCATACTCCGTGCAGAATAACTGCTTTTCTGAAAACATCGCCGTCACTTCCTCTCAGATCACTATCCTGTCATCTGCTAAATATTGCCGTATTCCTATTTCTCTGTGATAACGCTTCCATGGCCTGCATTATATGTTTATTTTGCTGTCTCGTTTGTACTCAATTCTTTCCGAGTGTGTTTCCTTCAAGCACAGTCTTATCAACCTGATTTGTGTCGAAATATTTCCATTTACTTCCTTTTACATTCTGTCTTTCGTCTACTAATGTGGCATCTTAATATTTATAGCTGGATCACAGTGGCGGAAGGGCGAGGCCATTTAAATTCTTGGTCAACAGTTATTTGCATGAGAAAAAATTGAGTCTGCTTCAACAAGATTGTGTCACCGTCATGATGGCACTAGCTTGTCGAGTCATGGTGGGTGAAGTTCAATAATAGTATGAAAATTTAGAAATTATTTTTTTCTTATGGATATCGCGAATATTCACGAAGTGACTCCTGAATATTTATTGTTCAATAGCAATCGAGATACCTAAGTTTATTTTTTGATGCCCGCAGAGTATCCGAGGAATACGGAAATGGATGGAAGGTCCAGCTGTCTATCATCTTCAAATTATCTGCATTTAACTCTACCTTTCACCGTCATTTATTTCCATCTGTTATTTGTTGGTTTGGCGGCGAAATTTTTCCAAGTAGGTCACAAAATCTTAGCGTGGCGAGTTACAGAGGGAATACTTACTGTCCGTGACGTACCGATTGCTCTTGGTGTTACTTGTTTCGAGGGTCAATGTTGGCGTTTTTATTTAACATGCCTTGAAACGAGGTCATATATTTATGTTGATATTCCAAAGGGAACCCGCCAAGTGGGAGGAACCCGTTCGAAGGGGTCCTCTTAGTGTTCTGGAGGCCTCTTAGTATTCTGGATTGCCGAGTTTTCCAGTAAGATATGTATTTATTTTGATTTTCGATGAGAGTCGAGGTAAAGTTTAGTATCATGTGAAACGGAAGTTAATAAGGTTAACGTCCATGATGGACCAAGTCACCTGCTCAAAATCTTTGCGACAAAAATGAAAATTCTCTTGTTTGGTCCTGCCTCTCCTACGATGAGTTTAATTCTGCTGTGGAAACCTTTCTGCTCCAAAAATAGCTTGGCGGCAATAGAAGATTGAATTTTTATAAGCAGAAATTTCAACTGCACAATATCTAAAGGTGCCATTATTAGGGTCATGAGATCAGCATTTTTTTTAATTTCTTGTATTTAGAAAAATAAAACAGCCAATCACTACTAAGGTTTCAAAGTTATAAAATTAAACTTTCTAGCACCAAAACCCCGGCTCGCTTCAAAAAAAGAGGGCTTTAATTGAACTGGTCTTCCCAATGCGTCTTCGTTGATTGATAATTTTTTCGCTTGGAAAGGAATTTTTGTGTTTCTCCTATCGAATCTGTATACTAGTATAGTGTCCTGAGGGAATTGTAATAGAAAAAACGATTGCGTCTTCCTGTTAAGTTTGTTCATAGAGCTACAACACGATGAAGTTTTCTAATGTTGTCATCGCGGACCTTGTGGTTTCTCGAAATGGTTGTTTATATTTTAAGATTAGATTAGGCTCTGTTACATTTTCATCTATTCCATCTTCAGTGGCATATCTTAATTCCCATGGTTATTAAAATTGCCGTATTATGAAAATCATTTTGTAAACATCCTTCCCGGGTTGAGTTACCAGCTGTTATAGCGAAAAAAGGCGGATTAAATGTTAACGAGCCTTTATCCAAGTGCGTTGGGATGTCAGGCATCGCGTTTGTCCCTTGTCCTAGGTAGATTGCCTGTGAAGGAGATATTCGTCGGTAAATATTGCAGGAGCGTGACGATAAAACGTTTGGCCGCATTATGGCCCGATTCCACATGCATCAACTGCCCTCTCTAGCAGAAACGTCGGCGTGTCCCTGGGCGTTTTTTTATTGTTTCCCGCCCTTCTCCCCTCTTTTCCCTCCATCCTATATCATTCTGCCCCCGCCCCCAAAGTCCTAAGTAAAGAGCACCATCCTTTCAAGTCCATACTCCGTATTCCCCAATTTTGTTTGAGCCACAAATTAGTTATCAATATTGATTATGTACTTGTGATGTTCCAGCGCACACGCCCTGCTATTTGCCTCCGGATCTTCGCCCCCATTCTGGCTCTTATATAATCCTCCCCGGCTTTTTTGGCCTACCATCGGTGTCCATTGCGATATCTCCCCTCGATGCATTTCCTAGCGTGTTTTTGTTATTTCAAGGCGGATGGCTTGTTTCTATTCATTGCCGGACGTTCGCCTTTATAATTTTTGTTCTCCATTTTTGAACCAACTTCAGTTGGCGTGATCCTGACTTGGATTCTCTGTATTTTTCCATGACAAACTAATTCCGTAATGAATAGTGTGACCCTTAGATTTCCTGGGCGTTGGGAAATATTTCTAGTTTTTCATCAGCTCAGTTTTTTCATGTTGAAAATTACGTTGCAAATGCACGAATGCTTACTGTAATATATGCATGTATTTGCATTCATTCGATCGTGATGCATTATTTTTTCATGAAATGTACTTCATGTCTTAGGCATCAATTGATTCTCAGGTAATCATTCTATTTACATTTGCGTAGAATACCTATGTATTAATGTGTATGAGCTGTGGCGTGTAAGATTTCTCGACGAGATTTCTATAAAATAACATTTTTGTGTGCACGATAAAGGACAGAGGAAATTACAGAGCGACGGAAGAACCTCGGAAGTAAAATAATCCGTTTGATCGAGTACATATATTTCCATTAAAACTTGTCGAGTGTAGTTTCTAAACGCCCTCAAATAGCATTTCGCCCTTCGTTTCATATTAGTGCTCCCCAAGAAATATTTTTATTGTTTTGCCAATTTTCTTTCCCCTTTCAGCATACTTAATTGAGATTAACTAGTACTTAACCTCCCCGGAGTTAAAATAATTGTCCACGAAATCAGTTGTTTTTTTTGCTTCCTGAAATTCACCGATCTTAATGTAATCAGCTCATCACAGTGGAATATTTAAATATATAAGTAGATGAAAGAAAGTTGACGTTAGGCGTCAGATGTCTTCGAGGAAAGTCTCGATTGATATTCTGGACTTCCCTCGGAACAAATTTAAACCCTTCCAGCCTCGGAGTAGCCATCCGTTTCAGAATTTGAATTGCTCTGATAGCGCCTCGCATTCCCCCAACCTTTCCATTTCCCCGTCCATCTCCCCGCGAGGGAGCTGTGGCTGGCAAGGGACGAGGCTTGGAAGGAAAAATCCCTGACGAGGTATTATCTGATATAAAAAAGGCAGGCTGGAAGTGGCCATTTGAGGACGAGTAGACCGTTCTGTAGGTTACGGGTTCGGTTTAGATAAACTGGAGCCTCTTTAAGTTTGGCTTTAGGGTTAATGTGAGCTACTTGAAGCAGACGTCTCTAGCGGACCTTGATATCTAGAATGGGCGCGATGGCTATGGCTAAGTAATCTGAATTATTGTTGTGATATCCTTCTTAATGTGTCTATTTTCGTTTCCTAAGATCATCCACCCGCCATCCAAAATTTTGATACTATTTTTTTTTCAAGTTGATCCCTAGTCTATTTTTGGTTAAAAAAAACCCCGTTCTTGTCATTGGTCTTTTATTGTTAACCCTCTGAAGCAACATTATTCTTAAATCAAATATAAAATATGAAGCGTAGAAAAAGTAAAATTTATACTAACTAAGCTGCACAATGTACATACATTTTATCTTTATATTTTAAGTTGAGCTTTCGTTGTTTTAAACATATATCTTTCTGTAAATGAAGCTGAGCTGCGTTTTTAAGTATCGAATAATGTTATTTGCACTTAACTGTATTAATTTAATGTATATAAAATAGTCAACAGTTTCTTTGCTTGTGACTGCTTTTGTTTAAAAAACAAAATGCATTCCATAGATCCGTTCAAGGTTCAAGAATGGCCAGTTGTAACTTAGCTGAGGGAGTTTCATATTATCCATTAGTGAAAATTGGTGGTACACCTATAAAAACCGCAATAATCGACTCAAAGTTCTTGTTGATTGGTGACGGTAAGGCCAAGCTAGTACTAAGCCCATCAGCGGGTGAAATTCGTACACCAGGGCATGCTGCCTCTGGGTTCCCGGAATGATCTGGTGCCAACAGAGCTTGGGTTAATTAGTTGTTTGAGGCGTAACCTAATGGAATGGACTCTTTTCGTTATGAAAAACTATAACTTTGTTATTTCACAGTATTTTATGTAGAAACGACCTGCGTTTCGACGTCCAACGTCACCATAATTAATGATGTTGAACGTCGAAACCCGGGTCTTGTCTAAATAAAGTACATGGAATTACAAAGATATAGTTTTTCATTATAGCCGGGGTGAAGCTGCGGGTGCTCAAAGGCTTCGCCGAAAATCGATCCCAGATCCTACTGGTCTACCAAGTCCCCGACTATATGCTTTAGCAAAGTTAATTGTGGTTAGGAGAGATACATCTATATATAATTAAGATTAAACTTTTGGCTTAATAAGTACATATAGGTACTTAGGTTGCGCATTTTCAACCCAATTTGCAGGATTATTTTACAATTAATGACCTTTAATTATCACGCGTAGCCATGCTGAATTTGTTTTTTCATGCATATTTTATTCTTATTGAAGCATGTGTTACTGTGATGTACTCCCTTTTTGTCCTGTTAATTTTTCTGAAACTTCTCTGAAATCTCGCTTATTCTCTAGGTATTTTGAAGTGGTTTAGCCCGGCAATCCGTACCACTCGTATTTCGCCACGTGTTCCCTGAAGACTAGTTGTAATTATCCACCCGTTAAAGCGTCGCATTGTGGACGTCTTCAGAATAACTTAAATATCCCGGACCGGTAAAACCGCTTTCACCCATCTCCTAAATCCCGGTTATTGTAGCCTTCCATTGCACTACCATGGGGTTGCTCAGAGTTTAGTCATCTGTGCCCGAATCATTGTGAAACGCTATTGTGAGCGTTTTCTCTTTCTGAGGGACTAGGTAGATTTTCTGTCTTACGCGTTCTCTTTCGTCACCGGTGACGTTATCTGTTCGGTATCCGCCTTTTGAATGGGGCATCGGAAACTCACGTTGTTTACGTGTTCATACGGCATTACGTATTGCCTAAAAATTCCAAGTTCAGAGATGAATAAGTATTTCCTGTTACTCTTGGGATGGTGAATTTTAGCGGAAAAATATGTACCTGACATATTCACCGCGATGGAAATAAAGAAACGTTCTTTAAATTTTTCGCACAAAATAACTGCTTCTAGCAGCGTGGCGGTTATCTTCAAAAGAAAATCATTGGCTGTTTCTGTTCGCATTCCAACTATCCTTCTTTTTACGTATGACGTCCACATTTGAGAATTAATGAACAGGGCATACTTTTTTTCTAATAGCGTGTTAAAGATGACCGCATGGAGTAAACAATTACAGATAGCACAGCACTGTTTGGGATGTATTCGAACGATTTGTTCCTGTAATTGCGAAAATATTTGATTCGATGAAATCCTATCCAAAATATTTTGTTGGAATATTTCTGTTCTGGCTGCCATAGTAATTAACTCTGGTAAGTTTGTCACTTCTGAGAACGTGGGAATGAAATTTTTGAATGAAACGCTCTTATAATTTTTTTTTCATTTTCACGAATCGTGTTATTTTTAATTTGCTTTTGAATTATAAGGATTTAGATAATTGAGTCTTAGATTAGATGAATTGGTCTAGTAGCTTGTAATTTGGCCATACGATTGCTGTTGTAATAAGACAAGAGTTTTATGAGATCGTGTTTGAGAGAAGAATCCTCGTTTCGTGAAAATAGTTTATGTTTTCGACTACCTCAAGTCTTATTCCTGTATCTTATTTAAAACCGCATTAGTTTTATGAAACCGATGCATATTGAATTATATACCCAGCTAGTTCACGGGCTACTTGAATCTCTAAATTAGGATATCAGACATTGCAATAATACCTTCAGGAACCACGCGCAAAAAAAAGGTTCTAGATATATATATATATATATATATATATATATATATATATATATATATATATAACACTTTTTGAAAGACTCACGGACGTGAATAATAATGTATAACACTTAGCACTAGTGGACACAGACAAAAACACAGAAACACACAAAAAAAGAGACTCACTATTTTTCGAATTTTCGGTGGTCATTGCCACCTTTATCAAGGAGGAGAGGGACAGAACTCAGTTCTGTCCCTCTCCTCCTTGATAAAGGTGGCAATGACCACCGAAAATTCGAAAAATAGTGAGTCTCTTTTTTTGTGTGTTTCTGTGTTTTTGTCTGTGTCCACTAGTGCTAAGTGTTATACTTTATATATATATATATATATATATATATATATATATATATATATATATATATATATATATATATATATATATATATATATATAAAATCACGTGCTCATTTCGGGATGAAGACCTTCACCGTAAGGGAAGGAGCGATATCCGAGCCGGCCGCGACGCTAAATCCCAAACGGATCCCGAATGAGGAAAATGTACGGCACGTAATGGCATGGTAGTGATTGATGGTTTCATTTTCTTGGCCCCCATGTTTCATTCCAATTTCGCTAGCCAAGTGGAGAGCGAACTGATGTGGGGGCGTGTTTTGTTTATCGTGTTCCCTCTTTTCCAGTATCCCCATGTCATTAAGTCAAAAGGAGAAGGGAATGTAAAGGACTCATCCTCTGGAATCCACCAAATTTGCTTGGTCGTGAAACTCTCTTTATTGCGTCATTAAATTGATGGTAGTGGTGATGGGAAGGACGAAGAGTCACGCTGTGGGATCTCACGCCGGCACCATGCCAGGTTCCCGCGAGCTAGATTTCTGCCCTATTGTAGAGAATTACGGAGCGTGTGTCCGCAAGTTTGCCTAATATTCTGTGGCCTTTCGATACGTGCCGGAATACCGCGATCGTCTGCGAAATTGAAAACCGTATGCTCGTTTTTTTTGTGGGACACTAGACTCTAGACGATAGGAACAGGTTTGCGCGACCTATGGCCTTCACGAAATATCAACAAACGCGTATAGCATTAATAAAAATTCCTACCATAAATTCAGACTTTCAAATTTGGAAAATATCGGTTGCTAAAAAGGGACGAGTGTGTTGTGGAGAAAGTTTTCTTAAGACGATTCTATGCGACCTTAAACGGGATTCATCTGAGACCGTGATTTGGGTCGTGACCCGAGGTTACGAGAGATGCACTGCGGAGAAAGGAAAAAAGGGGGATTTCTTTCCACAGTGGGTAAGCGAGAATGGAGAAACCCGGCTTCAGCTCTGATTTCTTTTCCTCGTTTCATTTGCAGTACGTAAGTCCTTGTTACCATGCTAGATCACACACATCGGCAGCGTGAGTATTAATTTGGAAATATAGCGCATCTCCTAGAATACGTGCCATTGTCCAGCAGAGTGGGCAGCGGTCCTTTAATCCCTGAAAATTTGAAATAGGAAAAACCTAGAAAAAATGATGGAATTGACCTATAAATCCTGGAATTGTAGGGAATTATATTATTTGACCGGAGGTTTCACAATACGTCGCTACACATCAGTCGTAATTTAAACACTTCGTACATCATTTGAAATATCATGAAGCACCGATTCAGTGCTGACCGAAAACGATAATACGAATATGTATCTAGCTTGGTCGCATCTCTCGAATATTTCAGGAGAAGGAAATGAAATATGCTGCGCTTTTTTTAAAAATTTTTCCTGCTTTCTTATAAGTTAATTATTGACTATTTCAATAGTGCAAGTCAGAGCAGCAACTCTTTGGATCAACTCACACCGGCTGAGAAATGGCAAAATCGAGGCAATTCCCAATTTCTTTCAAAGTGACAGGTGTCCTCAGAAATTATTTTTTGTGGAACTCTGCAATCTCTTTTAAATGGGACATTTCCACCTAATCATGCCTGCGTTCTTAATTTATATTCATTCAACGTTCACCATCCTCTCGTGGGATTGGGCTGATGCCTAGATCCTCAAAGAATTCCCCTGAGATACGTCTCTCGTGGAAAGAACGGTCCATTATCTCTCGTGAGTTTTGGTTCTCGTGTTTTGGGGTTTTGGGGCGGCTTCCCTGTGACATGTATCAATCGTTCTCTTAAGCTTCAGTATTGACGCACTGAAGCCACTACCTCGAATAGCGGTTCACTTCGGAAAATCGAGAAACCGTCAATGACAGCGTGGAGAGCCTTCGCGCGATCTCTTGGCTGACAATCAGGCCTTCCCTCTCTTCCTCCCCATTGCGAATTCCCCCATCCTTAGTCCACTCCCTCCCGTCTCCCCTTTTGCGCCAGTGGAATTGCAAGCAATCGTCGACGCCTTTCCCCCTCGCTCTCCTCCCATTTTTTCTCTCCTTTCCCACTCCTCGCCTCGTTTCCGCCTCTTTTTCCCTTTTCCAGCTTTATCTCCCAAGCGATTCCTTTTCCTTTCCAGCGCTCCCATTTAAGGATAAGTCATATAGTAAAGAATGACTAAAAATCGTTTTAATGCATCTATTCGACAGCGATGTGTACTTCAAAATCAAAACGCCTTGCTATAAAGTTACGACGTCTATCAGTTGTATTAGAATACTAATCACCTGGATAATTAATTCTTTAAAATTTCTCAAATCTCAGTGAAGTGCTCCGGTTCTTTTACTGATATAACAATTCTGATATATTCTTGATACGCCAAGTCCTTGAATTTTTCCATTGATATTTCTCCAATGATGAAGTTTCTGTGTATTTTAATATGATATTACCACGTAGACGTTAATTGTACTAATCACAAATTCAGAAGTTTTATTCAAAAGCTAACGCCGTAAAGTGAATAGTATAAAGCCCATAGTGTAGATATGGGGGAGTAATGTGTGATCTTGAATTTTGCGTCCTTTCTTTTAAATAGTTCACAGACTAGCAAAAGGTTTATATAGTTGGCAGCCAGAAATTTAAAAATTAAAGCTGGGTTTTGTGATGTCAATGCATGTAAAAATCCTTAGAAAGCTTTCAAGGCATTCCGCCAATATTCTCTCTTTTCCCAAGACCTGAAATGGACTTCGCGCTCTATCACACTCATGGACTTTCCTCTATCACACTCCTTCCAGCTCCCTCCGCTCTAAACCTACTACTTCCCAGTTAAGACGATTTCCTTCCAGTGCTCGTTTCTCTTGTCTCTCTCCTTCGCTATCCCCATCCATCCTCCCACTTCCCGCCGTGCGCCCCCTCCCTCTCTCACTCCCTGCGCCATACGACTCCTCCCCTCCGCCTTGCATCGCAACAGCTTCCTCTAACTGGAATAAAGAGAGATCAAAAAACAACTCTTCCAGCCCACTCCCCGTAAAGTATTCCTTTTGATCTCATTTTTGCGGGGTGGGATATTAAGTTCTCTCCTCGTGTATGGGGGAAGGAGGGAGGATGGGAGAGAGGCATTGATTGGATGGGATGTGGCGGTTGCAGATTCAGACCAAAAGGGGTTGGGAGTGTTGGGTGGGGGAGGGTGGGCGGTGGGGGGAAGATGGTAATGCGTGTGGTCGGTGGCAAGGGTGGCAGGTGGGCGGCGGATGCGATCGGAGGAAGTGGCGGTGGGGGGGGGGGTGTGGATGAGGGGGAGAAGGAGAGTTGCATAAGGTTGTGGGGGAAGGGAAAGGGACCACTTTTTGTGCTAGTTGTTGGGAAGAGGAGGGAGTACTGATTCTGTAACTCCGTCCGATTCGAGACACATTCAATCGCCCTGTAACCTTGGCGACCCGATCGTTTGGTCGCGTTCCACGACGTAGTTCTCTTTCTTCGTGTCCGTTTCTCTCGCCTTCTTTCCTCCCCCCCTCCCACTCTCCCCCCGCCCTCTTCATGGGTGTAGGCAGCAGGTAGCCTTCGTTTTTTGCGCGGAGGCGAGTCGGGAGCATTTGTTCCACGATCGGGTCGCCCAGCGTGTTGATTCGCGATCCCGTATCGCCGCAGAATGTCTTGAGAGACGGGGAGGGTGAAGAAATAACTGCGTCTCTGCCGTCATTGTATGTGAATTTTCTTTTTAAAAATCTTTAAAAAAAATATTAGACTCTGCCGTCGAGGTGTGAAATCTCGCGTCCATCCTTTCAGTTCCCGTACACAAGTCATAATTAACGGAATAAACGGAATTAGAAATCGGTAACCTGTATATTTTATAGGTTTTTCTTGATAGGGCTGCGAGTTGGGAGAAACACTTTAATTGACCCCGGGAGCAGGCTAAGTTATCTTCGAGGGGCGAAAATGGTGAATTTCCGTGTTCGGCAGTAATGCTGCAAAACTGCATTATTTTTTTAGGAGTTAATGACAACGTTAAACGAGAGAAAGGTTCCGTTTCCCGTTCATACCGGGTCAGTAGGGTAAAAATGCCGCCTTCCAGTCACGAGAGAGGTTTTCATTTGTTGACTGCTCTGATGATGAAATTTTCGTTTTGGTCCTTCGTTTACTATCCTTGATTTTATTTCTTGTGTGGATCCAAAGTCGTATCAGTTTTTCCCGTCTTATAAGTTGAGATTTTAGTCAATGTGGAAAATAGGAAAGAATTGGAATGAGGAAGGCGTCACATACAGGGTCCTTTAGCATTATCAGGTGGAAATACGAGTACTATTGTTGGTAATTGAGGGACGTCACAGGAAGAGGAGTGCGAAAATAAGAACAATTCAAGTACTTATGACAAAAAACTTCTAAGTGACAATGTATTTGACTAGTTTGCGTTTCAGCATATTGCAAACCAACGTATCATACAAATCACTAAAGCCCACTTCACTCGATTGTTACTTCCTAGTCACTGGCAGCGTGCAGAAAATCCGCCCATAGGAAATGATTTGGGGTGCCCAGTGAACCGCGTAATGTGATTTACTGGAGATTGAGGAAGGCCCCCGCCACACATCATTGCATTCCCCATGTTAAAGCTTAGCTGGTAGCATTCTGCGCCTAAGATGTCTCTTGACTCAGTGGTATTATATGTTTGGGATATCTGGTCGTTTTATACCACATTTAACGCGATATATCGTCTTATTTCACGATTTTTCTCCATTTTGCGTGGGTTTTCATTGTTTGCATTCCGAGACGGTCGGAAGAATCAATTTGTAAATCCGTAACTTCTGTTGATGTGGATTTTCATAACTGGCTCGACAAAATAAGACTACTTTTTCACGGGTATTTCTGACATTTTTCTCTCGGTTCATCATTTCTGGATTGGCTAAACAGCACGACTTGGTGCCTTAAGGCCTCCCACTCTTGACGGTATTTAGGCGAGAGAAAAAAAAACAAGGTGTGTAGCTTATGAGGTATCAATTTTGTGTTTAATGGCTAAAACTTTATTTGGGGAGAGATATTTCCACAGTACCCTAATAGAGTTTGGTATTCAGATTGGTGAAATTTGAAAATAAAATTATTTAGTCTCGTTAACTAAATATTTACGATACTTAAGTGCCACCATAATTAATTTGCATCAAAACACGTGATGTTCTGATATTGAATAACATGAAATAAAATTTTTGTAATTATTTTTCCTTTTTAGGTGGTCAATATGTTCGTGATTTTCAACTTTTTATTTCATTTCTTCATGAAATAACTTCAACCACCTCAATTTATGATATATAGCTATCACCCAATATTCGCATGCATAAGTGCAATGTTTGCGTCTGGATGGCATTAGTCTTGAAATCATCTTGTGACACTTAGGTTTTTGCTCTCCACCTTGAGGACCCCCTATCATTGAGGACGTGTGAGAAGAAATTTCCAAGCCAGATTATTTTATTTAAACTAAAACCCGTAACATTCTAGGTGTACGCAGAGAAGTAGTATATTAGAAGAGTATAGTTTATCAAGTAATCAGGGCCGAGAATCGGCCCTGATTACTTGATACGGCTCTTTGACGCAAGGTAGTGGGCTAGAAGTTTAATGTAATCGTCGCAATGCTATTTCAGAATTAAAATTTATGATACGTTTCTAAATCCAATGTACTGATATCAATAATGCAAGCAGATCGAAGAAAATCAATGATTCAAAATCTATAAGCATTCCGTGTAAAGAAAAAATAGAATTCTCGGCGTGATAAAAACTTTGAATTTTGTGAGCAAGATTTGAAATCCTTGGATATATGCTATTTTGATGATTTAAATTTTGGTTTAGTATTTTAGCGCCAGATCATGACTACCCTTTTATCAGAAAAGCGCCATTTGATCATACATATTTATTCAGATTTTAATGAAAAAAATGTCCCATTGGATTATGTTTAAGAGAATGAATTAAATGCATCACAATCCCCATCTTATTTGCCGTTAAATGAATAACGCAATAGTACCAGTTATTATTGGCAAAGAAAATCAATTCCCCGACTAGACTATAGCCTTCCATAGAGTTCACCGTTAAAATATACAAGTGTGGTGTATTAAAATGTAATTTACAGTCTGGAAAACGATCTTTTTTCTTCGATCGCTGGAAACGAGCTGTAAAGTATGACACACTGAGGGCATTCACTCCCTTTCATGCGAACCCGAGCGCCTCGGCTCCCTAGGCCGCAACTCGTTGCGGCTAGCTTCGTTAATCGAGCCGGGCGTCAGGGGAACCGAGTGAAATAGAATATCGCCGTAATTTTCCGGAAAGGGTTTTGTTTGTTGACGGGTGAGGGAAAGGGGATCCGCGAGAATAAATCTCGCGAGGATGAGGATTTTTTCGTTCGTATTGTGTTTTTAGTGTTTTTTCCCCTCCGCAATTCTGCGATGATGGAGATCCCTCTCTCGGGGATCGGCAGGACGGCTCGGGGAAGGAATGGAGCCCGGGGCGGACCCGCTCTTCGCGAGCCTTAGTGAATCGATGCTCATGTCCGCATGTAACCTTATGCAAGATTCATACAGAACCTCCCAGTTTGAAGGGGAGAGGGAAAAGCAGTGTTTCTGAAGAAAGAATGGAAAGTGTATTATTCAAAGGAATGTTTCGCGGCTTGGGCAAGTAACTTTGGTGTGCCTGCCATTTTACACTGATGGAATCCGGTGTCGCCTTCTCGGTCCAAGAGGAGAAGGACTTGAACCTTTCTTTTGTCCAACCCGGATCTCGAAATACCCGGAATTACTTCTAATAAACCCTTATGGTCATTGTATCTCTCATACGAGTTACTATTGATGCTTGTGATATTTCAGTGAATTACTCAAGCAAACCTTTTTGCTACCCATAAACGCGTGGGCATTAAGTCTTTGGTTTGGTATAACATTATGTAGCTCCTGATTAAATATGAAGGGAAATGATTTAAGTAGAAATTTCCATACAGTTGTACTGGCATTTTAACTTGGAAGAATCTTAATTGATTTTGGCACATTTAAGATTATTACTTTTTCCTTTAGTGTTCTTTTTGAAGTTTTAACGAATCCATTATAATTCATGTTTTAAATATCCTTGTCAAAGCCCTGTGATTTGTTTTGGTCACGGACGTAGAATCGTAACCTTTTTTTCGGAGAAATAAAAAAAATCAAGATAACTGGCAACTCAATTCGCCCCATTGATTTTCTGGTACGTACGATTGTTTTATTTCTATCTCGTATCCAATTCAGTCTTCGTTAAATTCTCGATATTTTTCCAATGGATAGTCATTCTACGCCTTTCTGCAAAAATTCTATGTATCGTTAACGTTACTGCTGTATTATCAGTGTAATGCGGTCCAAGCATCCTGGCCTAATTCATTAATCTCTCCGACATCCCGTGTACTTGCTACCTCGACTCTCCTCTTCCAGTTTTTCATCCCTTCATATTCCCACAATCCCACTCCACTTAAGTCATCATGCATCCGTTGATATTCGAACACGACGTAAATGCTGACTCGTCGGAAGCGAAGAAATCTTTCGACCACAGAATGCCGTTGGGGTCATTGTCTCTCTCGACATGGATTACTACATCTCTGAGGCCCATGGGGAATCATTTTTGACCATGAAGGAAGATCTTACTCAACATAGTATGGATGATATGTCTTTTGTTATGGAACAAAGTAAAAGGCATACTTTAATGGGACTTTCTTTTCACATCATTACGCCATGCCAAAATTACCGAAGCCATCCAATTAAAATTCAACACTCTTGCAATTTTAGAAGTATAACGAGAGAATTTATCCAATTTGTGACGAGCACATATCCGAGGAAATTCTAGGTGACCAGCCATGTATGATTTCTAGCTTGTAATCGGAGGGTTGGCCGAGGTTGGAAAGTGCCACTCCACGGTGGTTCTCTTCTCCATGGGTCTGATTTTGGCAACAATTCCATCCAAGTCTTTGAATTAAAAAAAAACCTTATCTTGTTTTTTCTGTGTTTATAGTTCTCTGCCACTTGGAATATTCGCAACATTTAAATTCAATTCCCTAGTCAAAATTCGAAAATTTTCCTGTGGTGAACTGCTGCCGGATCCGGCCCGCGAAGATCAGTTCTGCCCGATCTTAGGCAATGAAACTTAGAGTTTAATAACTTGTTCAAAATCGTGTAAAGTTTATGGCAGTGGTGGGTAAAAACAGGCGTGCCTCCCATTCCGAGGCCCGTGATCAAAAGCTTCTCGCACGAGAAATTCATCGCTCGGAGACGTTGGCTGATTGACGAGAGAAATATGCGGAAGTGCTTATATATTGTGGGGAGCGTGCGGGTGGAGAAGTATCGCTCGAGTTGGAACGATTGATTTGTTATTCATGGATGCCTAATCCCTATGAGCACTTTCTCCAAATGCGAGGAATTACGGCTTCGTTTATTTGTTGACGTGCCGTGTAGTCCGAACTGGCGGCGCCGCGGCTTTGAATAATTGATCTCTCTCCTCCCTCCTCATTCTCTTTATATTCTCGCCGTCTTTGAGCTCGAAAATTCTTTCGGTAATTTGCCTAGAAATCATTCTATCGTTGTTTTCCCAGTTGAAAGCTAAAATGGAGCCCATCCGGTTGACGATCTCGTAATAATGTTTACCTTAAATAAGGTAAAGGAAGGATTACCCTGACTCGACGACAATTTGTTGGACACATGTGTAACCCTTCTAACTAATAGTGTGATACCGTAGTTATTGATTAAATGGTGACATATGTGCGTCGCACATATAGTATGTCACCATTTAGGAAACTATGTAATGTAAAATGAGCTATGTATGGAGTTGTGGTCGAAGAGGAGTCCCAATTTCGTGAAATTAAGAGCGTCAGTCAAACGCTTCAACTTGCTTTTAGAGACCCGTGGAAGTAAATTCCCTTTGGAGATGTGAATGATATTCATTCATTAACCTTAGGAAACTAAAACAGACACCTGAATGAAGTCGGACGTCACCGTTGTTTCGTTAGTGCGTTTCAAGTTTGCCAGACCGTGGTCCTTCTTTGCCCAGATGTACGCGTATCTGAAAATTTGTTTCACTTGAATTCCGAAACTTTTCCACTCATGTATCGGACATTTTTAGAGCCCTGCGCATGATGGATGACCCATTGGAATGCAATTTATGGCGAAACATTAAACAAATGAACTGATTTATTTAGCTCTCGCCGCAACGAATAAATTATTTTATGCATATACGTGCATGTTGAGCGATGACCAATTAGCGCGTCGTGACGACTATTCGTCAGATATTCGCGTCCTTCTTCGAACGATGGGGAGACATTTTGAAAAGAAAGCTTTTTGTGGTCTGAGTGTGGCTCATTTTGCCATTCAATTGGCCCAGTGTTCCAGCCGTGCCACAATGGAGCATCGGGTCTACAAACTCCACAACCTGCCTCCTGAAGTCTGGATCGTCCCGGAGAAATCGGAAGAGTCATGCGCCCCCGCCCCAGTGCGGCACTCGATTCGCCCGACCCGCCAGGATCACTTTCCCCTCGGCGGCCACCCCCGCGCGCGGAGGTCACCCCCCCCCCCCCGCCGACATACTCCCTTCCACTTCCACTCTCAGTCGAGTGGGGGCCACCTTCCAGCCCCCAAACACTTGCCACCGCCTTTAATACCCGCCTACTCCGCCTTTCGTTAACGGTAATTGATTCTCCGTTGCCGCTTCCCCTTCCCCCCGCCTACCTCTTTCGTTTCTCCGACTCGAGACCCTCATTCCATTGAGCTCAAGCACGCCTCCCCTTTCCTCCTCCAGACTGCCGTTATAGCTACCTATTCCAATGCCTTCTTGCACCCAGGTGAGAGGAAATGGTGCGTACGCATGCGCTTTAAACACGGTCACCCGTGCGACTCGCTCTCACCACTGACCAGTTCTTCGCTCACCAGCCCGGGAATTCCTTCGGTGCACGCCTAGCATGTACACCCACACCCATTGCAATCCCTCTCGCGGGTAGGGACAAGGTAGTGCGATTTCAAATTGCCTCTTTCAATGGAGGAGATTGTGTGTTCATAGGAAGGGATGGCCTCGTCTTTTTTCCAAATACCTTTCTGTGTGTGACCGTTCGCAATTTTATTTTAATTTAATCCAAGTAAGTATTCCAATCCCATAATGCCTTGTTTGCGTATCATTTTTCCATGATATGCTATTTGAAGCCCATTTCAGAATCTATGCTTAATATCTATCATTTTTTTAAATGTATTTTTGCCCAGTTATGGGAAGTTTTCGTATTTTTCAGGCATTTCGGTGATTTACCTTGGTTTTGTGCGAATGTATTCGCAGAGGAAAGTGTTCTTCGCAATCCATGTTCATCAGCCGTAGAATTGGCATGTTGAAGTCCTCTATTCGGTCATCTTCACATCTTCCTCCGCTATGACTCCTGTAATTATTTATCTCAGTGTTTCCGTTTCAGTGTCCTCCACTGTGTTACTTCGCCTCCACTTTCAATCACAATCTTCTTCATCATCGTATCTCCAATTGTGCCATTCCTTCCCTTTTTTCAAATGTTTTCTAGACGTTTATATTGATCCTTTATTAGTAGTACGTCTTGAGTGATTCAACCCGTGCCTCTGATCTCTGTCGTCCTACTGCATTGCCAGATTTCCATAGCTGCCAATCTCTCTTTCATCACCGCTTTTGTGTTTATGACTTTAATGCCCCTCTTAAGAGCCCATCTTACTTTTCCAGTGCAGTTGTTCACTGATGGTTCTTTACAGCTTGGTCAAAGTCTTCCGTCCAGCAATTTATTGAACCTTGAACCAATAATATCGTCCCAAGGGTGCAAATGTTGACGTGGAAATCCTGCTGCATGAAATGCTCTCCTGATTACAGTGCTTTCAGTAATGATTTCCTCGACCGATAATTTTTCCTGAATTATTTTGCAAAAATTTACCGGATTTTGTTGACCACTTTTAATTGATTCCAAATTCTCTTTACATTATTTTCATCTCTTCTGCTAATTACCGTTTTGACCACGGATCGCATCGTTCCGTTACTATGTTTAGTTAGAATTGGCATCCCCTGTCCAATAAGGTTTTGCGATATTTATGTTAACCGAGTTGTTTTGAATTTATGAACTTAAAAGCTTCCTCCAAACTTGCTTGGTTTTTCTTGCTTTTTGGCTGATTTAACTTTCATCCTTTTACATTAGTTATACCTGCGGCTTTCTTTTCGACATAGTAGTCCACGTTTCTTTGGTGACACATTTTCTCTACCAAGCCCGCATCAACCGTTGCCCATTCCAAATCCCCTTCCAAAACCATTTTTCATTCAAGTTTTTGTCATCTTTTTTAATTTTTTCCTGCAGTTTCTTGAATTTATAGAGTATTTTTTCAGCACTTAAGTATGAATCGCTGTCAATTGGGTAAACATTCAGTCTTTGGCATGGCCCCTAAATCTTTTGCTTCGCTTAAATGTGGCGAATTCTTCTTGCCCCTCCTGTAATTTTTCAATTATATCTCCCACTATTTGTTATTGTAGGGTAAATTGCCAAACTTTCTCGATAATTTTTGCGAACCTGTCGTTTGGTATGGAATTTATTTCCTGCCTATCGCTTACTTTTCAATTTTAAGTCCGTAAGTATAGTATGCTTGCATACGCTCGCCAGTGTGTTGTGCTGACATAAATGGTTAATTTGAAAAAAACGAGTGACGGCGATGTTGAGGTAGCAAGGAGAGTCTCTTGTTTCGGCTTACTCATGGAAGGAAACTGTTGCCGTCCCACATGCGTGACCTGTTTCCGGTTTATTATCGCACCCCCACAGTTCGGTCCATTTGGAGGATGCTGGTATCAGAGGAGCCATCGGGGCGGGGCGGGGGGGGGGGTTTGGAAAGAGGGCGGAAGGAGGAGAGGGGGCTTGAGGAGTGGGATGAGAAAACGGTGGAAGAGGGGGACGATGACACGAGTAGAATTCTTGGAGTGACGGCCTCGCCCCCTGCAATTCTCATCCTACTTCCGACGCCCACCACCACTTAAGGACGGAGCACGCCCAACTACTCCCCCCCCACTTCCCTCCACCCCTCACCCTCGGCATCTCCAAGAAGCACGCCCTCAATTTACGTTCCCAGACCCCTCGCGTAGTTTAATCACCCTGTCTTCTTTAAATGTCCTATCCGGAAGTTGGAATATTCGTGTATGATGAGACACGGCGGTGTCCCTTGTAAAGAATTATAAAATTTCCGAACACCTAAGTTGGTCTGACACGTAAGTCTGTACTTTAATAGTGTATGCGTTTTTTTTTGGTTCGCCATTGCTACGAATTCTGTTAAAGTGTTTCCTTGTATACCCTCAATAATATTACGTGCGTATTTCATCTAAATGATTTCATTTTTTGATCCCATCCCATTACCATAGCAAATACCGCCTTTGGGTAATAAAAATGCTTTGAATTGTTCCTGTGACATATGAATTTTTTAATTACTTTTTTTAGACAGTCAAATCGGCTGTGATTGATATCGGTTTTATCTAACCGTCACATTGACATTCGTGAAGATGGCAGTTCAAACTTTTGAGTTTTGATTAGTTCATTGATTTCGTAATAGTTCCACCTCCGTCATCGTTTAGTTATACCAAAAGCATTCATCTGTACACAACTTGAAGTTGTTTGCGTCATCCGCCAGATATTACCGATGGTCACTTGATTAAACCATACCTCTCATTAGAATAACATTTCTCCTAATGCAGTTGACTAAGACTAAACCAGTAGTTTCTTTTGGTTTGATATCTTTTACCATAAATATTGCTTGCATGTAAGAATCCGGTATGGTGGTTAGAACTGCATGTTATGTTTTCACTCTAAATGTGGGAGTGTAAATTATTGTACTTACCATATTCTGACACTCTTTCATGGTACCTCTTGAACTTATCTTAAGCACACGATTCCTGTCGGAAATATGTATTCACCCTGCGGAAAAAGATTTTTCATAAAGTTGTTGAAAAAAGTGCTTGTTCCGTTTTTTGCTCGGCAATGAGCTTTCCTCGTAATCACCATCTCACGCTTCGAGTACCGTAAAGAGAAAGCGTTACATCCCAATACTTAAAAAGGAACCGGAACTGAGAAAGGCTCTAAAATCGGAAAAAAAGGACGGCGTGTTCGTCGAGAATATTCGAGAATAGGTATCCTTAAAATTACTAGCCAAACTGCATTAGTTAATAACGCCGTCATAAATGTTCAGCTATCATGATTTACCAAAAATTCAACGTCGCCATTTCAGTGTATCATTTTTTCATAGTTAATCTTTGCGTTCAATGCTAAAGGTGATGAGTTAATTACATAAAATTAGAACTCCATAAGTTGCTTTAAAAACTTCGAAATTTTCCTACCCGCCAAGGTACGTGACGTTCTTGTTGCTGAACTCCACTGTTCTCACCCATATTAAAGTGATACAATTCTGGAGAATGATTTGTTCGGTGAGAACTTCTTATTAATTGTAAAGTAGTTTTCAGGAACTATTAATTTCCATTGTAAGCACTGAAAACCCTAGTCGTATTTCAAGTTTCGTTCCGTCTCCATATTTACAGATGAAATTTCTAATGTCGACGGAGGTTTAGTAGTAAATTTCTTCAGTTATTCTTAGGTTTTATTTTATTCCGAATCGAACCAATGAAAATGAATTGTGGATTATTTTAAGTGATAAGGCATTTGTTTTATTGCCTTGTCTATCGGTACACACCCCGCCCATCGTACATCCTTTCCCAGCACTCCATCCGCTCCTCTTCACTTCTTAGACATGAGGAGAAATTCATCCTCGGAGGCCATAGAGAGGTGGAGGGAGGAGGTGCTGTTCCGCCAGAGGAGGAGGTAGGAGGGGATGAACCGTTATGGAAATTTAATCGCGAGTTCACCAGGTGCTCGAGTAGTCTAGAGTGTGCATTTAGCCGTCCAAAATATTCCGTCTCTCGGTTTTGTTATGAAGGAGCGAGATCGGGTAGGTAGCGTATAATCTCCGCGTCTTCGAGAACTGATCAAAAACCCTTCTGAATCCGTCGTCGCCGAAAAATGGGGCAATGATTCGCCTCCCCAGCGGGTTATGGCCCTTAAAAGCTCTCACTCATCCATATGGACTAAACATATCTTAATTTTCATTTGAGTCAGCAGTACTATATAGCGTGCATAATCGAATAAGTAAAATAACAGAACGTGCCATTTCATGTTCGTGCTGTTTTCCTTTAATGTATGAGTCTCGTTATTAATAGCTTTCTCTGTCTTGAGGGTCGGGGTGCACAACCCATTCGATGTGGAAATATTCCCACTCCCCGCAGTCTACACTATATTGGTAGATGATGCTCTATATGCCCCCGTCACTATAGCAACTCTCCCACGCAGGTTAAATCTTCGTAAGAATCCTAAACAAATAAAACACTGGCATCGAATTAAATTATTATTTTTATCGTTGTTTTTCACCAGTGATGTGTATTTGTACATAATTAAAATATTTAGCCCGACGAAAGGTCAACCAACCTTTGAATCGAATTCAGCGCGTTATCATCGGAGTTATTACTGGGTTAATGGTAAGCCATAAAATTGAAAGTTGTGCAATTAGGGATGTATTCCGTTATTTGCAACCAAATCCAAATGTGGCTAAATTTTCCGTTTTCTCCAAACTACCTGCTAGACAACAATTAATATATTTAAAAAATCACTTCCTGTCACAAAAGGGACGAATCGCTTCTCGTTTCGATTCCTTCGTCATGATTCTTGTTTTCTTTCCGAGCGACTACGCTCGCAGACACGCTTAACTGAAGTTCATCAGTTAAGGGAGTATGCCGAAACTTAAAAGATCATAGTCTGCCATTAGGGGTTCAATGTGATAAGAAAGAGCTTTTAGAGCTAGTAATGTCAACTGTGGCTTGTGGTGTGTTCTCACACCATGGTAAGGGAGTTTAGTTCCTTTATAAGTGCCACCGGCGGTCACCCAGGTTCCTAGGCACTTTCAGTGCCTAGGAAACAACGTATCCTAGGTTCAGCTGTGGGTGTACCCGGATGTATCATTAAAACCTAGGACGCTCCGTTAGAAGGCGAGCGATCTGCCCGCTAGGCTACCACGCTGCCGTAATAAAACGTTAATTATCTGGATTTTGAGTTATCGCGTGCAAATTCGAAGTTGAGCTGTCACGGTATACAACATAAAGTTTTACTTATGCGACTTAACATCGCGAGAAGCTCACAGTTCGTAGAAGGCTGAAAAGAGGGCGAGTGGGAGCAGGGGTTTCTCAGTACACAGCCCTGGTTTTTTACACCGTCTCCCTTCACCCTTAACGAAATTTCATAGCCAGCGACGCCAGGGCAGCGCTTCGTTCTCAAGTAGTGCGTGTACCCTCTTGTGTTCCCCTTATCTCCCCTCTTTCCCATCCCCCTGCAGGGGTACTTCCTCCTTTCCCTTCCCCCATTCATCTGCGTGATGCACACACTGCCATCCTTTAACGCGCGAGGGCCCTCATCTCTCACGGTCCCTTCCCTAAGCTCCATTCCCCTTCTTCAAGAGTGAAGAATGGGACCCTTATGATTCGAGTCTCCAATTACTTACTGCCCTTGCCTGCGTTTCGCTTCTCATTTCTCCCGTCTTCTTGCACGAGTAGACTGGTGGGTGGCCCTAAATGTTTGCTTTTTTAAATCCTGGAGTTAAAGGCCCTCTTTGAGACGTCAGGTCTAATGAAACTATGATGTCTTCCTACAGCAGTAGGTACCTACTCTCTACATCAATTATGTGCTCATTAACGAAGCTTGGACAACAATACGTCAAGTAATTTTAAGTAATTAAGTAGTAGTAATTGAATCATTCTCGGAAATCGGGTCCATCAGGTTTATCGGGGCTAAAAACTTCTGTTAAAAAATTTTTCATGTTGCTTTGAGTGCATTTACATCATGTTAGAAAACCTGTGTGCGCATTTTTTTATTTCTTTGAAATAAGCGTCAATCGACCGGTAATGTCATAATCTCTTGGTCTTGGTGATATGTTCTTCTGTCAGCCCGTAGTTTCTTTATCTTAAAGTAATCAAGCGTCTTGCATGTTTGAACGAAAGGAAAACGTTCTCTTTTGTGATCCCGATTTTTTTCTTTCTCAGCTTTCCTTGTTCTTTTTAATCCCCGTTCTCATTTCTTCCAGCTCCTCTTTACTTCATGAAAAGCTGCCACTGTGTCATTTACTACGTGCTTTTGGCTTATGACACAGTTCTCTTTCATGAGAAGCATGACCGTAATAATAGTATCAACTGAAAGTAATGTTCTTTGAAATCGTCGTACAAGGGGAAAAGTCACTCAAAGGGTTTCAAAATAAATAAGTTATACGGAAATGGAAAGATTACTTTTATTCTAAAAAAGTTTTCAAATCAGGAGTATATCCAGTTTTCTTGAAAATCCAGACTAGGAGGCGTTGACTGTAAAAGTTAACTTGTATTAGGTAAATGTAATCTAAGATTTACAATCGAGTTTCAAGTCCAATAAAATCAATTACCTTTAAGGTAAGTCGAATAAATTTTTTCTTTGAAATCTCTGCTCAAATGAGTTAAGCAAAAGCATCTTTGCTCTCTCGAAAACTCATTTAAAAAAGAAAAAAATAACCACTAAAGAAGAAGAAGAACAATTGCATTTCTCATGATAAGGGCCTTCTTATAGCTTTCAGTATTCTTGTTCTCTATCTTCTTTTGATTCGAAATTATGGGGATCTTCATCTTTCAACTCAATAATGTCGTCCTAATTTTTATAAAGAAGTACGATACCTTGAGAGGCCAACAGAAAAACAAATGATCAAGTGAAGATTTTTCCGAAAAATCAATATTTTAACGAGCGTACTACCTACACCGATTTCTTTTCAAACGATCGAAAATGCGACGATTTATTGTCCATCCATCTTCAACCGGATTCCACCGACATCATCCGTTTGTCTCTGCTCCCTTTCACCCGCCACGACCGAACGCACAATCAATGCCAGGAAAACGTCTTCTTCCCACAACATGGGCCTGCTCCATAATGCTACAGGGAAAGGTGTCAGCCTGAGTGGAATGGAGAATAAGCCACACTCAAGTGTTTCTCTGGTTCAGTTCGGCCGCGAGGCTGCCAGTTACATTAGTGAGCGGCGTCTCCAAGAGCGACGTCTCTCTGACCTCGAAAATTTCGCTTTTATTTCCTCCTCCAAACACCGTGCGTTTGAGAAATGCGCGCTAACCCGTCCTCCAAGCTAGGCTGAAATATAAAGTGTCCCGCACGCGTGTTTTTACGGCTCGAGGGAGAGAGTTAGTGTTTTTGCGTATCCCTCTTATTTTCCCTTTTGTCATTAGTGTAGTTTCATACTCTTTCTCTCTTTGATACGAGAGTTACCAAGATATGATACTGCTGGTGTATGACGCCTTTTGGTATTCCGTCTTTTTTTTAATGATCGACAAAATCTCCTCGCTATATGGTTTTGAAACTTTTCGAAATGTCCAGTTGCAGGTCGAAGGTGAATTTGCACAGTTACCCTCAATGCCCACTCGTGAGAAATTTGATAATGATTTCAAATAAATATTATTTGATTGCTGTTTTAGTAAGGCATGTCTAGTGCAAAAAATAGATCGTAAATGTCAGTTCTTAATGATGGTAACTCTTTCGCTGCCTGGCTAATCGGCGCATCATCATTCAGATTTGACTGATTTGAAGAGTTCCCTTCCCACTTTCACTCCAGCCCCCAGCCCTTCTCATTTCTGCTTTGTTATTTTCACCGCCTATGTATTGAAAATGCCAGGTGATAAAAGACGTAACTGTCCTATGCCCCTGCCTTCCACCGCCAACTCCACGTATTCTACCCGCACTTACGCAGTCTGAGATATGGAGTACAGGTTCCGTCTTCCCTCCAGTCTACTTCTATCTCCTGCAAAATGTTCATTAACTGTTCCCAGTTTACTCTGTCGAGAGCCTTTTCAAGATCTACGAATTATACAAATGCATCCAGGTTGAACTCTATCTTGCTCTCTACTACTAACCAGGTGACCTAACACCCTCCGCCACACTCCCTTGCGGCGGCTTGCGGGCTTTTATGTAGATAGATTATTCTTATAGCGTCACGCGTGCCCCTCCTCCTTCTAAACCCAAATTGACCATCGTCTAACAGCTCATTTTGTCTCTTCTGCTAGTTCTATGTGACAAAATGAAGTTTTGGGTTTTTTTTAGCGAGAGGGATCTAATTTTTGTACGAGGTTTTTCATTAAGATATACGAACACTTTGTTTTTTCAACCATTCGACCCATATTTTAAAATAGATATTTTCTTCGTCATGTATTTACTACCTTGATCAAAAAGTTCCCGGAATTTATTCAGAAAATTAAAAATACAAGTTTATTCATCTAAATCTATATTGTCCCCTTCAAAGTAATCCCCATCGACTGCAACACACTTATGCCAGCGCTTGATCCAATCCTCGAAACATTTTTTATATTCGGTTTTCGGTATGTCCATCAGTGCTTCCTGCGATTTTTCCATTACTTCCTCTCGGCTGCTAAAACGCGTTCCCCGTAATGGTTTTTTAACTCGATTGAACAGGAAGAAGTCACAGGGAGCCAAATCAGGTGAATTCGGTGGCTGTTGGATGGTATTTGTTGCATTTTTCGTCAAAAAATTACGAATAATGATAGCACTGTGCGACAGTGCGTTATCATGGTGCAAAATCCACGAGTTTTCTGCCCACATTTCTGGTCTCTTTCGGCGAATTGCTTCACGCAAACGTCTCATAACGCCCAAATAATACTCTTTGTTTACTGTCTGGCCTTCTGGCAAAAATTCATGATGCACTACACCGTTGTAATCCATGAAAACCGTCAGCATTGCCTTCTTTTTTGACTGAAAACGACGTGGTTTTTTTGGTCTCGGCTCATTTGGTGAACGCCATTCACTTGCCTGATGTCTGGATTGCGTGTCGTACTCATAAACCCACGTCTCGTCTCCAGTAATGATCCTTTTGATGAATGTGGGATCGGATTCAGCCTCGCAAATCATGTCTTTTGCGACGTCAACACGGTCTCTTTTTTGCATGAAATTGAGGTCTTTTGGAACCAACTTTGCTGCTACACGACGGAAACCCAAATCATTAACCACAATGTCTTGGGCGGATCCATAGGCAATGTTCAAGTCCTCCGCTATTTCTCTGATGGTTAATTTGCGGTTATTGACCAACATTTCTTTTACTTTATCAATTTTTTCACCGACTTTCGATGTCGATGGTCTGCCACTGCGTTCATCATCTTCGATTGACTCACGACCACTTCTGAACCGCTCGTGCCACTGGTAAACGACCGTTTTTTTTAGAGAATCGTTGCCGAAACACTTTTCCAACATTTCCAACGTCCGTGCGCCACTAAATCCGTTTTTTACGCAAAATTTAATACAAGTTCGTTGTTGCAAATTTAAATCCATTTCTGCAATTGTAAAAAATCGCCAACACACACAGAGATAGATGTACTCTTGGCTACGTAACTTTTGCAAATGTCAAGTTATGACACTAAGATTTAAAGGGAATATCAACAACAGATGTACCAATTTAACAAAAAAAACAGAACTCAAATCGGAACGATGGGAACGCCACACGGTGGTTATTCCGGGAACTTTTTGATCAAGGTAGTATAATGTTTAACTATTTTTCGCCCTGACCTTTATCATGATCGATTACGGTCAAAACAAGTATGATTTCGGAAAGATATCTGAAGGGGATAGTGTGTGTTAGTGAACAAAATACGTACACGTATATTTCTGTCGTCGCTGAAGAGTTCGTTTGAGACGTTTTTAAATGATTTGTGGCACTAGTTCACCTTTCCCATTCCCGAGCAAAAATATCTCGTTCAATATTAAATTTCTCTATTTCCTACATGTTGAACTACTTCTGAAATGATGCAGCTTACGATTTTTGTTTCAGTCTGCGAATACGAGATCCAGGAAATAGGTGTACCCTCGATTGAATCATAAAGACGTAGTGAGTTAATGCCCACGTACTAACTTGTTGGTCGAAGGACCTTTATCGTAACTACGGCATATAAAATGCTGTAATCTCTTAATTTCGTTGGTGACTTGAAAATCTTATTAATACCAATACACAGCTATTGCATATATATATAAACACAGTAATCAACCCGAAGGTCGGTTTAGTAGGTGATGGTAGAGTTCACCCAGTACTAAGCCCGACGGCGTGTGAAATTCACACATCAGGGTAGGGGGGCCAGTTCCTTTCCCTGTGCCGGTTATGGTTTCCCAGGAAGATCTGGTACCCGAAAAATCACATAGCTTATAACAAAGGTTATGCGATTTTCTAGAAAGAAAAAGGCTAAACTAACCATTAAAATAGGATGGCAAAACTAGAGTAGGTAGAACAGTTTACGTATCTTGGTAGTGTTTTGGACCAACACGGTCAAAGTAGTAAGGGCGTAAGGAGAAGAATTGCGCTAGGCAAAGAGGCTTTCACAAGGAGGAGGGAGTTGATGAGAGGGACGTTGAGTAAGGATATTAAGAAAAAACTCGTAAAAACTTTGATATGGAGCGTAGCTACGGCGCGGAAACGTGGTCACTGAAGCAGGAGGATAGACGTAGATCGGAGGCTTTTGAAATGTGGGTGCGGGGAAGAATGGAGAAGGTGAAATGGACAGAGAAGAAAACAAATGAGGAAGTACTTGGTATGGCGGGTGAGGACAGGGGTTTGTTGGGAGAAATCCTATGGATGCAGGAAAAGTGGATGAAGGGGGTATTGACTGGCAGTGGGATGTTGAAGACTGTGATAGAGGGGAGAATGTTGGGCAAACGAGGTAAGGGAAGGATCAGGATAGGAATGTTGGACTGGATGAAAGGAGGAAGAAGGTACTCGGAGATGAAGAGCGGCCTGATATAGAGTAGGATGTTGTGTTTTGCTAGGAGTCACAAAATATTTATTTAGGAGCTGTGTCCATCCAAAAACCTACCTTAACTGGTAGATTACCTAATAATAATAATAATGTATACATATATACATATATATATATATATATATATATATATATATATATATATATATATATATATATATATATACATATATATATACTAATGCATATATATACACATATTTATTTATTTAAAAAATTGAATTCTTGCGTCCCGGAAGAAACTTGTTCGTATGACACTAACGGCACTCCATAATAAATATTTACTAAATCCACATTAAGGATATCCTGACGTGAGGACTCCTTCGCACGTTTGCCTTTTTTCTTAATCCTGTCAATTTTTCTTTTCTCAAGTGAGTTCCCTTAGAAGATCTTGTATCTCGGATCAGAGAACTCTAGTTTATCTGCTTGTTCATCAGGGACGAGGATATTGCGCGACTCCTCTTTTTAGCATGTCTCCCGACCCAGCAGTGTGAGAATCGCCGTTTCACGGTCTCGAGTTCCGCACACGCATCGCAACGCCATCTCCCTCCTCCCATCCCTCCCCCCTCCCATCCCTCCCCCCTCCCATCCCTCCCCCCTCCCATCCCTCCCCCCTCCCATCCGCAGCGGCGGTGTTTACTGAAATGCCTCACACAACGTCTTGTTTTTCATTCCTCGTCCCGATTTGCGTGCACCACCTCCGGGGGCAGGATGGCTGCCGGCCGTCCCCGTGGCGCCCTCCCGCGTCCTCTTGTCGACCGAGGAGCCGGCGGGGTGCGGTTGGGGGCTGGCAGGGTCTCGACAGTGGGCCATTGAGGGATGCGTTTCAGCTCTGCGATGAAAGGCAGTGCTTTGTGTCTATGTATTCGCCCGGCCACCCTGCCTTTGCTGGCGTTGATCGGACTCTTACGAGAAGAGGTGCTTGAAGTCAAGTCGCATGATGTGTGCCCGATTTATGGCTGCCCTTCGATTGCTCTTAGATTTTGTGTGTGAAAGGGAGCTTGTTCGAAGAAGTGGGATGAATTTTTGCTTTGCTCATTTGAATGTGCGTTGTACATGGACGGCGTGAAATTGGTTGTTTTTCTATATATCCTCGTAGGCGATGAAGATTACTAATGGTGAGAGAAACATCCGCCTATCCTTACCGGTGTGTAGAATTAATACATCTCTTGTCTTATTTTCATGGTTCAGTGTCATTTACCGGAAATGCCTGACCTGGATAAACAGCTGGGATAAGCGCATCCGGAATTATGCCAACGTGGAAAGATAATAAAATGGCCGAACCACAGATTGTTGGAGCTTCCTTTAATTAGTGTTGGAATGGAGAGATCATACTGGGATAAATTAAGGATAGTTTTTCAATTTCCCGTTGTTTTCGTGCAAGGTTAACCGTGTTATTTTATGAAATCACCTTGGATTTGATAGTTTCAATGGCGTTTTTATCGATACCTCATGCTAGCGCAAGTTAGATTATTTTGGATAATATTATGCCTGTCAATAGTTCATATTTTGAGTACTTAGTCCTTTTGTCAGGAATCCGAATGTCAATTTGTGCATTATCCGACTAATATATCTCACAAATGAAAGCCTCTGAGGTATTTGTAACATAATATGAACAAGTTTCTACCCATTTTGTCAATACTACGTGGTTTGATGTTAACGTTTACTTCGTATGAACTTGAAAACCATTTTCGGCCTATAGAATACTGGGAAATAATCTAGCGGAGGTGAATAATTAAATGTGTGATCGCAATCGGGGATTTGATATTATAAATGTTCGTCCTTTCCCGTATTGCGCGACAGTACCCAAGTCTATCGCTAAACTGACGGTCAAATTAATTCTGCGCAGACGGCAGCTTTCATTATGCCACTTTATGATCTTTGGCACTCTTTTTATCCTGTTGCTTTAAATTTCCTCTCTGGCAAAGTGGACGTATGCACTCAGGCCGGAGAGCTGATTATTCGTTGCGACTAGACCCACTCTTGATTGCCGCGGCAGGAATCCAATACTGCGTTCAACCGTGTTCTGGGGGGCAAATAGGTCGTTTAAGTGATAACAGCCCCCCTCACTTCCCACCCACACGCTTGCACCTTACCGTGCGTCGGCGGTGGTTTATTTTTTCTTACAAAGTCGCGAGGAAAGTAAATATTTGTTTGGGTCTTATCCCTCGTCGACGGGATCATACGCCTGGGCGGGAAGGGGCGGGGTCCAGATCGAGAGGCCGACGGGTCCTGGCGCCCGCTCGCCTGACCCCGAGCGCGGAGGCAAATGGCGATCGGATCGTGTGGCGATGGATTTGACGCACGGGAAGGAAATGGTATCGAAAGGGATTTGCTGGTAGAAGGGGTGGAACACTAATGGAAGAAGAGGACAGGGGGGTGGGGAGAAATGAGAAGCCTCCCCCCCCTCGGGACATCGGATGAGAGTTGTTACGAGACGGGCGTAAATGAATGGACCCCGTTGTGCCCCACTCACTCTGGGCCTATTCGTCTAATTGACGAGCCACGTCCGTCGCATTGGTTCGCTCCAGTGTGCGTGCTTCCGTGTGAATCGCCGCGGGCAGTGTTCGCTGGGGTCTGTCTGAACCGTTATTTTTCGGATGTCGTCATTTTTTAGTGTCGCGAGCAGCATATCTGTGAACTCACGTCGACGCATGTACTCAGGGAAATCGTGTTCGTTTACTTTTCCTTGATCTCTTGTGTCAATTGCTAGGATTGCAATCCGTTCTTGTGGCTGCGTAATTGGGGGACTTCTCTTTCATGTTATCGAAAATATTTTGCATATGTGTCCTAGGTTTTATCACGTACGCCTGCATGACAGAGGTGGAAAGGTTTCTGTCAGTTCCATTATGCGTTTAATAGCACCACCACCCAAATGTGTTGGGAGCTTTTGTAATTGAAAATCGGCGCTGAATTTACTGGGTCTGTCCCCAAAATAATAGTAAATCCGGGGAAAAAATATTGCATATATAAGTACAAATTTCTAAAATTCTTCAAAATGGCATCCTTGTGCATCGACAAACAAATGCCTGCACCCCTGCCAGTCACAGTACGCATCCTAGATTCCTAAATTACTGGCGTAATTTGCTTTGGGATCAAACCCTGCCCACGATTAACCAAGTTAATTCATCTTTTCCATTTCAAATTACCTAAATTATATGGGCACATAATAGGAGGGAAGCACCATATAGTGCATTTTTGTTGTGCGAAGTGACATGTCATTGGGTTTCCCTGCATCATTTATGGCCTCCAAAGAAAGTTGCTTCCGTTTCTCCGCCTTGTTCGATATGCTCATAGTTACAAATGGATATATCGGTTGCTTCAAAGTTTTTGGTAAAACATTGCTGTGCTTGCGGCTGATAACTACCACGTACGTCATAGGACATAGTCATTTTAAATGACAGGAGGCAATATTATGGCTGTCTGTTAGAGTAATTGTTAAGCTTTACCTACCTTGTAAGCGTAAACGGTGTATTATGACTCTCTGTTAAGATCTTAGATATTGTTAACCATCCAGTTTATTTAGTTTCTGGATGAAGCCTCTAATAAGGACTGAACTGAAAGTTACTTGTAAGAGCGAATAAGCAACCCCTATGCAAGTAATGTGGCTGTGTTTCACTTTAGGAAGTTAAATATGATATATTTAATTCAGTAAGTCGACTTAAGTGACGAAATGGTAACTTAGTGATTGTAATATTTCATTTTCGTCGATAAAATCGAAATTTTGAAAGTTAGTAATGAACGATAATAGTAATATTGTTCGTTAATTAGCATGACATATTAACGAGCCGGACGACGAGCGATCTTTTTATATTCACTTAATCTGAATATTATTTAAGCCTCTCTGTAGTTGTCGTATTACTTTGAAACATTCAGAAGATTCGAAATCGTACGTGATGTTATGTTAAAATACGAATATAAATCTGTAGTTTGATATAATTTATACGAAAGTTGAGGCAAATCAATTATCACCCTTTTCAGTGACATTTATCGTTGATGTCCTGAGTGTCTTGTTATTTTAGAAGTTCATTTTAATGGCAGTGAAGATTCAACAGACAAGTCGAAATATTCTGTGTTAATTAAGTATTTATTTATTGAGTGAATACCAGTGATAAGAAAATTAATGTCCTCGTTTAAGCAGAATAAAAACATGTTAACTCATGGCTACACCATAAAATCTCTGAATGGTTTCTAATCACTTTGGAAATTATAATGATTTTTCGGGTGCTAGGACTTCATTGATAATTATAAATTGCTTTAAACTGCATTCCTCTTGAAATAAACCTAGGAATGTAATTTGAGTGCGTTTACAATAATCGGGAACGACAAATTCTATTAGATTTTTCCATGTATATCATGAATAAATGTGCAAAAATATTTCTGGAATATTTGTTAATTTTTAATAATCAGGGTAAAATAAATATGTGGAAAGTGGGTTATATTCTACTGTACACGTAACACAGCATCATCAATCATTGCCAAGTCCTTTTGAAATTCATTGGTTATAAGTTAAACATATAGGTTGGTCCAGCAAGTAAAATAGATTTCATCACTATAGCAATGAGAACTAAGAACTTGGATTTCGTAGATAAGAGTGAAACGCATCTGTGCGTTGTATCGGTAGATAGAAGTTATAATGCCGAAATAGTGAATTGCCGACCGCAGTGCTACTGAACAAATCCTAATTTCAATTTTCAATGTCAACGTTGTCTAGAAAAATAAGCGTTATCGATCTATTTGTGTTATCACGTAATGATCTATAACCGCTCTAAAGGAGATGTTTTTTTTATTTAGAAAAGTTTGGTGCTCGTGCTCACTTTGCCATTTCGTGACCTTTTATAGTCTTCAAATATTCATTAAGTCGTCAAAAGTAAATATGAAATTCGGTGGTATGAGATGTAAAAAATATGCAATCGAATAATACGCTGCATTTAGGTAACATTGTGACGTATCCCATAGTTTCGTATTCAGAAGTTAGCGAATGGTCATAAAACAATTTCTTAAATTAATGAATCGATTAATTTCTGAGATAACTAGCTAATTGGAACGCTGCACAATGAGTCATAATAGCGACCCATAGCGGATGATTGTGAAAAGTGAGGCTGTTGTACTAATAATCAAACGTAGTATTAAGTCATAGAGTAGAGTCTTCCACCGTTGATAATGTTATATGGACCTCGCTACAGCCAAGCGAGTAAATTACGAGAGATTCGAGAGAAACTGAGTTTCTCACTGCTTGGCCTTTTCGATCAGTCTCCCTTTCGCCGTTTCCGCAGCGGCAAGTACATTTGGAATGAGAGTCACTCCTCCACTGTGTATGCATATGCACCGCGTGCCCACCGAGGCCTGCGTTGGCGTCCCCTCCCCCTGCCCGCTCGAAGAAGTGTGGTGGTGCCGGGGTGGCGAGCGTGCTCCGAAGACTCGAGTCTGGGCAACACATGCGCCCCAAAGGGCACGCGCCTCATCTCACGCTGGCCGCTCCGCAGTGACTCCTTCCCTTTCTCCCCCCAATGCGATGACATTTCTCCCCATGACGAAGACCCACGCTTCATTCTAAATCATCCTCTCGCCCGAACGCGTGCTGAACACATTTTTCGTTTTACGGGAGCCTACGTGACCACGAATCTTGCTCCAGTCTTCTTAAGCACTTCGGTGACGAGATAAGGGTTGGATTTTGTCGCGGAAGATGGCGAGAGCATCTTATCTCTTTAATCTTATTCTGGGCCCCTTTTTTTTGGTTTGCGTCGTATTTGTTGCTTCTGTATGATATTGTTAATATTTTACTAGTTCTTTATCAATAATGTCGGACCACTATGGTACTTCGACTGTTATTTTAAGACCAAAAATGTCCTGTTGAAATCAGGTTAAGATCGAGTATGCTAAGAATTCGCAGCTCCGCAGGATTTGCGATACTGAAAATATGTATTGTTATTTATTTGAATTGTATAATTAAAGTTCTATTTGTTAAAAATCACTATGTGAAAATTTTATTGCTGTGCTCTCACTTGTTTCTTATCAATCCAATTCATTTCACGGATGCCTGGTTTGCCCTGCTATTATTTAGTTGGGCGAGCAGTAAACTCGGCAAATTAATAAAATAAATTCTCTTTCAAGGTTAGGACAATCGTGATATCTCTCTAGCTCCATTGTAGGAATATAGGATATTTTGCGCAATATGTAATAAAATATTATAATTGACTCGCTTTCATTATTTTTAGTACAATAATTCATTGTCAGACAACCGCTGTTGAGATTGAGAGAGGTGAGAAATCGAAAATTTAAATTATATGAAGGGATTGTGCGATACCTGGTTTTTATAAGGAAAAGTGGTCGACATAATATTTTCAGTGGATAATTTGCTTGCTGATACAATTTCAATGAGTACCTGCGATCATAGTGTGAGACACAATTCATATTCTTAAATATGCAATTATTCCCGGCTCAACTTTTTGGAAATTCATTTTAATTAAATTAAGAATACAATGTATCTTTCCACTGTCTTTTATTCACGTACAACCAGTTTCAACGCTCAAGCGTCAGTGCTCTTTCTTTTCCGCTCTAGCCGGAAAAAATGATCTACACGATCAGGGAAAATGGCTTGTTCTTCAAGTACCTACTTAATTAAAGAAAAAGGATTTAATCGCGAATGAAAAATGTTTAACGAATGAATTACAGTACATACTGACTTCAAAATGCTAGTGTTATATTCATTTCGACTTGGGAATTTAATTTGTCCTCGATAGAAGTCGAAACTTAAAACTACAGTTCATAAAGCTTCCATCCGCATCTGGAAATGAACCCCTTGCACGCCGAATCGCAGGAGTTCAAGGGAGGATAACTCAACAAGGAGAACTGAACGTAATTTCAGGAACAATGTCCACTTTGTGCATTGACAGTTGTGTCTCAGAGGATAGCGTGACTAATCCGAAGTTTATGAAAAATCTGAGTGAAATTTTTGGGATATACTCGTGAAAGATTTTCGTCCGAAATGACGGCAGGCCTCAATTCTTCCAAATTCATCACAAATTCCTTAATACGAAAC
Source organism: Hetaerina americana (assembly GCF_022747635.1). NCBI lineage: Eukaryota > Metazoa > Arthropoda > Insecta > Odonata > Calopterygidae > Hetaerina > Hetaerina americana. The sequence goes on along the minus strand of NW_027286941.1, from coordinate 4,597,884 downwards.
CGTAACTGCCCCAAGTTAATTCTAGCTTTTTATTGTTTTCTCTAGATCAGTCGGTTTTCCGATAACCCTGCCCCGATTTCACATCGAAATTTACGACTGATAATCCTCGCCTTAAACGGTCTAAGGATTTAATTTCTTAACCTAATTGTTTCTGAGTCTTTAATGCCCACCCATTGTTGGCGTGGTTCCCATTCGTCCACCTTGGCCGGCGTCAACGGCCTCCGTAAATCTTACCGCTTGTCCTTCCGCGTGCTAAGTCGAACGTCATTAGCAGGGACGCCTTTTAAGGGATCGCGCTGGCGGTCATACCTCCTCAGATTTGAGATTATTTTTTGCCGAGCGACGGAAGGGTGGTTGAGTGCGTGCTCGCGCAATGCTTGCGTTTAAACGTACCCCTTGAAAGGTGTACCAAGTGTGACGAATTGTTCTAAAAGAGGTTTGATGTTTGTTTGGGGGCCACCAGTAAGGGAATCAGATGTGTGCAGCGATGAGAAGACGGAAGGAAGTCCCATCTGTTAGCAGGAAGTGCACGCGTCCTCTGTGGAGGAGAGGAGGGGGCGGGGCGGAGTGGGATGCGGCCCACTTCCTCCAACGCCGTCCGCCGCACAGGATGCGACGCTGGTCCGCGAAGCCCTTGCCTGCTCGTGTGCGCGTATTAGATATCTCTACGACGGCGGACTGTCGGCCTCTTCCTTTGCTATCTCTCGTTGCATTTTTTTTCGAGTTTCCTTTCGCCTTTAAACGTGTGGGCGCTATGTTTGCTATGCTACGGCCTAACACCCCCCGCCACACGCCCTTGCAGCGGCTTTTGGGATGTTATGTAGATGTAGATAGATGTTTATTGTTTTATTTTCCAAGGAGGATGTAGCAGAGAAGAGTAGTCCACGCAATAGCTCTCCGGCTTGCCCTGGGATAACCTTGTGTTTTGCCATGTGATGGATTTTTCTGTTTATGGTATTCTATGACCTCTGCTTTCTTATGAGTTTAAAATACAATAAGCATCGTCACTCTATTCTTCGCCTATCCAGCTCTCTGTCCACCGTTATCACGTACTCTTCTCGCATTTAAATGTACTTTCCCTCCTAAAATGATACGACTTGCCTCTCATAAACTCCCGTCGTCTTAATAAATCTACAGGACAGTGTACCCTAGCGTGATAGTTGAAATATTAATTCTACTTGCTGGATTTATAACGTTCACAAGATACTTTGCGTGTCGCTCGCTTTCATAAATTGTCAGAAACAAGATTGTGAAATAGGGTTGGGAATAAAGTATTGTGATCTCGTGAAGGTCTGTCTTGTCTTTTATAGATCATAAGTGCATGTACGTGGATACTTCTAAGAATAAAACATCTTCAATCTCGGAGACAATTGGTTGGATGGGAGAACGGCGGTGATTTGTTTTGTTCAATCGTACCTTGCGTGACGTCATGGAGCCTCTCCTCGCCCCCCCCCCCATCCTTGAGTCGATCCAACCCCTCCCCAGTTTGCTAGACGTCATTCGTGGACGGCGCCTTACCACTTAAATCGATGGGGAAAAGTAAAGTGGACGGAGAGGTAATGCCGATGAAGAAATGATTCTTTGTCGAAGACTCTCGCCAAGTGCGGAGAACGGAGAAGAAACGAGGATTTTGGGTATTTAGAAATGTTTGTGATAAATTTATCCATATGCGGAGGAAGAGGAAGCGATTGGTGTTTTCAGCTGGCATAGAATAGGTAAATAATGTTGTAGAAACGTTGGGAAAGCAAATTTGTTGACTCAGTCTTTTTTTTTAAATTAGAGATGATAGTATTAATCTACATTTCTCTCTATAATATCCCGCTAGCCTCCGCAAGGGAGTGTGGCGGTGGGTGTTAAGACACCACCCGTGAAAGAGAATGCAACCGTATTCAAATTAAGCAAGAAAATACCAACTCACACCCACACTTATCAGCGAGTATATTCAGGCAAAACCCGTTTTAACTTACACACATTCAAATACATATACTGGCAACTGACACAAGCGCATGTATCTATGAATGTGCTTGAATACCACATGTCTACGCAGCGTTTAATCTTGTCCGCCCTTGTAATTCGAATGTCTCTACTATTTCTAGTATGACTTATATTTCTTGCTTTTATGATTCCTAATTGTCCGAAGAAAAAACGAATATTTATATATATCTTAACTGTAGGCTATCACCCTCATCTTTGTAATGTTTCCTTGGTCTATTCCAGAACAATCACCCTTTGCCAGTCAAGCGAACTGAACCAAGTTAGTTTAGGTCGCATTGAAAATGCCTTGTTTTTAGAGATATAGTTTGGTCGGTATGGTTTATATTTCCCGCAGCTCGACTTCAATCATAGCAATGGTAAAGCAGGTCCGACTGCGCTAGGAGGGAAGGTGTGTTGGGTGAAGGGTGATATTGTGTCTAATCACCCCCTGACACGCACCCTAGTGGTGGCTCGCAGGATACTAACTAAATAGGACAACATAAGTAGATGCAAGTGAAATCGTACGGTATTGAGAAAATTTAATATGCATTTTCCCAGTTCGTGCATACGACAAAGGAGGAATGCATTGTGCATTCTTCCTATTTAAACATTGCGTAAATGTCCAATGCAACAATTTCAGTGTATGAAAATCATTCGCCTTGACCGGAATGATTTTTACCCTCTGAAATTGTTGCATTGAAATGCATATTAGTGGATGACTCTGTTAAAAAGTCACTGTTAAGGCATCTCCCCCAATTTCTTTGGAATTGCGTAAATGTTATTATTACAGAAAACGTTTGTTTCCTCATAAGTTGGTGGGACCTACTTCTCTTAAAAGGTACTTAAAATGTGATACAGATTGTGTATAAAAATATCCAATAATCTCAAACATAATTTTCGTGGATTTTGACGTTTATTACAAACATCAGATTTTCCATGGGATGTAATTCATTTGAATTGTTTGGCGCTAAAAGGGGTGTACTTAATTCATACTTATAAACATTTCTTTTCCAGATGGAAACTTCTAAATGAAAGGGAGGAAAACTAGTTATGACAAAGAAAATCATTTTATTTAGCTTTGGTCATTTGTTGGATGGCAATGATAAAATGTTGGTATGATTGTGAGCACCTTCCTGCTTCCATTCAAGCGGGCATATGACGACCTAATTGTGGCCTGGCGTTGTAAAAGATATAAAGATATTCTACTGACATCCATAATCGTTCTTTCGCCACAGATCCTGAGTGGATCGTGTCGAGGGACAGTGACAGTAGGTGCCGTTTCTTTCCTGGTTTCTCTGCGGATGGGTTGCTTTTAGGACTCGGGCATGGGTCACGTGGAACACTGGTGGTAAAACAAAGCAAGGTCGCCGGCTGCACCAAGCGACATCCCTTGACTGAGTTTTCCCACGTCCTGCTACGCTTAGACGAGAACTGGGGTGAAACCCTCGCTGAAAATTTTGCTCTTAATTTTTTTTCTCGTGAATTTAGGACACGCAGTACAATAAAGGCACGTTTGGTATTGTAATTATTATTTGAAACCACCCGTATGAAGAGCTGCCAACCGATTTAGATCAAGATGCATTTCTCAACGTAGTTCGAGTACATGTAATCGACCAATCGTGTTTCGCTATTAAGAAAAGAATCAAGAGTAGTTAACTTTTTTCCTCATATAGTATTCCAACAACAGGTAATTTATAAATAGTAAATAACCCCTGTCGCATCGTACGTGGCGGCTAGCAATTGCACGTAAAAGAAAGTAGGAAGAACTAAATATTTTATTAAGGTTTAAGTTTGCGAGTCTTATGCACATCGCACGTACAAGATGGTTTAATTTCATTCAGTAGTAACCATTTCCCAGGCCAAGTAGTATTAACTGTTTTAAAAAATTCTTTAAAAGTTAATTGCTAAGATTGAATGAATTTGGCCCAATTGGGGCTACTCGTTTACTTTCTATGTTGGTCCACCGTCTAAGCCCTACCGCAATGCCCTCTTAACCTGAGGTATCGAGGAGTTATGTGCCGCGTAATGAGCGATCGTTGTCATCGTGTGCGGTTACTACAGGCCGAAGTGTTCGTAATTAGTCACTTGCATAATTGCCTCTCCCTTCTCTATCTCTTTTGCTCTTCTGCTGTAATCTTATTAAAAACTACCTGAGCATTTATTATACGCCGTTAGATGTTATCATAAAGGAAATCCTTTTTGAGATAACCGGAGCTAAAGCTCATAGTTTGAAATTTGCTTTCTCATGCGTAACTTTATGGGATTTGCACAACATATTGAAATGAGTGTTTGTGGAATTACAAAGTTACTTACTTCATTTCAATACTCATAGTTTTAATTTAGATAGCGCACGCTTAAGAGAATTTAAAACTCTGTATCAGTGTTTCAAGGACGAAGAACTTTATGGAAAAATGTAACTGTTGATCTCTCCTTATCGTTTGCTTTTCGAATGAAATAAAATGAATGAAATGAAATAAATGACGAAATTGGTCGCTCTGTAAATCACTGGATACTGGGGACCGCGCCGACGTAAAAATTCGGCACTTATATTTATAGGCATTCTAAAAATGGCGAAGGCCCAGTAGATTTTTTTGCACGACCAGACTTCCGGGTTCTTCGAAGACACATCAAGGTTATGTCCGGGAAGTAGATTCATCAATGGACTCCGTTTGCCCGGGCTATATTTAAAAAATTGAGGAACCTAATGCAAATCACTGGGAGTAATGACTTCGTGTAAGCAATCATGATCGCTTCATTTTCAACTTTGGTGCGTGATTACGTCCGTGCATTGTGTCACTTCAAGTTGCATTCCGAAGGACGCATATACAACATACAGCACGTCGCTACTTCATGAAACGTCGAAAGGAGATAAATAATCGACCCTCCCCTCCGCTACGCCTCACCCCCGCTCTCAAACCTCATTCCCGTCCTTAGCTTGCTTTCGGAAAGGGAAACCGTGGCGTTCCTCTCCTCGGCCTCTGAGCAGTACGTATTTCCCGGCCGCTATTTTCTTATTGCTTTTCCGTCTTGCGCTCGAGTGTGACTTCAGGAGAGGCTTTGTATTTTTTTTGGGCCAGGCACCGTAATACTCAGCGTCGCATTTGTTCTTTTTGTTCGCTCGCGCGGCAGACTCAAAATTGCCTCGCTCGAGGGAGCTCCAATTGAATTTTACCGACGCAATTATTCCAGGGAAAGTTCCCTGCAAAAAGCCTCTCTTCCTTGGCGTTGCTTAACCGGAGGAATGCGACCAAAATGAGTTTTTTTTCATTATTTCATCGTTCTTTTCCAGGTGTGGGGGTGAGGTAGGATTTAGGATAAAGAATAAGTGCGTTGCGGGATTTAATATTTTATTTCATGGAAAACCACAAACTCTTTATTTTTCTTTGTTCGTTGTTTCATATTTGTAAAATGTGAACCATGGATTTACATTTATAGTGTTTAGCTCAACGAAATAATGGATCGGCATAATATTATTCTATGCCTTTCCTTCCTTCATCCAACATTTATTTGTGTTCGTGTCGAATATGTTTCGCGTTCAACGGGAAAATTTGAACGAATCAGTTGCTTTAGCTTGCTTCTCTACTCCTAAAGACTTTTACGTAGTTTGCTTGAATAGATTAATATGTATTAGGACGGTGGCCGGACCTCCCTTTTGGCTGTCGGCCGTAGTTGTGGATTTATACCTACGTGAAAGTTCTCTTCGCGGTAAAACTTGTGGAACATCTACGTCCAAATTTCCTCACCATATCGTATTAGCCAACGGGAAGTAATAGGAACCCTCGAATTTCGAGTAGCACCTTTCTTTTTTGGAATTCGGGATATACCACTGGAGTACAACCGCTGGAAAAAACATGTTGAATGACTAGACACTATAAATGTTCCATTTGAGGCAATTTTCATCGATTAAACGCTACAGAAAGACACATGACTTCATGATTTTTAAGATTTGTTAAAGTAGTGAAGTAAACAAGCCGTTGCGATGGAATTCCAATACTTCCCATTGCAGTTGGTTCTTTTCGAAAATGCGTTTGCCGTCCGCTTGTAGTGCAATATTGAAACCTTATCGTTGTGGAGTTGGTGATAGGTACGGTGTTACATCTACATGTACAGAGTAACCCGCAAGTCGTCACAAGGACGTGTGGCCGGGGGTGGTAGGTCACCAGCCACTCCAACCCGTGCACATTCATTATATTTCCTCATGCACCTGGCACCCCGCGATCCGCCAAAAACCGCGTGGAAAGGGTGCGACCGAACACCAATCATGCAACATGCCTACATATATTACGAGTAAAACATGGTTAGCAGCTATTCCTATGCCTACTCACTGGAGTAAGTGGAAATCCATTATTCCAAAAAAAAATCTTTTGTTCATTATGTTCCTTTCAACATATAGGTGATCCATCATTTATATGATATAGAGTAGGATGCTGGATTTTGTGTTTTTTTTTTAGGAGTCACGAAATGTTTTTATTTAGTATCTGTGTCCATCCAAAAACCTACCTTAACCGGTAGATTACCTAATATTAATAATATTGGTGATCAATTAATGACGGGACGCTGAGTAAGGATGTTAAGAAAAGGCTCGTTGAGACTTTGATATGGAGCGAAGTAATGTACAGAGCGGAAAAATGTTCATATTGAAGTAGAATGATGGGCGTAGATTGCAGGCTTTTTCAATATGGGTATGGAGAGGGATGGAGAAGTTGAAGTGGCCAGAAGGAAAGCAAATGAGGAAGTGTTAGGTAGGGTGGAAGAGGAGCGGGGATTGCCGGGAGAAGTCGTAAGTAGGCAAGAAAGATGGATGCAGAGCATTTTGATTGGCAGTGTGTTTTGGACGACTGTGCTAGAGGGGAGAATGTTAAGAAAACGAGGAAGGGGCAGGAATAGGATTGGTGTGTTGGAAGGAATGAAGGGAGGAAGTATGCAGTGTTATATGAAGTATGAAGTGTTGCACGGAGGCGAAGACGGGCTTGTTGTAGAGTAGGGTGTTGGTTTGTGTTTTGTTAGGAGGGGCTAGAGACATATTTGGTTGTTTCCATCCAAAACCTACCTTAACCAGTATATTACTGATATATATATATATATATATATATATATATATATATATATATATATATATATATATAAGTGATCATGGGGGTTAAAGAGTATCTCTGTTAATTGGAAATGCAGTATGAATTATTATTAGTTCTAGTTTTGTGAGTATATTCAATAAGCATGGCAGAGCCAAAGGTCCTTTCTTATATTACCCCTGAATATGGCGGGAAAAATTGTAGTCCTGGCCTGTAAAGTCCAAGAAAACTATTTTAGCCAGATCTCTGGTGACCCTATAACCGTAATACCGAGTTTGGTGCTTGGGGCTTTCGTAAGTTACGGAAATGCATTTCTCTGTAGAACCTAGAACTTTGGTGGGTGTCGTTGAAGTCCCAGCAGTGGAAGATGGAACATGAGTGCAGATCCGTCATACTCTTTTCCTCCATTTCGCAACCATTTCAACAAAAGACGGTCGACCTGCTGCGGGAACTCCCAACAGGAGCGTTGCCCTCGTAAGGCGAGGAAATGATGCGTCGTCACCCCTATTAATCTTTCGCAACTTTTCCGGGATTTCCTTCGCCGACACACACAAGCATAATGTTCGGCCAGTTAAGCGCGATAAATGAAAACAGGCCACCCGAGTACTGCGGCTACTTCTTAGCCATGGCTATTTTACTGGAGCATATATTTCGTATTGAAACAATTCCAGGAGATGATTTGGAAAAAGTTCTTCCAGTGGACAGGGCTTCGATTGGAGTTCATCTCTTTTCGCCTTGATAATATTTTTCAAAAAGATAAAACAATTTTTTTATTGACTTGTCTTCAGCCGCATAGCTTTTGATGCATATCCATTATTTAGAGTCCATTCATCTTTGGTGTACGAAATTCAAATTTTCGAAGAAGAAAAATGTTAACTGCATTTTTTTTCCTTTTCCTCGTAGTGTTTCGGTGATTATTTTTGTGGCTGCTCAATTTCTGTATTATTTAGGAGTGGTAGTTCAAAGGGTTGTAGCGCTCTAAGTCGACTTTTCTCGGCTCCGATAAGGGCGTCACCGCAGTCATTAGCTCGCACCGATTTCATTGTAAAATGTTTTATATCAGATATAAGGGCTCTTTGATCGAATAGAATATTTTTCCTTCAAAGCGAAACTAATTTTAAATGTCACATTATGGATCTTTTGAAATACGCTCCCTATAATACTGATAAATTAATAATCGAAATTATTGTAAATATATGATCTATTCCCCTCTATTATTGGCGAACTTTCGCGAATGTGTAGAATTTTCATTTGCATTTGATAAAATTATTCAAAAATGTTACTTTAATTTTTCATCGTAAATGCCGTATTACTCAGAAGATGTGAGAGGAGTTAAATAGTAAGTAAGATTGGATTCATTTTGCTGTTATGATCTGCTAATCATATTCATTTCCCTACTTCATTCTCGAAACGATTTTATCTCGATATGTTTGCTAAGGCCTGTTGAGTTGGCAGGCTCAGAGTGCAATCGTAAGGATAGAAACGTTGACCAACAACTACTCGTTGGTTTAATTCAGATCTGAATAAGGTAGGTAAAGCATCCTCGGGCGAACCGATAGGGAAGGTGCAGACGTGTGGAAACCAGGATTTCCATGGAAATAGTGTTGTTATCCGTTACAGTCATTCAAAGCGAAGGCGTGAAGGTTGCGAAAGACGCATGTCCGCACAGTCAGAGGTCACTCGCTCTCTCGAGAAGCCATGAGGTCGCTCCGTTCTTTTCTCGAAGGACGTTGGCAATGCGTGCATCATTCCTGGGATTAGTGCGTTGGCGTCGGAAGTCCTCCCACACGCCCGTGCTTACTCCCCCGTCTCCTCTGTAAATGGCTTTTAAGTTGATCAGCCAGCGCTCTCACCCGTGGCAACGTTGACTCAAGACGTGAGTGAATCAGAATTTACATGTGAGATTATTAATGCGGTCCAAGTGCAAGTGATTAGCTCCTATTTTGCTAATTATAATGGGTTTTTCAAATGAGCAAGGAAATGAAATTACTGTCTTTTGTTGCGGGAATTTCAGGGTGACGTATCTGATGAAATATGGAGAGAATTTTTGAAAAATGTGTTAAATATAATTTGAAAGGAATGAAATTGTTCAGATTCAAGTGTGCGGACTTTCATTCTCAAGCACTTATTCGAATGGCAGTTTTGTTACGGTGGCATAGGGCTTTTAAAACAAGTATGCCATTGGAAATACAGAAAGAAAGCTAAGCACTAATTCAATCCGAGTGGTAAGCGAGGGTGTTAGCCACATATCCCTATGGCGCCTTGCGGGGTGTTAATGTACTCGTAGATGTACTAACACCTGCTGCATGTGGAATTTATTCATTCATGGTGGGTAAACCAGTTCCTTACCTTGCTTCGCACGGAAAACTTCGGCTTTGCTTCATTACTCATCTTCATCTACATAAGTGACCCGCGATACCCTTAAAAAAAATGTGTGGCATGGAGTGCAAGCACCAGCCAGGATGGGTAAGGGATAATGGAGAGAAAGGATGTTTAAATTGTTAGGAAAAGGGAAAAAATATTCTCAAAAATACCCCGAAAAAACGCGCAAGTCCATATAAATACTGACGGAAAACTTAGCTCTAAACAAGTATTAATTTCACCCTGTGAAAAAGTTCTTAGGTATACGAAAATGAGGAAATAATAATGAAACATTTGCGCAATAGCCCCCCCCCACCATGGCAAGACAATTATTGCAGAACTGGGAATCAAGAAGGGGAAAGTTCCAATAATTCATGGCCATGCAACTATGGTCCCCACCACCATAGTCACAGGTAGGCAGCGGACGGCGTGAGGCATCACCCTCGCAGAGAGGCACGAGGGATGGAAGGGGGAGCTTTAAAATACAACAAAACACACTGGGGACCTTTATGCACGTAGCGGAAAGTGACCGCACAACTTGATACAGAAGATATTAAAAATGATTGCTGTGTGATGCAGAATCTACGAAGTTTTATCGGTCATTCGAAACTTTCAGTTAAGCGAATTAAATAATCATAAAAGTGTGCCATTACCTCTAAGAAGTACACTTGATAAAATATTGGAAACGATTCTTTGATAAAATAATTTGACGTTTAACGTCGTACGAACATGAATATTAGGCTTTACAATGGAATTATATTTGCGGAAAACATATATAATTTGTGATAGATATGGTCTTAGTGATAGGGTTGATAAACATTTCTAATTTTACGCAGTTAAAAACCAATTTCGATTTCTGTAGAATAATTTTGTTAGTACTCAAAACGGAGTTCCTGGATTATCATCACCCTGAGCACCCTCGACAAACCTGTAGCACGCCAAATCCTGTTTAGCGCCGCAACAAATTTGCTCGAGCGGCGGATTTCTCTTGTGTTCGTCGCACTTTCCCTTGGACAGTATTTCCTCCGCCCGCTTCCTTCCTGCCACCCCCTCTCCCATCCTACGGTTTCTCTTATCTTCCGTCTCAGAGATCCTCCGCAGGCCCCGCGGCATTTCGTTTCTCCCAGGAGTGAGGCCTTGACTTTGACCACGCGCTTCGGAAATAGGCTGCATACGTCACTGGTTGGGACTTTCGGCCGGGGCGTGACGTGGAGGGAGGGTGTGCCTTCGCATGCAATCGGATCTGGGCCTAAATGGACGTGTCAGTGACCCCCCAGGGCGACAGACCGACGACCTCCTCCATGTCAGCAGGTAACTTGGGATCGTGTGTTCTTTCAGTACAGAGTTAAGCCTCGTTTCCATTTTGCCTATGCTTTGCCAAGAGAATTTCCCACCGTTAGCCGTCTATATACCGACATGCTTGAGAACCCCGCGGTTCTGGACGGAAAGGATTTTTAATCCTTAATCGTGATTACGCATGTACGCATCGTGGTTTCGTTCCGCGCCCATTTGCTGGATGTGAGCAGTAATGGGCTCATTCCGATAAGGAGTGGCGCCAGACCTCATTCTATTGGGTCTGGGTCGTTCTATCGGAAAAGTGACTCTTCCAATTATGAAGTCTACCGATATGCATCTGTCGCTTCCTTCGAGCCCCCGTGGAGGCGTGCGTTGGGGCTCCAGTCTTCAATTACATTACACAAATACCCCACAACGGCGTGTGGCGGGGAGTTTTTATTTCATTAATTTTATCTAATTGTACCCTGCAAGCCACCGCTAGGATATGTGGGCGGCTGTTTTTATTTTATTTTATAGTACCCTGCAAGCCACAGCTAGTGTGTGTGGCTGGGGGTGATTACACACCAGACTACCCTTGACCCATAACACCCTTCCCTCCTAACGCGGCCGGATAACGATTAGTTAGGTTAAAACACCACCCGTAACAGAATGCAACCACATGCAAGTTAAACAGACATAGACGAATTTATTCGTGCAAAATCCATTTTAACGTATGCACATGCAAATACGCATAGTAGTGACTAATATAAACAAGCACTTGCACCTATGAATGTACAAGGTTAGTAGCACAGTGGTTAGCCTTGTCCTCGCTTGTAATTCGAATGTATTTACTGTTTTCATTATAACTTCGACTTCACACTACTTTGATTCCTGATCGTTCGAGGAAATAACGAGTATGTATATCTATCTGTACTATATCTTCATTATCTTATCTTTGTGGTCTAACCTAAACCAGTCTTTCGCAATTGTATGTGCATGTAAAGTATACTGATAATGTATATTTCGATATTTTTTTCTTTTAGTTTAGGTTTTGTTGTGATCCCGAATTGTGGAAAATAAGAATGAGGCTGGTGTTATGAATCCTTCCCTATATACGCGGGTTTTATGTCTACTCTTCATCTTTGTAGTAATTAGTGCAGTTAAATGTTAATGGTAAAAATGCGATAATAAATAACAGGCTCACCTCATTCAATGTATATTTATTGAAAAGATATGTCAAGATGCATAAATTCATCTCTCCTTTATCTCTATCCTGTTGCATACCGCAAGCCATGAACTTGATAATTCACTTGAAACTTCCACAGCTGGCTGCGGGAAAAAACCCATCATATTCGCGTGGAACAGGATATTTTTAGGCTACCGTCAAAGTAAATCCCCCTAGGAATGATTACAATTGAATTTGACCGGTACATGTATGTTAGGAATCGGATTGGTGCGGTATTCCGGTAGTTGCACTAGTCTTCTTCTCCTAGGGTTCGAATCCCGGTGGTGGCGGATTTGTAGTTCATCTATCGATTCATAATTTCATTGATGATTCAAGTGATGCGTCCATCCTTTCTAGTTCTACCATCAACTTACCCACCTATCCCTATTGGTGAAAATTGTGTCTGCCGTAGATCACGTTCTTTAATGCATACTACTATCTGTGCCTAGGTCATTCTTGCGTGGCGTATTTGGCTCTTTCCTTCATTTTTGTTTCCATTACCAATTTATTTTTAATTTCTTTTAATCGATAAGAAAGTATTATATTTTGCAATGTGGAATTTTCAATTGAAAATATTCTTTAAGTGATTTAGGGTTCCAAAACGGGGAACTGAAATATGCTATTTTCAACATTTTTGCTCTTACTTTCTGTCAGTGTATAAGTCCTTTTTACCCTAAACCTAAATTATTGTGTGTTAGCCATATTTGTGGTATTTTTTTTTTAACCGCGGGACTAGGTGGTAATCGAACCCGCGACCTCTGGGTTGGCTGGCGAGGACGTTGCCCTGCCGTCTCCGGGGCTGGCTTTATATGATGATATTTTTAGTACTGAGGTACGAATGTTAGCATTTCATTAAATTAATGTCGCGTTAAATTTCGTTATCCTTTCTGTATATCCCGGAAGCAGCTGCATTTTACACCTCGTGACCTGTTTGAAAAATATCTTTAGATCGACCCGATTGAACACTGTATTAATTCTCTACCCGAGTGGTGCTGCTATTTTTTTTATGTTTCTGTGCTCCGCATTCAGTTGAAATATTTTCCCCGTCGTTTTCCTTGGACACTGTGACTTCTCTGCCTTCTCCATCGTTCTTGTATATTCTGCTTTCCATGGCTTCATGTCTAACATATTTTATGCATAAAATTATTGTATGTGCGTGTTTATATGTGATTTTACATGATTTCTTTGGAGGTCGTTTGAGGATGACGGTTCACCCAATCATGCCGTTGGTATACTTACTTTCTCCTTGCCACGTGTGTAAAGTTGGGAGCCAAATCTGTCATATTTAGTTATGTTTTGTTTATACTCCATCTATATAGCGAGGAAATTAATGCTATGGGCTTGGATCCATCAAAATCCCATCAAGACCTGTTTAAATTGCTGTGAGTGGGACTGAGTACACAGGGCAAGGAAACATTCTTCAGTGGACGAGGCCATTTAAATGAAATATGGATCGAGAGCCGATTTATCTCGTGAATTATTTTTGATAAGTTTTACACAGTTTTAGTAAGAATAAATAATTTCGTTAATGCGTTAATTTCTCACGTTCATAGTGGAGTCGCGATTCCAATTGCGATTATGTATATGGCAAATTGGGCTTAATAGATGGAAACAATGTTTAAAAGTCAAGTCCATAACCTAAGACTTTCTCACTCGATATTTCCATTTCTGTCGTTCGTTTTCCTAAATTTTAATTACTCGTTTAAACGAGCACTATAGACTTTTCTTTAAAGTTTAATGAAAAGCATATCTTTTTGGATCCCCATGTGTTCCTAATAATAATTTATAATTCGCGATATCAAGAGGTAATCCCGACATTAAATATTTCAAAAGCGAAGTACTCGAAAACTTGAAATTGACTTAAAATTTCGGCGTTTTCAAATTGGCCACCCGCAACAGGTAAGGCTAATATACGCTGGAGAAATGGTCCGTTTTTTTAGTGATGTTCGTGATGATGTTAACGCGTAATGTGTGGAACAGCAAACAACCATTTCGCGTGTCCGTCGCCAGTTGCAAAATAATTCTCTTTTCTTGGCCGTCTTTTTGCCGGTTGGAGCGTGTGTCGAAACACCATAATTTGTTCGTTCGTCGTCGGAAATGCCTTTATTCATGTGAGCGTAATTACTCATTGTAATCTCTCCCTATATAACTCCAAATGGAAAATTAAAACTTAGCGTCGCCACTGGTCTACGAACTCCAGTACCCATCCGCTCAGTTTTTTGTACACATGGGGCAATTTCGAGAGTAATCTTCTTATTAAGCTTTATTTTCTTTCATCACACCGCGCGCATAAAGTTCCCTGCTTCGGAAGATCAGGTCCTCATATATGTTACTCATCGTGATATATTTTAAGAAGGACGTCTAAATGACGCTTGGCGACCTTGGATTGACACTGAAATCGTGCATTCTTATCTCGAAAAAAACCACGACCGTTGAAAGATATTTGCCTCCTCTTACATGAGTTTGGAAATGTTTAGTGATTTACTCGGAAGTTTACATTCGCAGGGATTTGCAGAATGGCGTGGTTGTATAATATGCAGCATCTGGAATGCCGTTCTGTTTGTTTTTGACTGTTGATTTTGGAAGCCCATTAATGTAAAGCGTTTTTTGTCTTAAAAATAACTTTAGTTAAAACATTATCGTCACCGTATGTTTTTTCGTACGAGTGATTTTCCCAGCGAAGACAGTACATGCTCGGCTGCGTTTGTCAATATTATTTTTTTCATTGGTAAGCTATATACTTCGGTGGATTAAAACTTCTAATGTCAAAACGGTTAACGGAACGAATGATCATTTATTCAATTCTCTAATTTTGGTTCTCTTAGTTATGAAAATTTCTTTTTCCTGAATAGTACAATTAAACTGAAAGAAATATGTCTGTGCGATTTCTTTCATGGCACTGTAAGCTATAAAGAAGCCGCACGTGTTTAACCAATCTTGAGGTCAATTTTCTTATCGAAGGACTCATTAAAAGTCAACCCCATGGACCACGGATGAATAAATCACCGCCTACGAGCTAGGAAGGCACCATCGCATGGCTTTGGAGCAGAGAGAGGTTAACCCAGCTCTCAGCTGTTCAAGCTGTCATTCTCTGTAAGCAGTGAAAGTTCAAAGTAAAATTTTAGTAAAAAAAAGAACAGTTTAGTTAAGTCCGACAACTTCCAGCTGCTCGCCGCTGCAGTATTATGACCGAATCTACCTGAGATGTTACTATGTAGTATTTTGTTCGGAGAAGGTTTTCATAGATTATAAACCATTCATTCGTTCATCCGTTGAGAAGAATTGGGAGAAATAATTTATTAAAAATAAAACTGAAAAATGGCAGTTTTGGAAGAAGCAGTGCCAATTCTTCAACCATGTAGGATTCTAAAAAATTGATTCATTTATTAGAATCTGTTTGATTTGAGGTCAAATTGTTGGCCAGTCTTTCATCAATCGAAATTTCTCTTTGTTTTTATCAAAGTGACTAATTATTAGAAAAATAGAATGAGACAATAAATCGAAAATTAGTATTTAGAGTCTTAAGGAATAGGATGTCTGTGGAACACCCAGGTCAGTGCATATAAGTAACAGCCGGTATGAGTATTGATGCTAGGTTGTTAGAAGAAAACTCCGCCAGCGAAATTAATTGCACAATTAGGGAGTCGATGAACGGTAATTAAGTTAGGTTGGAGGCTATTAAGATTTTGGCATGGAACAGGAGGAGAGAATAAGCTCGTAATTACGAAGATAAAATGAATTGTATGTATGATGAAGCGTGGAAGGTGTTGGAGGAAGTTTAAAGGTAGTGAAGGTAGACGGAGACGATGTTGAGAAGTGGTGGGATTCTAAAAGTCTTGGTTAGAGGGAGAATTGATTGGCAAACACAAAAGGGGGAGTGAAGGAGTTTCAGGCAACGTGATGGCAACGAAGGTGCGTAAAAGCGAGACGTTAAACAAGGGAAATATTGTGATGCAAAAACTGTTTGTGATATGCGGAAGTGTTTGATTAGAACATTTAGTCGTGTGGTAGTTTTTGGGAACCTCTGTTTAATCGGTAAATTCTCTACCAGTGCTGTAACTTTCCTTATACTAGAAATTGAGTAGTGAATAAAGGCGTGATTTGGTGGTATTCGAACATAATAAAGAAAAGGTAGTTACAATTTTCCACTAAATAATTGAATACATATATCTAGTGGAATAT
Source organism: Hetaerina americana (assembly GCF_022747635.1). Classification (NCBI taxonomy): domain Eukaryota; kingdom Metazoa; phylum Arthropoda; class Insecta; order Odonata; family Calopterygidae; genus Hetaerina; species Hetaerina americana. Next base: position 4,581,795 of record NW_027286941.1, on the reverse strand, counting down.
ATAGGGAATGATATGCAGTGGAAAATAGTTACTACCTTTCTTTATTCCATTTACTATGTTTCTATTTTCCTCAAAATATTGGTTGGTTAGTTTAAAAAGGACGTATTTTCCAAGTCTTCCATCTGTATTAACCGTGCTAACTTATGGTAATGTCACAATGGTCGAATGGGTAATCTCACAATTCGCATGGTGTTATCACAATATCATATTTTTTAATAAAATCATGGCTGCTCTTTATAATCTGCAAATTAAGGCAATGGATAGGTTCCTCCTCTGTCATTCAATCCTCTGGCGGCTCGTATTCAGGACGGTGACATGTCTCTGAAATATGGAAAACTCGAAATAAATTGATATTTCACGTATTATTCCAAGATAAAAAACTGACAATCAGATAAATCATTGAGATGAATCATTGATATACCTTAAGCTGTTGAGATTTTTATGGGAAAATCTCAAAATGTGTGCTGAGGACACAAAAGAGAGATGGAATCTGTCCTGGTAATTTGGTGTGACAGATTTAAAATGGGTTGAATATTCCTATCTGAAAGCAGGGAATTGTTGTGTAAAAAAAGGCAAAAGGCCGTCATTCATTTCAGAGTTGTAGCTGTCGTGCATTTGAATTTAAAATATAACCGAGTCAGTCTTGTTCCGTAGTGATGACGAACAATCTCATTAATGCCATTGAGATTTTTGGTTGACTGTCTATGATGCCGTTGAAAGGCATTGTTTTCCAAAAAAGGGAAGCTACTAGGTGGACGTTTTGCCCACTGAACCTCGGTTGCCTTTGGGTCTAATGTTGCATTTGTTGGTCGTTGTCTCCTTGCTAGTGGCCTCCTGTGTCATTTATTCATGTTTTCACGCGCCAGCCTGCCTCCCTCCCGCTTCCCGTTCTCATGTCCTCGCCCGGCCGTGTGTTTTGACGAAGGGCCCACACGCATACATGCATAACACGCGTGCACGTGTGAGATGCTTCAATGTTGGATCCGTGCCAGAGGAAGCTGCCCCTCCCACACTCCCCAGCCCTAAGCACTCCGCTATCTTTCTCCTGCCCCCCCTCCATATCTCCATTTCGCCACGCCGTCCTTCGTCGCCCTCCTCTGCGTGTTTCATTTCGGCGGGACGAGTTGCGAGTGAGAGTGGCAGGGAATGAAAGTGGCCCCTCCCACGTCGCACTCATTTCACTAAGTCTGCGTCCCCGCTTTTATTTTCTCCGAAGCAGAATCGTGTTAAGTCTGGAATCCATCGAAAGCGATTCTGTGCTTGTTTGTCGTTTGCGGAGTTCGAAAGACCTAAAACTCGTCAGAGGGGGGCGTGACGACTCACCAACCGGACTCCACCGGAACATAAAATCGTAAAAAATGCGTCTTCTAGTCATCGTTGAAGCTTATTGCTCGTAGTCTGGGAACGACGCCCCCTCTCTGAAAGCCTTCATTATTTGGTCAATGCTTGTTTGAGTCGCTGATTCAGTGAAAAATAGTCGTAGGGTATATTCCTGTTTTTACTTTGTGACCCCCATCTCTTCAATCAGCCCGCACAGGGAAGCCGTAGAGACGCTTTCAGTGGTCACCATGCTGATTGCAGGATCGCAGTCAATGAGCTCCGTTCCACTCTTCCTGTCTGCCGTCGGTCGTTCTTGATTTGGCGCCAGCGCGGGAGGGAAGTGCGAAATCTTTTGAGACACAGCAGCTAATCGACGAAATTTGGAGACTTCTAAAAGATTTTGGATCCTTTTCAGGATCTGCCATGGCTCCATGTCGAGGTGGAGTGGGATGGACTTCGCATGGAGCTATGACTTTCCTTTCTAGGTTTAGCATCCGGAGAGATCTTATTCTATGCGTGGTAAAAAATAACTGGCTAAATAGTTTTCTATGCGCCAAGGGATACATCTGTTGGCGTAATTTTCTGGCATTGTCTTCGTTGTGATTGCAGTTAGTCATCATCCTCAAACTTCATCTTTAAATTTTCATTTAGTTGTATAAAAATAATGAGAAGAAACTTTTAATAACGTAATCTAGAATCTATCAATGTTTGTATTGGACTATATGTGTGAAATTTATGTCGAGTGGTGTTAGGTATACACATGTCGTACACACAAAACCAGTATCACCCATAATGCATTACTTAATCCGTTGCTTCACTTAATATTGGTGTATATTTATTTGTTGGGCATAAATGATTAAAGAGGTATTCGAAGCCCCTTCCGGGTAACTAAAGTCAGGGGGTGAAACTCCGTCCAATGCCTATTTTTTTCGTGTATTTGATTAAATTTATAATATTTGGGATTTTATGATTTAGTATTGCTCTTCCTTTTCATCAGGGCAACATACGTATGTATGCTGTTCTCATTACTTGCCATAGACAAGTTCCACTGCTCGTGCTGTTTTCTCCTTCGGAATTAATATCGAACTGGCCGAATGACCTATTATGAAATCTTAAAGACTTTGAACTCTTAGGAAAAATTAAGTGAGTTTAAACATGTTTATTTCGCCCCGTGATGTACGAGAACAGTAAGTCACTCGAATTAATGAAGCGCTTCGTCGAATGTTTCGACAGTTGAGCCTTCATTTGAAAGGCACGTCTGCCGCCTTGGTGTTCATGTCGCCGCTCGTCCGCTTCTTTTCGTCCCTGCTCCACTGTCCTCGCTTGCCCCGAGAAGCTGACTCCCTCTCTCGTGCACTTTCTCCGCCAGCCGTCGGACCTCTTGCATCTACTCCCTCCCCTCAGCTTCCTTCACACTCTCGCCCACGGACAATCTCCATGCCGCGCTTGCATTGTTTGTTTGATGATCTCTCTTTCCCTTTGCCATTTTGATCGAGCGCCCTTTTGTTTCCGAGGATGTTGCAGGCATGAAGCGCAAAATCCTCTTCCCTCTTTCGGTGACTAATGGAACTATGAATGCAAGAGAGCAAGGTCTTCTGACATCCCTGCGTCTTTGAAAACTGATTTCACTCCTGTTTTAAATTTAAATTTCGATGCCGATCGAATGCTGTGGGACCACATATTTCTAGGTCCCATTAACTTTTTTAGAGTGAAAAGCAATCCAATATTAAATCGCCGTAGAAAGGACGACTGATTTTGACGGAGAATTGCAAGAATTAAACGGTGGAAAATTGAAAAAAAAGCAAGTTCTTCTCATCACACGTAACATTACGGCTCCAGTTAACTTGTACCATTACGACAAACGGTTGAAATTTGCGTGATAATCTCTCACGTTTCACATTAGAACTTCGCAAGTGTGTGTCACAGTGTGTAAGAAGGGGATTTTTGGATAATGCCATGATTTCTTTCATATAGCCAAATAATCAGACGGGATTTGTGGCGAAAGTGTAACAAAGCAATGCTATGTTTTACTGGTTAGATCTTATTTAGTATATGGCATCCTTAAAATTTTGGATTGATTACTCGACTGGATCATGTGAAGCGAAGAGGAGTTAGAATTGTAAAACATTATTGTGATAACGTTGGTTGCGTATGGTGTATGAATTAAGATTAGAGAGAGAAACTGTAGAATTGAAATATTTAAATTGTCATTTCTCCGGTGAACGATAAGGGTTCAGAATAACATCTAGCCACGGAACTTAAGGAGAAAACAAATATATTTCTACTATGAATCTGGTTTAGTCATCTATCCCATATTTTAATGTCCGTACAAACAACTCCTCGTGTAAGTGTAGGAAAGTATAATACGTTTCGATACCATAATTCAAGTAGGTTGTGATCAAAATGATTTCAATTATTTGAATATTTAACATTTCTAATGGTAACTGACATTACAGCAACACTAAATTTTTATTATCCATGTCCGGTGTGGCATCTCACCCTGCCACACACCCTAGTGGTAGCTTTTAGGGTGTCACATAGGTGTAGATATATGTGCCAATCATTTAAGATTTAGCTCCTTTTCAGCTACCCACCGCAACAGGGAAGATCACTAGCTTGAAGCGCTCAGAAAGTCGGCGTGTGAAACTGTGTTGCGTGCTCTTGACTGCCCTTTGGAAGACATCGTATTATCAAATATTTTTTGGTTTTCTTGATATCTAACCTTGATGTATGTCCTTTTCAATTGCCTCTGTTTAGCAAGTGACCATATATCATCTTCGACTCAGTGATTCAAAATGGCACATATACCCGATACTTCAACAGTTGCGTCCTTGGCTACGTTGATTGTTTACCATCATTTGAACAGATGTAAACACATCCCCAATTGTTATACCGCCGCGACGGTCAAGCAACGCTGTGCAACAGCTGCCCTCTTTATCTAGGGTAGAAGTTAAATAAGATTGATGTGCATGGGTTTCAGGCTATCTTTAGCCTCTTGGTGTACTTGTTCTTTGTGTTAGCGCATCAATGGCCCATTCCAGAGTTAGTGAGTAATCCTTGCTCGCGGAACGTGAACAAAAGAAGATTAATGCACTGGCGATGGAATGTGTTCGCTCTCCCATCCCATTCGTACTCTTTCCTAAGAACCCTTTCATTCCATGGTATCGATGATGTTTTCTCTCAATTTGTGTGAAGATTTCTAAAGACGGATTAGTGAATCATGGTGTCATTGTTTGTTAGCTTAAAAAAATGGCAATGCAAACCGGAATTCTTGCAGTGCTCTCGTCAAATTTCAGGACCTTTATATTATGCCAACACGTAATGGCGATTTCGTCGTTTTATTGGCTGAGGTGTTTATTCATGAGCGCAGTAGAATTCAGAAGGCTTTACCAAGACGCATTCATTTGGGGATATTTCTAAAAGTTTGATAATATTTTCTAAAAGTTTTTAGATAATAGCATAAACGTTATCGATGACAAGGTAGCCAAAGTGCATTTTGTGTAATGTTGGTGTCTTTTTATCTTCATTGCCTCTCAAATATGGCGTACGCAACTCGTAATTGTAATAATTTACCGATGAAGTTCGTTAGAAGTTTCGGTAGGCGAAGGTCGTGAAAGTAGTTCCCCATTGGAGTCGTTTCTAATGACTATCTAGTTTAGCAGTTCTCAAGTAGGGAAATGTACATTCCTTATTTGTTGAATATTGTAATTGGGTAAATGTTATCAATTTTTCGCACGTTTTCTTTAAGACCTCGAGAGATTTGCCAATTAATGAGTTTTCCTGACGATTTTGTTTATATATTCTTTTGGAATACAATAATCTAAGTCCACGTAGATTAGTGTGATAGCCAAAAAATGTTTTTATAATGTGCATCTTAGCGTTTTTACATTATCAGAAGGCTTCACTCGTGATAATATTCTTTATCTCCCTTAAGAAGTATTTTTACTATAACTTGTAAAGGTGGCCTCAATTGATGGTTAAAAACATATTTTAATTTTTCCAGTTGTATTAATTTTTAGCCCCACTGCCATACTTGTTTTAATTAATTTCGGGGTGCAAATCCAGGCTTTAAGGATGTTCCTTTCTTAAAATGCCTTCTCCAGTTAATGAAGTATAAATTAGAAAGTTAGTGAAAATGCTTCGTAAGATGAGGTGAAATTGAGATATTATTTCGACCGATCATTGTCGCCGTCAGAATGACCTTACCATTTTCCCAATACATAGTGTGAAACGTCAATTCTTGTGCAGTGAGGATTACAGGGTGCAAATCTAGAAGCTCCTCATCTTTTATTTTCACCCGATGAAACTCAGCTCATTTTTTTCCAGCTTGAGCAAACGACTACTTTAAGCTTGTTAAACTTCCAGCGAAAGGAAATCGACGGGACTCGACTCCAACCTGCCAAGCACAAATGGCGATGTAACTCCCACACTCTTCATCCTCCAATGGGCGGCACCCCACGGGCTTCTTCGGTGCTCACTGGTTGAGTAACTATCGCAGTAACCTGGTGCTTATGAGTATCGCCGAAGATCTTTACTTAAACGCCTATAACACATACGACCTAGATACAGAAGTTATTGGTAATCGATGCTTCCGTTTTTGACATGTGCTTCTGAAAAATAGGTTTACGTGTACGTGCGCACACTCGAATCGTGCCGAAGAAAAACGAAAGTTAACCGAAAATGCATTACCACAATAAAATATTTCTGAGAATCTCAAGCGGCAACTTTCATTTTCACCAACAACTATTTTTCCAATCCCAAAAATTTTTGTAAATTATTTTGAGCCGTTGAAATTGGTTTTTTTAAAAAGCATACCACCATTGTGTTTTGTTTTCTTCCGTTCCTAAACCAATTCGAAGTTTCCTCACGCGGTGAGCCCTAGGATTCCTTCACGCCCTTTTGTTAAGGTGCGTGATGTCACTCGCTGCCAGCTACGGTATAAAATGAATAACTCCGCGTGCAGAGAGTGCTACCATGGAAGGAGAAATTTGGCAGCTATTTGGCGCATCGAAGTCCCAAGAGCTCTCGGCGATGTGTTCACGTTTTATTTTATTTTTTTGCAAATGGTTTGAAGTTGTTTTCCAGCGTTTCTCGTGCCGCAGGCCGTGCCCAAATCGTCTAGATTTCATTCGACCCAGGAAAATGAATTCCGCCTCCTGTTATTCGTTTGGCTTGGGTTAAAGCGCCCTTCATGCTCAAAATAATACATTCAATGACAAAAAGCACTTAGTTTTTGCTTTCATGGTTCAGGGATCAAAGAAAAATATAAGTTTAGCTAATTTAAACTAGCGCTTTATTTAGTTTTTTAGAAAATAGCTTTAAAATTTCAGTTATAGCAATGCAGCATCATTATTGAGGATTCTTGAATATCTGAGTTATTCTAGAGTTCAATTTCAATGAGCAGGATCTATTAGTATTTTCACATATAGTCCATCAGTTGGGTCAGATCGCAAATCTTACTTGGTTGATTCGTTGTGTTTCTCGCAAAATTTAGACATCCTCCCTAGATTTGCTTGCAATTGCTCCATGTTTATTTTGTGTATATTTTTAAAAATTTTCACTTCACTAAACCAATTTATTTAAATTTCTCTCTGAGTTGACGTAAAATATTTCGCAAGTGTCTGCTGTTGTAAGAAATATATTTTCAAACAGTGCTGGATTTGGTACGGGATAAGCTCTTTCCCATCATCTCAAATTAACGTTTGAGTTGAGATGAGATGCTAGTACAGAGAGTCCTTTGTTCTGCGCATTACTTTTTTTCACGCAACAGATTGCTGTTGTAACGTCCTCATTCAGGCGCAATAGGATATCTGTTACTTATAACGAATGAAAATGTTAAAGATGCCCGCACCAGAGTCATCCGCTTATATGAACGTAAAAGCCTAAATTTCATGGCTGAAAATCATTGACCACGGCTCGAACCCGGATCCCTCGACTTCCGGCCGAGTTTTTTAAAACAATAAAACTCCCGAGGCGTCATGGTAGAGCGTGCATTTCTACAAGCTTTAAATGAACAAGGTGTTGTGACGAATGACCGTGAATACGTACATGGTCACAAGTAGTCGTATGTACGATGATTCATCATAACGTTATGATTCTTTAAAGCCCATAGAAATTCAGGTTGTAATAGTGGTAATCCTTGGTAGTTGAATTGTTGAAAGCACTCGATCAGAACTCAAGGGATCCGGGATCGAGTCGTGGTCAATGCAACTGATTTTTAAACACTGCGGAATTTATGCATTTCTATTACCTAACTTCAATGTTTGATTTTTTTTAATAAGCAGCAGCAGGAACTCCTCCAGATGAGTGAAATCTCGTATGGTTGATCAGCTGCCATCGAATTTGCCGTGAAGAAAGTTTTGTGGAGTAAAATTCCACTTGTTGGCTCCATTGCTGGATTCTCTGAACCCAGCGTAGTCAACCCTGGAATTCGGTATACCTCATTTTTTCTCACTGGTTCCTTCCCCAAATGTTTTTTCCCTCAGGACCATTCCGAAGGGCAAACTATAACCGTCGGTTAAAGAAAGGATTTAGTTTTTTGTTGAGGGTCACCCACAGTTGGCTCTACCCTCAACCATCCTTGGGTATAGTCAGAGTTTGGGCCATAGGAACCGGGAAGGCCCATCTCCATTTTGTGGGTAGAAAAAAAAAGAGGTCAGGCGGTGAAGAAAGCCCTTTCTAAGGGAGAAGATATCGTGGAAAGATGCGGGTTGTGCGAGCACCTGAGGCAATCGGAGCCCTCGCGGGACACATCCGCCCCTCGATCCGGCAGAGTTGAGCGCTGCCGATCAGTCGTGCCAGTTACTTGCGGCGGTGTGAGCAGGCGCATTCAGGTACAGCATCTATTCGCGCAATCAACCGTGCATTTAATAAACAGCGAAAACGAGGGACGATGGCTTTACACGGTAACTTTGAACTTGCAATTCATGTGAGAATTTTGTCCGCAGAGACCAATTGTTTTTACCAAAAAGCGGAATCATGCGCAGCGTTGTTTACATCGTACGAGATATCAACTGCTAATGCAAAATACGGTATCCATCTTGTATACGAATAGTGGCCATAACTGCTGCTGCAGCATTTCCGTTATTTTGAGATTGCAGTAATAACGAATAGACGTTGAAGGAGAAGAACTATTTCGACTAGGGTGTGAATTCGGGGGAAGGGAAGCAAAGGCTTACAAAATAATGAGCTTGAGGAGTTGGCTCAAGCAAAATGTAGAGGCGTTTAGGAATTTAATGAGAATGGCCAGTGCTGGATTAACCACACAAGGGAAATTTAGCTTGTTTTGGTTCCAACTCATTGTGGTTCTTAAGCACCAGTGTGAGTTTGAGCCAAAGTAATATCTCGAGGACAGTTATTTTCGGCTAAATTTGAGGAAGGATATGGTGAGGGGGCATATTTTTCGTACAGTTGTTCGCACATTTGCCCACGCGATTTGTAAGGCGCAACCCATGCCTCTCTAAATGCGCTGTTAAATGCCTCGTGTTAAACCGCCCATCGAGTGTGCAACGAGTGGTGAGTGCATGGGCGTTGGTTGGAGTTGAGGCAGGGAGGGTCGGCGTCGTCTTGGCCCTCTCCCACTCGCAACGCCCCTTTCTTCTTCCTCCTCCTACTCCCACGCCCCAGGGATTTCTCATCCGCGTCTACGACCCCGGGGAGGTTGCGTGCATGAGGGGGCCTACGCTCATAACCACGCCAGCCACCCACTTCCACGCTGGGCCGGATCCGCTTGGACAATTACCTCTGGGTTCATTTTCTCTTGATAGTTAACGCACTTCATCTGAAAGCACGAAAAGAAACATGGCCCATTTCCTGACAAATTATGCTAACTCTTATTCGTCAGCCTCAACAGGGATCCCACCCGAAGTTAAATTTGGACGACACTTTTAAAAAAATGTACTCCGCCTTCATTTGGAAGTCATGAAGTGAATATATATAGTAGAGTCAAGACCGATTGCGAAAAATGTTTTGAAGTAAATAGTGCTTAAGTCGTAATTATCAAAATAAATTTAAGGGTATTGATAAATATACCTAATAAAAATATTTTTTACTACATTTACGTTACTTTGGGTTATTTTGAATTGAAAATTTTGAAGAAAGGACTTTCGTTTCATGTTGTAATTCATTCAGTATACATCCGAAAACCTAGTTCGTTAGTGGTTTTGTCGCCCGAGCCTCTTATCTTTCCTTGTCTAGACTGCCTTGACGGACGCGTCTTTTCCGCTTGGCGGCTAGTTTTCTCTGAGTCTGTATGTATTGTTCGGTCAACACCCCAAGCGAAGGTAAATTATATGACACACTAGGAAACAGTATACTTTCTGGTGTAGTGGTTACGTCGAAAGGTCATCCTGAATCGTTTCCAGAATGTTAAACCTGCATATTGCGCGGCACCTCTCAGGTCATTGTTCCTTGATCAATATTGTTTTTCTGTTTTAAATCAAGAAGTGCGTAAGAAATACAAATAAAACATTGGAATAAGAAAAGTTACATTCCATCGCTGTTTTTTAACCTGTAGATGTGGTATAATGGTACTGGTAGCCTAATTACTCATATGGAATCTTTAATCGGAAGATTGTTTTGCACAGTTGGAGTATGTATCGAAAAACACGAAAATGACTTTACATTCAAATGTATTCCACTATTGAAATATTCACTGTACAGAATTTTTCAGGTAATGTTACAAATTATAGGTAGTCTTTAAAATCAACGAAAACCATGCTGAAGCATTAATTTAGAGGACCAAAGAAGTTAACGTGTTTACTTTCCGGAACAAATCAAAACAGATACCACGAATTAGTTGGAACAGTGCGAAGAACGGGAAATTAGACACAGAACCCGGGATAGCCGCGTATATGGTATATAGTCTTCTACCGTATTTTCAATCTTTGATTATTCAAGGTCACATAGCATATCTAACATATTAGTTGATAATATTTATTTCCCAAAGATATTTAATGGTTGTCGTTATGACGACCTATCCATGCATCACCGTTTTCCGAAACTTCTAGTGTTTAGTTTGAATTCATTTATGAGATTATATATTTTAGATATTGCCATTGAAACCATTAACATTTGGCAGTTGCCTAATGTAATATTTATTCTCTACATAAATAATATTGTGAGCTTTAATAATAATATCCCTTCAAAAACTACAAAGGTTTTTCTCACGAGTTGGAAAAAAAGGTAGAGGAACATAAAGGTGTTGTTTTTACGCGTGTTGTAGCACTTGGCACAAAACGTCTAATGAAGCGTGTTGGATAAGTATAAAAATGTTTCAAATCAAGTAGAGAATCTCTAATTTTTTAGTAGTAGGAAGAGAGACGATAAAAAAATAAAATTTTCTCTTCCCGGTTGCACAAACATCGGAAGGATGAGGGAAGACGGTCGTCGTGGAGTACTGCTCCAAAGGCCTATGGAAGGTCTGTGGTCATTTTTGTACCGCAGCTACCTTTTTATATATTTTTTTAAGTCGCTAACAAAGTTTACTGGGACACTCGTGGAAAATGATTTCATGGTTTTATAAGTTACTTATACGATGTAAGGTAAAATATGGGTTGTTGATAAATAATTTTGCTCTGTTCGACCTGGATTTTGCAATCGCGAGCTCTTAAGACTTAAAAAATCGGTCATTGTGACAAAATATAACCTTTAATTAAAGCATTTCGTGTTCCGATATAGTGTGGCCTTGAACAGTACGTTTTCGGGTGTAAACTCGAGTGCCCTTCGCCTTTATAACAATTCGAGTCCCCCTAGTCTTATGCCATTCGATACAATTGGGGCTCTCACTCCAGTATTCGTAATAAATCTGTAGCATTGTCTTTTCTCTCGATTTAAAACTAAACGTATTGACCCCGCTCGCCTAATCATATTTTTTCGGGTAATGTTTGGTATTTTTGAACATTTTTTTTGTACGTAGATTCAAGATGCCGAGTGTACATTTATTTCATTAATTGTGCGCCTTCATCCTTGGTTTTCCCGTTACCGTCGGAAAATATTTTCCTTATATCTTTACGCAACCGGGTATTTTCGTGTGGTTTAAGTTTCCTGCTACGGTGGTGGCCGTTCATAGCGTTTTAGCATTCTGTTACGTTTTCGACTTCTGCTCGTTTGACTTCGTTAATGTTGTTTCGTTTCCATTTGGCTTATTATCATCGCAAAAGCATGCTTTCGATCGCCTTGTGGGCGCAGTCCACTTTGGAATGTTTTCGTCCTTGATCATGCGTCCATTTTCCTGCTGGAATAAAACCGTTGACCTGTGGGCGGAGGAGAGCGTCACGATATACGCGGTGACGCCTCGGATTTCCCTCGTAGCCGTGATGAAGGTGTAGCGGAGGAAATGTTCGCCTGTATCTCATTCGCGTAATGGAGATCAGGGTGTGGCTGCTGCTGTTCATCCGAACCCGTAAAAAAAGGGTAACCCTATTTCTTTTTGTCGCCATTGTCCTAAGGCCATTATTATTGGATAATTTTCCCCGGCTAAAACTGGAGTACAAGTGCACTCACTAGTGGACTGCATGTAATTGCCTTGTCAGTTAAGTGTCCGCGTCTTCAAATGTAATAATTTGCCGAATGAATCAGGAAACCCATTTAATTTTCCCATTTATTTCGTCAGTATATTCATACGTTGTCGTTTGTTATTGATATTTTTAAAACTTGTTTTTACGTAATTTCTTCTGTAGTTTATATCATATATTAACACGTAGCCCACTATTCTCCCCCATAAAACGATCATAGAGGAAATGCGACCATGAATTCAAATCCAAGTGCCAGTTCAGGACTTATAGTATATAGAAACCTATTGATTAGTTGGTGAACAGATGGTGGACCATGTCTCAATCAGGCATAGCTTCAAAATTATATTACCCTCGTTATTATTTGGGGGTAAAAGACTTATCTTGCACGAAATATAATTTTAGATCTGGAAGATATGTTCCATGCTGTTCACCAGGGAGAGAAAGTGTTCATTATTCCACATATGTTTAGGGCTAATTTGATCTCCCTTCATGTTGTAGGGATCAAAGTAAGGGAAAGTGTCGCATGGAATCTTGCATTAGTTCCACGTGTGTTACTTGTATTCTAAGATTCCCAAGAATGCTTATTTTTGGTAAGAATCAGGTGTTTAAGGTAAAATAAGATTTTTTTAAATCGGAATTACTATAGTTCTAAGAAGTTACTTCTTCGAAACACGGTGTTTGCTCTCCACAAATAATCACGAAGTCTTAGTTCTAATTATGACATATAGAACTATATCAACGGGGTAGAGCAGCCAAGAAGGCATAGTTATGTAATAGGTGATGAAAATCCATTTCTTCAAAATAGGGTATTGGAATTTCCCATGCAGCTGCTTGCTTTTTTTAACACGTTGCAGGTCCTGTTACTGGATGGTCCAATCTAATGTTCTCGTCACCCGGGCGTCCCGTTGTTCCCGATTGACGGCGCAGTTGGCGGCTGTTTTAGCGCTGCAGAGTCGATCGCCAAAATGAAACGATATGAGAGGGAAAGTCATGGTTGTGAAATCGAAAACTTTTTTTTGTGTAGGTGAACCGTATTCGTAAATGTCCCTCAAGTGTAAAGCCCTTGTGAGAGGACGTGGGAGAAGTGAATATTGGTAGGAATACGGTTATAAGAAAGAAAGAAGGGGGTCGCTTCGAGAGAGGCGAGGTGGTAGCCAAGACACGGTGCCAAGTGGGGTGGAGTGTTCTGGAAAGGAAAGTGATGGACGGAAAGGAAGCTTGGACGGGGAGGGAGAGGGGAAAGGGAGTCCATTGGCCGAAAGCAGACGGAGGTGGAAGTTCGTCCAAATTCCCTCTCTCTCCATTTAATTTTGGGCAGCTAAATTTAGAGGTGTATAGGGATGGATATGCAGGAGCAGGTGATTGTGAGCTTTGTTACCTCAGGAAGAAATGATGGGGTATATTTCACGCTTTATTTTTGGAATTCTACATTACGTCAAAGTGATTTCCTCGCAAATAGTCTTGTTTCCTCGTTTGTTGTTGTATTTGTTACAAAGTGGTTATGATCTCAAATATCGCACTCTTTTTGTGCAATCATTTTCTGTTTTATAGTAAGACATTTATTTGACTGGGTGAATTTGGGCGTCACAGTTATTGCGGCATAAGTTCTTGAATCCTTCAGCTAAATTTATTTGTGGTGGGAATACATCATAAGGCCCTATTCAATCATCATCACGCCTCATTCAGGTATCCAAGGGCTTACCTACAGAGCACAATAGTGATACAGCCGGCCGTGTTGTCTTGCTCAGGCATTAGGACTATTCTTCAATTTATATTTCTATACCTGTCTATATTTGTTATATATTCATCTTACGGACACCATCTTCATTGAACTTCACGTCCGCGAAAGCACAATAATTTAATTTTAGACCCTTGTTTTATTTTCTGCCTTATATTCTGATCCATAGTAGTATTAAATGAAAACCTGTAAATGTAACGGTAATGGTGACAATTCATTTTTTTTATTTTCCATAATACCACGTGAAGATATTCCTTTTGTTGAGTTAATCATATGCACTGGTGATTCTCATAATAAACAGTTATGTAAAAAAATTACAATAGTATAAGCATCTGAATATTTTGTCGGCTTCTTCACTCATGTGAATGGGAAACCTGTCTGAAGAGATATCCTCCTTCGCGCGGCCGTTCTTAACTCAAGCGTGTTAGGCTTGACGTTTTTCAGCACGGCCCGACTAGCAGGTTAATGGTTGTTGGAATAATACTTCATGTGGGCTCGACCTAGTGCTTCCGGGCTTCGCTCTCCTGCCCAAAGTCGTGATATGCGGGTCACTTGCGCCAGCGATGTCGGACGCCCGAGGCGGTATTGACTACGTTCCCCTCAATCCCACCCAAGGTAGAAGTTAAGCGTGCTGCTCTGTGAGATTCCGCGTGTGACCTCGAAAACGTGGAGTGAGTGGACGCGCCGCAATCCTAAGGTGTGTTCCCATGACGCCCGGGGGAGTGAAGGGGGGGAGGTGGGGGTGTGGGAAGGGGAAGGGGCGTAGCAATAACGAAGGAATGCCGTTCTCAGGTCTTGAGAGGGAGGTGTGGGCATTGTTGTGGAAGTTTCCCGCTGAATTCGATTAGGCAAATGTTTTGGTTTCGAAAGAAGAACCTGGAGGGACCGTCAAATGCATGTACGAAGACTTGTAGTCTGTTAAGGTGAATGCCATTGCAAGCCAATTGAGGTGCCTCTCTTGGTCTGGAGATAATTTTGGCCTTGAAATTCCATCGTACTCATATTGATGAAATTGAGATGAACTTCGAAACCAGTAGATACGAGACAGTGTCTCAGTTTGCGTGGACGTATCGCGAGAGGCTTTTTCAGACATCGTAAACGAAGTCGCTGAAATGATGTGGTTTTGGAAATCGAATTACTTTGGCATGGCCGATTTTTTTCCAACGGCGATCCGAAGTGCACGTCGGTAATTTTATTTTGTTCGCGTGCGTATTAGTTTTGAGAAATAAGCTTACGCTTAACTGTCTAAATACGACGGCTTGCAGTATGTAATGTGGGTGTAATTAAATTGGAAATGAAGGCACACAATACTCTCTTAAATCGAAAGCATAATTTTTTTGAGTGAGTCATTTTTTTACATTTGGTTGATTTTGTGTGTGACCTGCAATTTTAATGAATTTGTTCGTCTCTTTCTTTTCAACAGGACCAGTATGATAACATAGCAGCACACACCCAGAAAGGAATAGACTTCTTGGAGAAATATGGACACTTCATCAGGGACAGGTGTGCCATTGAAATGGAATATGCTGGAAAGCTCAGGTAATTTTCAATTCTAGAAATTAATTTTTTGTTCCAGCGATCCAAAATATTTCTTTTCAACTTGTTCGTTATACATTGCAGTAGAAATAGATACCTACGGAGAGATTTCTGGAGAGGGAATTTTTCGGTTATCCGAATGACTGGGAACGTTTTTGTGGTAGTTTCAACCGAACTTTCATTCGGAGGACTCAAAAGGAGAACGTCATTTTCATAACTATTCCCGTTACGTACAACTCTGGATGACCTAAATGTTTATTTCATGCTGGGAATGGGAATTTATACAAACCCAAGTCTTACTGGTGAAGAGACGCATGCGAAGGATTATCTCTTTCCAGGGAGGAGACATAAGGGGTTTGTGTTCAACTGTTCTTTTCCCTGTTCTTTGCTCTCTGATCAAATATTAGACATTTCGAATCGTCATTCAGCTGGTGGTGCTGCTTATTTTTATTATTTGACCCGTTTGAAGAACTCTCACAGCTTCCAGGAACAGTTCCCTCCACAGTGCCTGGAAGCGGAATATTCTAACAGTATGCTGAATGAATAAGCAGGAAATGTACACGGCTTGTTAGCCGTTGCCATGATAGGGATAGTGTTGCTGAATGTTTGGGTGAAGTTCACTCTCGAATACACGTTAATGCGGTTGTAATTTCTTATGCCTCTGGCTGAATGTACGACGGATTTTAAGTCAAATGTTTCGATTAACTTCGGCGGCAGGTTCTTATACGAAGAAATTTGTGAAATTATATCGCTGTCATCTCACTCACACAATCAGTCATTCATTGTATGTAATGTGTCCGCTGGTAATTGTTCTCCGAGTGATTGCTGCGGGTGTCTGTCAAGTATTTAATTTTCTATTTTGTTGGGGTGGTAAAATCTTAAATTTTGAAGAACGCGGGTAACCGTTTCTCTGTCGTCTTAGCGGTCATATTCTCGAGGGATGAGTAGTAATTATAATTTAATTTATTGATTGATGGAACACTTAAACAAACACAGCTAAAAGGTCACACGACCCCAGTTTCAGTGCTTTAATGCGAGTAGTGTCATCATCAGATGAAGGAAAGGAGTTGCCGTTTCCTTACCGGCTCCTGAAGGTGATGCCAAATTTAATCTTGTTGTGAAAGACGTGAAGTTTACGTCCAAAAACGTTCGTTCAATAGCAGTAATTAAAGTTAAAGTATATTCAATAATCGTACGGAAGTTTAAAATTGAATCCGTGACCGTCGGATCAGTTGTAAAAACTTCACCCATGTACCAGGCCCAAATTTTATTCCCTGAATTAAAGTAGAAAGTTAACTAGGCGACTTTAATGGTTCTAGAAATTACGGATCCCGGCTATTAATCCGCCCCAATAGACAATGATTTTATATTTGGAATGACCTTGTACAGAAATAGCTGGAAAGAATTAGGGTTTTAATATCCAGTTATTGGTCTCGACTTGCCCTAATCATCATTATCTGTTTTTATATAATGACTTGGTTTTTTGTTAGTCTTTAATTTTTCTAGTTCTCAATATTTGGAAAGCAGGACCAGATTTAATTTCCTTACAAGCGAGTTACGAGTATGCCTAATTATTTTAATTAGATGCACGAATAATAAGTACTTTAGTCCCTACTTTCTATCATTAATTGAGATTTGACAATCTGCGTATTGTTCAGTGGTTGAAGTTATTACTAAAACCTGATGTAATAATTGTTTCCTACCTTTGTATATATATTATTTCCGCTACCCTTGTATTTCAGTGATCGTCTCAGTCCCTTATCCTGAAGTTTGATACAAAAATCCCACAATGAGGGGCACACGAGGAATGAGATAGAAGCCATAATTAAGTGAATTGCTTTCATCCAAAATTCCCGCGATCTAAACTTCAATTAATGTCTGTCTTTACCTCAATCACGTAGTTCCTGAGGTCTATCATGGCTTTTTACAACTTGCAGACTTTCTTATGCCTTACTCCGATTGAGGCTAGAAAAGTTACCTGTGCTTGTTCTTATTCTTCAAAAATGACTTCACCGAAAAAGATCGCAGCGTTTCATTGTTTTCTTCTTTAATTGACCAACAAAGATTCATTTTAGGTCTTTACTATCTGATTTTGATCTTAAAGTTGTTTAATTTTTCACCTCTAAAGAAGTAGATCTAGTTGGAAGAATTTTTCTGTAAAATATACACTGGTTTAGTCGACTTACGCGGGTCGTTCAATAATTCCTCAAAAAATTAGAAAAACAAATTAATGTGTTTTCAAATTAATCTCCTTTTAGCTTGATACTCTTCTCCTAGCGGTTCTCCAACTCTTTTTAGCCGTCCAAAAAGTATGATTTCGCTAGGTCCTCAAAATACGCATCCGTGTTGGCGATGGACCTCCTCTTTCGACGGAAATTGTTTCCAAGGAACTATTTTGTCTAGTTTGGGAGTAAAGACGTCACTGGGGGCAAATTGGTGGATACGGTGGTTGTTGTAATAATTTAAGAACTTACATTCCACAATTTTCGCAGTCTAAACTGCATAGGTACGCACCTGTGGATTTTCTAGAAGGAAGATAATTTTTTTTCCTCGCCAAATGAGAACGTTTTTCTTATAACGACACATAATACTCCTATTTATCGTGTTTCTTTTTTCCAAGTAACCGGTGTTGGTGTTTCCGCGTGCATCCCAAAAACCTGTAGCCTCTTTGTCGGCCGATTTCGCCTTCTTCACCTTATTCGGAGCCGGATCACCCTTAGCAACCCACCGTTTCGACTGTTGTCTCTATGGAGTGTGGTAGTGCATCCGTGTTTTGTTCGCAGTTATGCATCGACGCAGAAGCTCGTCAGGATTGTGATGGAAAAGCGGCAAACCAGCCTCCAAATCGACCACACGATCGCGTTTATTCTCTAATGAAAGCAAACGCAGCACCCATCTTGCCGAAATTTTCTTCACCCCCAAATTTTTGTGCAAAATTGAGAACACTTTGCCTAGTGATATGCCTGTGGCCTCAACTATTTCGTAAACTTTGATTGTTCGAACGCTAAAAACTATATCGTGGATTTTGTTGAAGAATTTCGGGTGAGGTCACTTCCAGTGGACATCCCGAACGTTGTTCATCATTTGTGTATGTGCGGCCATCCTTTAACTCATTTACCCATTTGTAAACAGTCGCAAACACAGGAACAGATGTGCCATGAACTTCATCCAGCTCAGCTTTGATCTCTTTCGGTGAGAAGAATTTAAACAAGAAGTGTGTAATCACCGCACGAAAATCTTTTTTCCATTTTTATAAACAAACAAAAGTTTGTTGCTTCAGTTGACTATGAAAATGAAGCCATATTATGGATATAGTTGAAAATTTTGTCAGCAGTTCAGTGAGATGTGATGCTTACTATTATAAGCAAACCTTTTTGGAAACTACGATCACCATCTCTTGGATTTTTTCAGGATTCATTGAACGACCCGAAAGATCTTCAAATCAGTTAGGAAGTACTGCCAAATATTTTATTAAGAGTAGCTGTGCTTTCTTATAAGGCCTGGGCGATGGATCCCTCTCTGTCTCTCCTCGGCCAAGGAACACGCTTGCGGATTAGGCACTAGTCACACCCGCCGTCTCGCTCGTCCATTCCAATCATCCGCCCGTGCTCCTCCATGCTTTTCTTCCACGGCGACCACGGATGAGGGGGCCTCCCTCCTGCGAGCTTAGCGGGAATTCCATAATTGGGAGATGGGGTTGGCAAAATGCTCGCGCCCGGCGCCACACCCTCCCATTTGGAGTGAAGTGCTTTCTCTAGCACTATCGGAGAGCCCTTCAAAGTCCAGAAGCCTTGGCGCCACGTGGCATGTCTCAAATGGAGTGGTTGTCATTTCTAGGGTCTCGTCTCTTCCCCCGTAAAAACCCTTTCCCCGAGCACCTTTTCTTAACCCGCCCTCGTTAACCTTCTCTCTCCATTCTCCCACCCCCTTGCACACCCCACCAACATATTCTTTCCCAGCCGTCCTCTCCGACTCACACACAAACACTTTTCCACGCACGAGGGAGGAGGTGGCTCTAACCTGTGGATTCAAGGGGGCGGCGCGCCATTTGGCGCCCGCAGAAAAATGTCACTTCTACTCCTCCCCCACTTACACCACTTCCTTCCTCGGAGGTGCCGTTAATAGGAAGGTTGTCCTATTCCTCCTGCTCTTTGGTTACCGCTGAAAGAACTGGCTCTCGCCAACGTAAGATCGTGCGCGCCAACTAATTATATTTACTGTGTACGCATTTTTGGCATGTGTATTTTGTAAATGCTGTAGAATTGAGAAGAACGGTTCAGGCGCCAAAGGTGCAAAGCAAGCAAAACATTTTGGAAGGTAATGAATGAAAGATATTTTGAGAATTCTGAGTTAAGGTCGCACAAAATATGAAAAAAAGATTTTAATGGTTTCCCGAGTGTGGTGAGTCTTGGTATACACAACCGTGAGTCGTTTTTAGTTACTGTTTACAAAGATATTTTTATAATATCTTCCTGATAATATTTGCTTCATTATTTCTATCTAGTCATCTAACTAGATAAAATATGTGTTAATTAAGTATATATAAATGCATATTACATTTAAAATGGTTGAGATTTTGGTACAACCGTGTTTCAATTGTCTACAAGGTAAGGAAAAATGCTTGTCACGAAAGAAAGCATCATCTGATCAAATGGGAGTTAATCGGTCAAATTGGCACCCGGTTCCCAACGCGTTCCCGTAAAAAGCGTCAATCCTCGCCACCGCTTAGGCTGTCTATCTAGAAGGGAGGAGGAGCTGTTACCGTGCGGTATCATTTCTTCCCGGACAGAATCTCTGTTCGGTACACGTGGGCCCTTCAGAGGTGGCGTTCATTAGCGGTGATTGGCATATATCTGGGGCCTGATGCACTGTAATTTTTTTTTGTTATAAAATCTGCCTCATATTTGTCCCTAGAATCCACTGAGTGTGGTAGTGCGACAGCCTTGATGTGTTGCAGGAAACATTCAGTAATCAAGACGATCAATATCTATTATCGTGATTACTCAGAATTGTAATGTCCTTCATATGCCTGACAAGTATTTATGATTATAAACGAACCTTGTTTTTTCGTAGAATGGAAGGAAATGCTACGCATAATCGAATAGGTAAGGTAATTAGTCTGGTGATCAAGGCATCGTGAGAACTGTGGTACTCCAGTGGTATTCAGCTGTTAACTTTCTCCCACGGTTGCTGTCATTTCTCAACATTTACTATTCCTGAAAAAATCCTATGAATGGCGATGCCAGTAGCTGAATTCGACGCCACGCCCTTAGAAAGACAGCGAGCTCATTTACCTCATTGCTAGCAGAGTTGGTTAATATTTTACAGAAATCAGTGACCGCAAAAGAAAGTAATGATAAAATAAAGTGATCAGTGCAGTACGGAATCAAAAGGCTGGTATTCGGAAGCATGAAAAAAATCGCTGAAGTGTTAACCGTGTTTTCTGAAGTGCTCTGGTACCCTCGGAACTTCCAACTTTTCGAATGTGTTTCAGTGTCATTAATTCAATCAGAAGGAAACTGAGGTTCAATATTCCTCCTGTGACTCCAGTGAGTAGGGCTGTGCTCTCATTGGGATAGACTTCGCGTACCCAATTTTCGATTCCCCCCCCAGCCCCACTCCCTAACCCCTTGCGCCATTGGAAGGCGGAGGTGGGGGGATGGGGCGCGGAAGCTTCAGCGGCGCAGTTTCGTGCTTCTTCGGCACTTTCTCTACGGTTGTGGCGGGAAACGGGGGAGGTGGGAGCGAGGGAGGAAGGAAGGGAAAGGCAGGGATGTGGAGATGGCAATCTGAGGAAGCGAGAGCGGACACTGGAAACGGTCGGCGACACACTTTTTTTAGGCAACCAACCAATCCGTGCCGATAGATCATCTCGGTGTGACGTAAGAGTCATTCTAGCCATTGTAAATATGCCCAAGTGAGTGATTGTTTTAATATTGTGGCAGCATTCTTCTGCTAAGGGGTTGAGAGCATTGCTGAGCGCATTGGAAAGTCAGTGCGATAGGTATGGGATGAGAATAAATGTAAACAAAACAAAGGCCATGTCGTTTTCGAGAAAGAGAAAAGCTTAGTTAAATTTTAAAATATGAGTTAATAACCTAGAGCTGGTGGTTAACTATCTCCCAAGTGTTTTGGACCAAAATGGTCAAAGTAGTAGGGACATAAGGAGAAGAATTACATTTGGCCAAGAATCTTTCTTAAGGAGGAAATTGATGACTGGGACGTTGAGTAAGGATATTAAGAAACGGCTACTCAAAACTTTGATATGGAGCGTGGTTTTGTACGGCGCGGAAACATGGCCATTGAAGCAAGATGGCAGGCGTAGATTGGAGGCTTTTGAAATGTTGTTGCGGAGAAGTATGAGGAAGGTGAAATGGCCGGAAAGGAAACCGAACGAGAAAGTGCATGGTGGGGGAGGAGGTAGGTAATATTGGCAGAAATCCAAAGGAGGCAGGAACGATGGATGCCGAGCATTTTGATTGGCAATGGGATGTTAAAATCCCTGATGGGTGGGAGAGCGGTAGGAAAGCGGGGGGAAAGGGATACGATAGGCATGCTGGACGGAACGAAGGGAGGAAGTACTCGTATGCGGAATTGAAGAGGAGCTTATTGTAGTGTTGAATGTCCGGTTGTTTTGTTGGGAGAGGCAGGTGAATGTATCGCTGTACCGTCAGTAGGCTGTGTCCATCCGAAACGTACCATAACCATTGGAATACTAATAATAATAATGCAGTGTAATGATTCTTTGTTTTGACTGAAATCAATTTCAAGTGAAAATTTCGGGAATTTTTTAAATCCTGCAATATATTTAGATTTCTGTATTACAGTGATCTAGGTAAGGGCTTTCTCATCAAAATGTTATTGTTCGTTATACCTGTAATTGTGAAGTGTTTAGAACAGATGAATAAATATATATATTTTAAATTGAAGTAGCATCATTTGAAACAATTATCTTCCATCTTCTTGGTCAGGTATGATAAATTCTAATTCACTTTCCCAATTTTTCTAAGAGTTATTTCATCCCTACTGCATGGCATATGGGTAGAGTTTTAAATATTTTTGCGTGGTGATTCATAGAGTATAGGACAACCCATATATAGCCAATACAATTTTTGTCTGTCAAAGGGTCGTGTCATAATATAGAGCCACCAAACTGGAGACCTTCCAATTTGAAAAAAAATAAACCATATTGTTTGATGACATCTTTTTATCCACCGCTGGCATAATACGCACTCAACGCCTGTCCGCGAATTCACCCTCTGCAGTACAGCCCTAAACCTCATTTAGATTACGTTCATTTCGTCTCAATTCTTCCTCTTTCTTGTCAAGGAATTTTTTGTGGAAAATAAAGCAGAATCGGGATTAAGCCGAAAATATCTGCCCCAAGCTGTAAGAATCTGTTTCTGTCTGTTTTCAAAAAAGCGACTCTTTAGCATCCATAATTAAATCAGAAGGAAATTGAATTTTATCTGGATGAACTATTATAACTTAATTATAAAATTGTTGTTGTGCCTCTGTTATTTATAATTTTGCATTACTTTTTCAATTCCGAGTCAATAATGTCTCCTATGGAATAGAGATGTGGTGCTAAGCAAGGGAAGAGAAAAAATTGTTTTAAGCTGGAAAAGTAGTTGCTGCAGGGATTAAAAGGCAATGAAATATTGATGTATGTGATGTAGGAAAGGTTGTTGGGTAAGCAAGACAGAGATGAGAAAGTAATAAACATTAAGGTAGGGAGAAGTCGAGGTGAAAAATATGTTGAGTTGAAAAATTGCTAATTGTTGAGCAATATACTGTCAGAGTACTTACGGTAATGGCTTGTTCGTGTATAGCGCTTAGTAGCTGAGAGAATCAAGTTGGTGTAATAGCTTTCCCCTGAAAGCCATGCCTCTTTTCTGTAGTATGTCAGTACTAATAATAATGTCATCCTTAAAACTGCATAGTTCCTTTACTTCCTACGCCGGGAACTTCCCCTGACAATCAAATGTTGACCTTGAACCTAAAATATTTGGTCTAGCGAAGGGACCAGCTCTTTCCGTCGCTTAGTCTCTCAACCCTGAACTAGCTATTTTATCTTATATTGGAGTTGTTTACATATTTATAATTGAAACCCCGTTAAACCATTCTGTCTAGCAATCCTTTGTGTGGAACGGAGTTTTATTTTGTTCGAATGTGAAATTAATGAATATCAATTGTTCTTGAAACGTTTTCATTGACCGACGTAGTATTTTGGTCATAGTGCCTGTTATAGTATATGTAATCTCCCGGGATCACTATTAGGTACTGAAATGTAGGTGAACAATGAGAGCTTCTCAAGACAAATTTACCAATGTGTACTTATTCTGGAGTAACTTTGCTCCAAAGTAACTTCTAAAGAACGGCGTGAGTGTAGTTTTTATTTTTTAACATATAAAAGTTCAGTTTATAATCGCGATTTCTAAAGTCGATCTGCGCTCCATCGCGTGAGTTGACCTTGCTCAAGATTCACCAGCTGAGTCACTGTATTTAAATTCACAAGTTCATTTCATCAGCCGCAGGTATGAATTCAGTAATTTTAACATGGGCCGTTAACTGTCCAAACCCATTCCCGGCCCCCAATCTGGATATGTGCCTCAGAAGAGAGATCAGTGATCGAGTTCTCTCTCACTCGTACCCCCTTCTACCCGTCTCCCCCACCCGCATTTCCAATTCCATTTCATTCCTCCCTCTACAAGATGTGAAAGAATGCAATGGCTCTTTTCCAATAGTCCCTTAGATTTTCTCCATCCCTGGCGCAGTTGGCCAACAAAGAAAGTCTCTCGAATTCTGAAGAATACAGTGTTAAACTTTATATATCTGATACGATCCCTCATAAACAAAACTCCGAGTTTCCAAGATAAGGGTTTGTTTACCGCGCTCACATTACCAATATGTTGCTCAATGAAAGAAGCATGTTTTATAATTTCATGTTTTACTCTTAAAAGAAACAAAGGGATGACCTTCCGCTGATGGGAATCAAGTCACCGCACACGAAGCCGTTCTGCGGTTCGTGTGTTATTTTTTATACTTTCCCTTACTTTTCCCAGAGTGGGAAACAATCTTGGAAATTCTATAGTAGAGGCGTGAGTAGAAATCATTAAACGCGGGAGAGGTCTGCCATTGTGTGCCCCCTGAATGGAAAACATGATGTGGAATATTTTATTTTTGAATTCCTCTTCCTTCGTGTACATTACTCTTGTAATATTACAATGCCCCATTTTTGCACTCAACATCTAGTATAGACTTTGTTTGGTGAATAGTGTAATAAGTAGTAGCGCAATAATAATAGTATAATTGTAATGATAAAATGTATTTCTATGGAAATAGAATAGTGTAGTTAACGTGGTTAAAACACCACATCTGGCGTCAAAGTACACCGAAAGGTATTCTTTCTTTTGAAAGTGATATATATATATATATATATATATATATATATATATATATATATATATATATATATATATATATATATATATATGTATATATATATATATATATATATATATGTATGTATATATATATCCAATTTATTTCTTTTCAATGCTGGGGATTTTATGGTAAGATAAGTTAGCCAAAAGAATTTATTCATAATAAAAAATGTCCAAATCCCTCAAGTATAGAATTGTGTCGTGAAAATGCTACTGATTCACCACGCCTCGAGTTCACCAATTATTCTCAAGGACTTCATTTTACCTGAAATCCGTTGGAAAATGTTAATATTGGTAAAAAGAAGGCATAGGAAGGGACGCTCTTGCCCTATTATTTTCAATTTTGGATAAGCAAATATTTCCCTCATAAACTAACAATAAATAAGATCAGTAGAATAGCCTACCTTGCATGGATATTACTTTAATGCATACCGTTTTTGGTGTAACTTTTGTATTCTCTGTCCTCCACGTATATGTCGGTAGCGTCCTAGTTGCTTCGTTGTCTTGGGGAAGACAGATCAATTGCGGTTCACTGTCCTTTGATGAGGACCATGGTATGCGGCCCTTGTCGCCCTACTTCTAGAGCTGGAGGAGAAGAAAAAGGGGAAGAAACCTGTCATCGCGGTGCTTGGTTTCACTTCGAATTCCTTTATCCATAATTCTGCCTAATTCTAAGCGGTTGCCCATTTATTCTCTCACAGAGCTGCAAGGGTGTATTATTAGGTTTTTCTGAGGCAACCTCATCCTCATATCACACCTTTTCAAACAGTCAATGCACCTGAAACTAACAGTAAGCCGCATTACCGTTTATCAATCCAGGCTTTTCCTGAAGGGTATCATGGCGACAGCAAAATGAGGAGCATTGCCGATTGTGAAGTGGACTGACATTTCTTGAACGTGCTGCTATATGAAATAAACGTATTTTTGGCACGTTTTAATCGCGCAGTACTAGTGACTTCACACTTTCTATAGCCCCTATTTTTCCGCTTGCATTTTTTGTCTGGCCCATTCATTTGGATGTGATGTCATAAATATGTATATGCCATAAATATGATCTACCTGCCAACACTAGTACGTGATATTGAATTAGTTTGTCACGCAGCCTTCCAATTCACCATTTATTAGCTGAAATTCTTTTAAGTATCATTTGCAACTAACGATGCTAATACAGTGTTCGACCTACAAATTAACATATTATTGCGCCCGTTTGTTCAAATGATAAAATGCGAAGAAAAGAGGTTGTTAAAATGATAAGTTACGAGAAGTGCGAAAGAAAGAGGACAGAAATCGTCACTAAAAGGGTCTCAATAAATTATGTACCTTATACTAACCTCACGCCAGCTTCTCAAAGAATTACAAAATATTTTCGATCTTCCGTGAGCGAAACGCATTGAATCATAGTTGGAAATAACTTTCGTTTTTTTCCGCACGAGGGTTTCGTATGAATTTTTTGAGCAGAATTTTTTCAGCTTGGTAAGACTGGGCGCGATTTTTGCTACCGAATTTAGGTCGCATTCACCTGCTTCGTACGCTAAGAAAAATTCCTTGAGACGTTGGTCCTTGTTCTTCTTAATTCCTTTTTCCTTGGAGCACGTAATGCATTTCTCCTCGTCCTTGGTGGTTGACTCGTGTGTGCATACTTGGAGTCTGCTCACCTCAGGGAGCATTCACCCAATAGTTATCTCATCTGGTCTCATAAATTGAAATCCCTTCCAAATTTAGTCATCTGAACGACATAATTAAGAGAAAGAGAAGGGTGATTTCTCAGTTGCCGCATGCACTAAAAATGCGGAAAATTTACAAAAGTCAGGCAAATTTTGTATTAGTCCTTGACAACCTAGAGCGTGGTATAAATCAATTAAAAGATTGCGAAATAAAAATATTATGATAGTAAAATCCTCAAATTAAGTTTTAGACCAGCGATTTGAAAAAATTACGATTTTATTCAATTGTTTCATCTGATAACTTGCAGTCGTGGCTGCTACAATTCAATTCTTTCACTAATGCAGCGTGATAGGTATAAGCCAGATAGATCATGTTAGGACCAACTTTTAAGGTCCCGTCATTCTTGTTTTCATCTGATTTCACTAAAAATTACGCACGAAAAACCTGGAAGAGGTGGGGATAGTTGTCTGCCACAGCAGTCATTCCTGAAAGTGTAAAATTGTATAATTTCAGTTTTCTTTAATTTATTTAATACTTTATCTCTAGATAATCGGTAACGTTTTGAATGTATTTTATATTTCACATAGATCCAGTGAGTGCTTTAACATGTTCTCCTCCATTTTTCTTCTCTCCGACACTTTTGAAAATGGTATTAAAATCGAACTATGCTATATCCAATAACCTAACTTATTTTTGCCAAAAGAAAAGGTTAGAATGTATATTAAAATATTTTATTCTAGAGAGTGAATGAGCTGATCACTTAAAAGGGAATGCTAATTAAAAAAAAAATCCTTGATACAAAGGTTGTTGCAAATATTCATTAAATGCTTGAAAAAATTAGGATAAAAAATTAATTTTTCCAAGGCATATTATATTCATAATCGCGCGCATTATTCTGTTCCTCGTTAACATTTACTGTTCAATTACCTTGTTATTGAGCCGTAAATAGAGATGTAAGGGTAGTTAATGAAACTTTCTGTTATTTGCAGGCATATCTTATATGAAAAACAGAATTATTATTGTGACCAGTTATAAGCAAAAATATACGGTGGCCTCCTGACATGCCTGGAACCTGTGTAAAAAGTTTTAAAGCAGTGAACAGTTATCCAACGTCAATTTTTTAGCGTTGCGAAACATGTTGTGAACACCGCAAATGAGCCTTTAGGTTGGTCGCAAAAGATGATGTAATCGATCTTACCTTGATCGTCGAATTTTCTGTTGTGCTCTTTTTGGTGAAGTGGCTTGTTTGTATGTTATTAGTCGATAATGCATCATTGATTGTGTCCTCCAATTCCCGTAATCAGCGATTGTTGATGCGTGTAAAAAATGTTTAAGATGAAGTCCCTTTGTTACTCGTCTGAGATAGGATGGCAGATAACTAAGGTAAGGAAATTATATCCATTACATTGGCTTTTGTCCTGAAAACATCCTTGAAGTTTGTGTGCAATAAATAAATATATCCGTAATCGTGATACCAGTCGATCTATTTAATGGAAATTTTAAGTCATGAGCATTAACCCATGCGAGGGTCTAACAGGTTCCTTCAGAAGTGCAGTAACTGCAGTTGCATTCAATATAGGTAGGCTTAGGTGTTCGAAGCGTAGTCGCGTCTGAGATATCAGTAATACATATTAAATTTAATTTTATACTTCCTAAAATTTAGAGATGGCAGCGTGTTGATGACCCCTTATGGTCTTATCATCCCATGCAGCAGTCAAATTATTCAAATCTCAGCCCCGGGTACTTTTTTTTAAATGAAGGTCACCGCCGTGATACTCTCTTCTTTTTTTTTTTCAAATTAATTGAAGGTTGATTTTCCTTGAATCTGATTTAGAATTCTAAATTAAATAAGGGCTACACTAGTCGAATGAGCATGATGCTGTTACGAGTATAAGATGGAACTACGTTACTTAGGCTCTAAGTTGCCTACGTGGTCTTGGTAATCCAAGAACATCTTATTTATTTTCTTTAATTGGTGTTACCTTTTTATTAAGTAATTTAATTTTTGCAACGTTAGTTATTCACTCTTCACATGCTCCATGCGGTGCAATTCAAAGCAAGATCTTTTTCAGGCAAACGAAGCAATGTTTTCCTCAAGTTCAACGTCTAGACAAACAACATTTCACATTAAATATCTGACCGGATCATCTTCTCCAAGACATAATTGTTATTTGTAATTGTATTTTTGCTGGACTGTAGTATAGTTGAAGATAGCATAGGGTGTTCTTGGATGCATTCCATGACCACTCCGGAGACGTTGATTTACGTGTAATCAAAGCGCATGCCACGAATGCAGCATAGTTTTTGAGTGTCATTCGACATTAGTGGATAACAGGGTATGAGCATGGGCTTGCAATTTTCGTAACTCATCGACTGCGAGTTCTTCGATCGCATTCTCTATGGAAAAACATCGCCGCCCACGCTGCGTTCTGGGTGTGCCTCCCTGCCAGGTTCGGGTGCAAGGGGGGTAGTCCACCGCGGTTGCAACGTTAGCCAGAGTTCGTTCTGAGGCGAGGACCCCCTCAAACACTCGCCACCCACAACGGCCGAGATGGCTGTGGTAGGGGTGAAGGGAGAGGGGCGGTGAACTATCGATCTCTTCCTCGTCGTCCGATACGGATGGGAATCGAATGGAATAGGTGAGCCCCCTCCTCCCCCGCCCCGGTCAACCCCAACGCCGCCAACACCCTCTCTTCCCTTCCCCTCTTTATTTTTCAGCGAGAGAGGAGAGTTCCCATTGTTGCTGGCCACGGAGAGCGTGTGTACATAGATATTTTTTGTCTAGGTCTTCCTTGTCCGTGAGCGGCAGGATGTCGTTATTTTTTTGTGGACGTTCATAGCAATTTCTCCCGAGGATAGGGATGAAAAATCGCGGCAGTTGCCGGAAAAGCCAGGGAAAAAATGCATAAATTGACCGTTTTGTATGATGGTCGAATGGTTTGGAAACGGCTGGGGCATTTCCGCACCTGATTGCCCGATAGAAGGGTATTTTTTCACGTGGAAATAACAGTCCCTCAATTATCCTTTATCGCCTATGTGTGCGTATGTATGATGACAGATTGCTCTGAATTCATTACCGTTGAAAATATTGTGGCCTTAGTTTTGCTTATCAAAAATTGTTTATTTTTGATCGATTGACTGGGTTTAGTGATCACGAATGGTTTCCACGAGTTATTCTCAAATTCGGTGGAAGGAGGTAATGGACTGGAATACATTATCTAAGCAATTTCTTAACTCCTTAACCCGTGACAGGCAATAGTTGTGTTCTTTCTCCGCGTGGTAATATTGTAACTGTACGATCAATAGGCATTTTTTCTATGGTGACATGCCATCTCTCCACGCAGAGGGGGCGAATAGTTCCAGTCATCAGTGCCACAGACTTTCATTGTGTTCCTGCCGATTTTTCACCTTTTTCGAAAGTCTCGGCTAATAAAATAGTCTTATTTCGTTTCATAAAAGTCTTACCTGAAGTTTTACAATATTTAAATCTTAAAGGGTATTTTAATCAAAACATTTCAGCTTTTCTTGTGTTAGTTTTTAATGTAACGGTGAACGGTAGTGGTTCATATGTTCTCAATTATAAAGTGTTTCTCATATCAATTAATTTTTAGAACGCGACTTACATTTTTGTGTCGTATGAATGAATGTTCTCTGACTTCCATAATGTCTGCGTTAGTTCATGCTCGTTCGCTTATCTTTGAGTTATCAATTGCGTATGTTAACTCCCTTCAACGGCTACTTTCGTTTTCCTAACTCTTTGCTCACGAGGATTTTAACCTTGGCTGGCGTATACAATAGTAAAAGGTCCACCTAAGAGAGCGTAAATAAGTTGAAAGTTTGTTGTATGAGGAAACGAGTTTAATAATAGCTTTGTATCCCTTAAGATAATCATAGAATGCTTTAGAAAGGCTTGTTGAAAATCCGTGGAAGAAACTAAACCTCACGTACAAAGTTAATAATTTTGATGTTTACTTACAAACATTTTGTCTCTTTAGCCACCCATTGCAGTGTCATACGTTTACAAAAGAAGTGTCGCAAGTCACGCGTATGGTACAAATGATTTCTACCTCCTCTGAAAATAAATTAGTACTGCCTTGCGGGTGATTTTGCTCTATTATTCACGATCCTCGGCAAATACTATTATTTTTTTCATGGTGCAGAAATGAGTTTATTACGAGTGTTCGGAGCAATTGAATCTTGCCACTTAAAATGTATGTTATCAGCGAATTCCAACGCTAAATTATCATGCATTCAGGATGGATTTCAAATCGTGAGCAAGAAAATAAAAACATCTGTCCTGCTCAATGCGAAAATTCATTTTTTTTCGGAATTTCGTTGGGGCGAACACCATAAATCATAACAGCAGGATCAATCGTGACAGTATATCCTCACGACCCTTGACACTTGGTGCCGTCTAAATCAATGGCACCGCGGGATTCGCGTAACGGAATCTGGGTTGTCGGGGTCAGCTTATCAGTGACGGACGACCTCTTCCCTGCGGTGTAGACCCTTTGTGTCGCTCAGGGAAGGGTCAGCAGTGACGCATTACGGCTTCATTTACGTTTCCGACAGAAAATCTCCTTCGAAAAAATTCTTACCTCCGAGTTGCGAGCGGGTGAATCGGGAAAAATTGTGATTTCAGCTATTTTTCTTTTGAAGCGTACAAAGGTTTCCTGGATACCGCCATGTTGGTCACGCCACAGCCAACTTTCGGTGTACGATGGAAATAGATGGCTCTCGGATGTTTTGTTCTGCCTGGTCAAGGCTATCAAGTTCCTTCCTCCACCTCGATTCCCTATCGTAGACTAGGAGATGCCCTTAAAGTTTGATCTTGCATTCTACCCCAGTGAACTGTGATGCCTTCTAAATCCGCAGATTAGTGGAGTATATATCCCGTCGTCGGCACTCTCTTCACCTGCGACCCAAACCGTGAAGGAGACAGCCACCGGCAAGGGGGGGACTCTCTCCTCGGGATAACCACATGCCCCGAAACGGTTTCGAGGTGCCGATCGTTCGAGAGATTGAGGCGATTAGATGATGGGAGCGCGTGGGAGAAGATTTAAGAAGAGCTGGAAGGCGACGCGGAGGAGCATTGAAAGGGAGATGGGATCGGGGGTTTTGGTTACGGCCCTTGGGGGGACAGGTGGGGGGGGGGGTTCCTCCTCCATTGGGTTTCTTCTTAGGGCGTGGTTGTGGTGCTCACACCGTGGCATTCCAGGAGACGGTAGGGAAAAAGGAATGGCGGGGGTGGAGGGTTGTTGGCGTTAGCGGATAGGGTGGAGGAGGGGCGTATATACCCTCCCGGTTCCCCCTCGCAGAGGGTTTTCGAAGGGAGGGAGGGGTGTGGCATGGGTTGCGTCTCTCGGGCGGTGGCAGACTGCGCGGTGCGGTCCAGTATCGATCTCCCAACCTTTCCCGTCGAGGGAACACGGTGTGTGTGCCGCCTCTCCCTGTTACCCTCTCCCTCATCTCGCTGAAAAGCCTGCTGCCACCTACGGGGCTTGCCAGGCAGGCGTGACTCCGCTTTCTTTCTCTGTCTTCTCATGAACTCGCCGATTTAACCTCGGGGAGTCTGCTACAGCACGTCGGGCTGAGTACGTTCGTTGACCCCCTCCCCTCCACACACGTGCAGACGGGTTGGGTTTACGTGATGCATGATAAAAAAAGGATTAACGAAATGTTTCACTGGGAAAGAAGAGCATCGCGGGTTTAACCCGCGAAATTTTTGTAAACACGACCGAGTCACCCCCAACTTGTTTGCTGATTCTCCCGCTCCTCGTCGTGGTTCTAAAGGAATACGTGCTGCAGGGATAATGCCGGCCGGCTCGCCCCTCTCGTTTCATGGTCGGCTCCAATTTTGCCGCCGTGGACCCGATGGGGATTTAATTTTAAAGCCTTTCGAGGGTCTTTCAAAACGTTTTGTGTCCCGAGAATGTTTTCATCTCATTTTCGTTACGGCGGAATTGGATTTTTCCTCTTTCCTTTCGTGTACGTCCGAAATCCTGTTTTCTTTTTCGTTTTTTGTCTGGGTGGTTGTTATTTCTCTGGAAAAAGCGTGTGTAGTCGTCGTTGTCGTAAATTAAGCTGTTTACAAATGACTTCAGTGAAAGTCCATCGAGTCGGCGCTGCATATATCTCCTATCGTCATGAATTCAAATCTTTCTTATAGTGCCTTTGAATAGGATGGATGAGTAATCTAATGAATCGGCATAAGCTAATTCGAAAAATTCGCTTAGGCTTTATTAATAGTGCCAAGGAAAGTTAATTGTTCTACTGTAGAAGAAATGTATCCCCCATTTTGATTATCATTACCTCGCTAGGTCATAAATCAGTCCTAAAATAATGCTCTAAACAATATTTATGGATAATGTTTCACCCTACATGCTTCTGTAATCTCTCCAGATTCCTATTGATTTTACAGCTGATTGAACAATTTTTAGACCTACAAATAAATGTAAATACTATAATCTCTACACTGCATCATGTACACATTCACGATTTCGCGTGCATCTTAGTCATTCCGTATTATGTTAAACCCGGCTTTCTTCCTTGTATCAACATTTTCCCCCCATGAAAATTTTGACGCTGAGAAAAGCCTGCTTCGGTGGAATCGGAATTATTTCGTCTACTCCTAGAGACCTATCGAACCTTAAAACGCATTCAAAACTTTTTTTCTCTAATTGGAGTTGTCTTCCTCATTCTTCTAAATCACAGCATGGATTTTTCATGCAGCATACTGTCCCGCCCCACGTACGTGCTCGACGTCGGAGTGCATAATTGGTGCCACGCGCTGTGACGCGTCATGGAAAGGGGGAAGGGGGCGAGAAGAACCCAGCGTTATTAATTGGCTCAAGGGCGGCGTCGAAATCCGGCCAGAAATCGTAACTGCACCGCCTGATGGGATTAAGGGTGTCCAGCGTAACGATGAACTCGTTGGCAACGATTAATTGCTTCAAATGGCCCGTGCGCCGTTTAATTTATTTTCCACCGAGAATCGTAGGGAAATTTTAAAAGCCATCCCGTCTGTTGTATTTTATTTTACTTTTTTCCTGTGAACATTTCCGTTTCATTCCTGCTCAATCAGCGTTGTTTCCAACTTTGGTTCATTGATAAATTCGTTCATGCCTGCTATTCTACGGCTTCTTCGGATGAAAAAGAAACGTAGTCATCCATTGCAGAAAGCCTCGCAATTGTTTTAAGAAAAAGTAAATTGTCAGTGAAGATGAAAAGGAGGTAAGAAAGTAAAACGCAGGGAAGTCGCATCCTGTTTGCTGTCGTTGGCCATCTTTAAGTCCAACAGAGTTGTAATACGATAGTTCTCAGAACTTCTCTTCGTGACTTCGTTTTACTTGTTTCTCTGAGTGATATAATTTTGCAAATATTTCTTTCATCGCAAACAAATTGTTTTTCTCTATTGCGGAAAAGGTCTCAACGAATTCGTTGCGAGGAAGCATACGAGAGTAATTGCAATTAAAAAACAGGCAAAACTAAGACTCGACATTGGAAACTTCTTTTTCTGATCGGATCTTTCACCTTTGGATAATCAGCTGGCCGTTCTTAGGTCCTTAGTTCGATCCTCTGCCTCGCCAGTGATTATTTCTTGTCTCATGTTCCATGTGGCCGAGGGATTCATCATAGGAAATTAATTTCTTTGTCACATTCCTGTATAGTTAAGGAAGTGGGCTTATTTCACGATTTAGCATGTAATAAAAAAAACCATCGGGGAAGTAGAAATTCTTCATTTTTATTGCGTCGTGGAGATGTTTTGTATCCCTTGTCCCTCCACGGCATTCATTCTTTAACGTGCGTGGAGGCGCGGTTCCTCGTCAGACTATGAACAGCCATTCTCGGTAGCACTTAAAAAAAGGCGGTATAAACTGAGAAGGGTGCTACTTCATCAAAATAATTGCACACGTGGGGGCAGGGGTTGAGTTCACTTCCATCGCGGGCCCTTTGGGAGTGTACCTACACGTATTCTTAGTTCTCCTCACAGCCACCGCTTCCTTTCTGGCGCTGCCGTTTGGTGGCCCCTGATGTGGTTGTGCTATTCCCCTTCCAGTTGTTCCTCCCCCCCCCTTGGCCTTTGGGTCCATTTTTTGTGCCGGAAAGGGATCCAGAGGCATTTGTCGGTTGAAAGAACCCCTCTCGCAAGCCGTTATTTGAGTGACGTGGGGTACAGGCGGCCGTAAATTTCATTTGCGATTAACTTGAAATGCGAGTCATTTAATGCGATAAGAAACATAATGAAAAAGTGTACCAATGCTCTGTAACAAAAAATAATGTTTTTTAAGTTTAAATTTCTCTTCCTCTCTCTTATTCAGCTTAGTTAAATAGGTAATCCTCGTTGATGACAAATTGACCCGTAAAATATATTCCTCTCGGACTGTGTGTGTTTTTCTTTCGTGGTATAAATATTGTTAAATAAAAGAATTCTAATTTAATCCTTTTCTCAATCATCGGTTCCAAAATCGTGTGTGGCAAAAGCTCGATTCTTTCCGTGTTTTAAAGGCCAGATCAGCCTATATTATTTAGCTCATAGTCGATTCTCTCGTGGACTTAAAAATGCTGCAACAGACCAATAGTACAACTTGGGTCATATTTATTTTCTTCGCTTGGCGTGCATCCATTTTAAGAGTAGAATCCTCAGTTTCATCGATCGTGTTATATTTTCACCTCACAATATCTAACTGCAAAGTAGGCATCGATAACCGATTGCACCGGCGAAACATCTCTTCAGTCGTGTCGCGATTTCGTTCGTTCGAGTTGAATTCGAAGGGATCCGTTTCATTCGATGCGGTTCACAGTCGTCAAAACTCTCTGATTTTTCTCATTAATCGATCATTTATGTGGCGTGCGTATTAATTGTGATCATGTCGCCTCAGCTGGAATCGCTGTTACCCACCAAAAAAAATAGGAAAACTAAAAGAAGCAGAGCATAATTTGGATGGTAGAAGCCAATTCCTTAGCAAAAACCCTTCAAAAACTGTTTCTGGAAAAGGATGATCCTACGGGGTGGCCTACTTTAATTCATTAGAGCAGGTGATCGGCAGCTGACTTCATTTGCGATGGTGCACCTACTCGTTAAAGGTTAAAACGCAAAATGAGATTGCTGTCTTAATTGTCGAAATACACCCTCTAGATGATATATGAGTGATGTGTTTGAAATACGATTTGCACAGAAAATCATTCATTATCTATAGCAGCTGCTTTTGAGCCTTCTTTGGAATTCCATTATATCCTCTAATATTACAAGATCGTTAGTAATTATAAATATTTTTATAGCGATCCGCCGAACTAGCCAATGCTAGCCGAAAGTTGAAGACACGACAGCTAAGCACACCTGCCAAGGATGTGTTCAAATCAACGTCCCGTCCGAATGCATTCCCCACCTGGCAACAAGGTCAGAATTTTCAGTGGATCGCTGACTCTACCAATCCAACAGAGGGTTGAATCAAATTGGTTGGTCCATGGTCGGGTTAGAATTATAAAATTGCCCCTTACTGTTAATTGATAATTTACGGAAGGCAATGCGAAGAAATTTTTTTTAAATCATTTTAAAATCGGTTAGAATAGCTCACGCTTTCGTTGATATCCCGTACTACCAACCTTTTCAATGACTTGCTCGTGTGTGAGAAAGGTGTAAAACTTGAGGAATGCGCTCGAGCATTACTGTGGTTTAACAATGAAGGTGGCCCGCTGGCAAGTTCATGGTGAACCTCTCTAAGTACGACATTTTTGTCATGCTAGCTTCCAGGATATGCATGAAAATGTCTCGACGATTCTCTCACCCGGCAGCCAAACCTTGCCCGGCTAATCATTGCAGCCATTAGAACATCGGAAATGAGGAGACAATTCTCCCCGCAGTGCTGTTCTTCCTGCTGTGCGTTGAAAGCTATTCTGATTTGAAACGATTAAAAATCTGTGCTCGTATGCACTTTCGGCATAGCTACATGTAGGTACGGCACGCATGCGGTTGCGATGAAGTTTGACCCACAATGTCATGAATGAGAGTTTTCCATCGTGGAAGCAATATCTACACGTGTTGTGGTTACACCACCAGCCTATTTACAGTGGTGGAAAGTGTTTTCAGCGACTAAGCATAAGATCACGGCGTTACCCAAAAAGTGTCAATGCATTGCGCGAGTTAAATTGAAGCAAATCGAATCGAAACGCCTTCCTGAAGTCATTTGTCTCTTCTTCGCTGTGTGCTGGTATTTACTTCTTCACCAAACACCATCGCAGGGTTCCCAGGGTCTCATGAGTCATGCATTGACGCGGTACACATTTATGATGCATAATGCATCAACCGTGTCTTCTCGGTCCACATTCTTGCGAGTTGATTTCGGGTATACGGGTTGGTTTTTTTATCCCATACCTTCATTTGCACTTGAATCGTCAATAGTTACCTTAATGGTAAAACTATAATCTCTTGTATACTATTTTATCTTAGCAAATAAATATATATCAATTAATCTTAACTTCTGTGTGATTTAATGTAGAGTATTTTCTATATCACTGCAATCCAATGCTGTATAATTCCCCAAAAGAAAATCATTCAGGAACTAGGACTTTAAGGAAATACGAAAGTAGTGGTGTACCTGCAAGTTGCATATATGTGTGTGTGTATCTATTTTCACACACACACACAAGGTGCGTCCCAAAAGTAGTATAACTTTTTTTTCCCGGGTAGACGGACGGACGGGCGGCAGTTCCTCACGTCACAGCTAATATTCCTGGGGACGCTTCTGGGCACCCCCAGCTTTATCCATGCCTTTTGATCGTTCGTGTACCAGAACTTTCAGGTAAATCGTAGGTGGCAGAGGTAAAGAAACTATCCCCCCCTTATTACCCTGAAGTGTGAATTTCACACGCCGTGGGGCGTCGCACTAGGCGAGCTCTACCCTCATCTATTTAAAAAACAGTCGTGTTGAAAACTGAGATTTATTCATGCTCTTTCACCTTAAGCAAAAACCATTCGTGTATAAATACATGTTCGTCAAAATATGCCTCAACACCTTCCTAATTGTTTTCTAATAGCGAATATCCTAAAATATTTGGTGTGACAAGACGCATGTTCCGAGCCTCCACCTCATATTTCCCTCCATCCCCATCTGGATGACCTCTTCCCCTTCCATGAGTGTTACGTAATTTATGGACAACCCCGTTATAGGTGATGTCCGAGCTGCTCTTGACATACTTTAACGCCCCTTATTTTCATAATGTGGCACGCTTTCTTAAATCACGGGCCATTCTCTACGCCCTCTCCTCCCTTCTTCCCCCCTTCCCCCGTCCTCCTCTAGCTACCTTCACTCTCTCGAGACGCCTTCCTTCATTTCTCCTCCTTCGCTCTCTTGTCCAATTTTTTTAGCCTAATCTCTCCCTCACCCCATCCCACTCGCCCTGCGCCCAACCCTTCCTCTCCATCCCATCTCCCCGACGTGTGCTTGCTGCACACACCCTACCACGCCCCCTCTCATCCTCCTCGTCAACATGTCATTCCCCGCATTCCGCCACCCCAACCCACCCCCCACCCGCTCCCATTCCGAATACCCCGCTCTTTTTATTGTGAATCTGTTTCCGCTCGCGTGCTCGTCGTCTCGCTTTGAAAAATTCTACCCTTCCGCGTCGGATGCCGCGTGGAGAATGATGCGGCGCGGTCTCTTAACCCTCTCTCTCTCGAGTGTGCCTCCCTCCTTACCGCCACCCAGCGCCCGCGCCCACATCATCACCATCCCCCCCCCTTTGCACCTTCGAATAACCAGAATAGAATGTCGCCACCACCCCTCCCACAACTTGCAATTCCCATGCCTGCTGAAAAATTGCAGGATTTTGGAAGAATGCGACTTAGTGGAAGTGAATCGTCAGTTTATCTTTGGATAAGGAGCTTGTCGGTAGTACTTCCCCGATGAAGCATTTTGAGGTAGACTGAGCGATGCCCTGCACGCTTGATATGGAACGTCTTCCCCCATTCTCTCGTTTTTGCTGCCAGGAAGAGGTACCGCGTGTTTCCCTTTTTTTAGTGTACGTGTATGTGAAATCGAAGCAAAGAAAGAAAATATCTCTTCTGCTGAATTTTTTTCGTGTTACATTCCTCGGAACTAATTCTCGAGCCCTAACTTTTCCATGATATTTGTGTATTCATACCTTGCTCCTCCACAATTGTAAGTTAAATGGTAGGCAATTGTGAGAGAAATATTTTGTTAAAATTATTGTTAGCTAGTTACCGTTTAAGGTTAGTTTTGGATGGACGCAGACTGAAATTCAATAAATTTCTTTGCCTCTTCTAACCAAACACATCTTGACAACTGACTCTACAATGACTCTTCTTTAATTCCGCATACTTTCTTCCTCCTCTCATTCCATCCAACATGCCATTCTCATTCCTTCCCCTTCCTCGTTTGCCCAGCCTTCACCCCACCCTCATTCTTCCACATCCCATCGCCAAATTAAATGCACTGCATCCATCTTTCCTGTCTTCTTTGGATCTCTGCCTGCAATAATCTTCTTACCCAACCATGTCTAGTATTTCTCAGTATATTTTCTTTTATGTCCATTTCACCTTTTCTATCCTTCTCCACACGCACATTTCAAAAGACTTCAATTTCCCCTTATTTCTTGCTTCAACGGCTATTTTCCGCGCCGTACACAACCACACCCGATATCAAAGTTTTATTGAGTCATTATCTTCAACCTTAATCGACTCCCTAGATATGCGTGTACATTTAAATGATAAGATCTTATATGAGGCATTGTCCCACTAATTCCGATGCCCGTTTTAGAATCCTAAAAATCGCGGAAAGCATTCAGTTCAAAACAAGTTTTAAAACCGTATTTAGTTACGGTATTAAATCCGGAAATAATTTAAATAACAGGACGAAATCAGTTATTTACGATTGATTTACCTTTATTATTTCTAACCTCGGTAAGAAATTAATCACGAGTATAGTATGTTTCGTGGTGTTATAAAGTGTCATTTTTTTCTAATTATTAATATTTGTCATACTAGTAATTGTTTTTTAAATTATAAGTAAAGAATTTATGTTTTATATTCACATTTATCTTACCCAGTATTTTACTTGTATTAACACCCTTGACACCAACATTAGTCGAGATAAACATTTTCATTGGAAATTAATTTAGAGAAACATTTTTAATGTGAAATGGTAGAAATTTGACCAGGGTTATGATAGAATCATCAAATATTTTTTCATAAACATTACAGAAATTGTTTCCAATTTGCATGTTTTGGTATCACGATAGGTTCACGTATTTGCATTTCCTTCGGCACACGTGTCCTTTAGGCCTTGAGGTTAAGTTTTCTCAGTAATTTAGCGCTGGTGGGGAGCCGTGGCCCAAAGGTATGGGTTTTTTCGTCCTATCACATGTATTTACGATTAATATTTTATGAATTATATGCACTATTAATATTTAATTATGTCTGTATGATTAGTTTTTAAAATCATCTTGAATTGCGTATCTTCACCCGAAACTCAAAATGTTGGTAGGTGATCCATTTCTTGTGGTTCTGTAATGTCACAATTAATGTTGAGATATAATATTGGCGTTGTCCTTTTTTAATATTTGAATAAAAGATAAATTTTAAAACCGCTTTCTGTCTGATATTACCATTTAAAGATATATTTTGTCCGCGGAGGTGTATAAGGGATATGGCGATGCGATCAGGCGTTAAATATTTTGAAGTAGGAGTATTATTTGATTTCCCGCTGGAGGCAATTAATATGTATGCATGCATCGGTCTCCCGTGATGTTTCCACTCGCACTGTTTTTCAATCGAGGCGTGACGAATTTCAGCGGCGTCGGCTGCCCCCTTCCGCGACCTCATCCCGCTTCCCTTCCCGCCCGTCGCAATCCGGCATCCTCCGACCCCCGTGCACCCTCCGCGCCGCCCGCCCACAGTCAAGCGTGGCTGCGAATTGCATGCGTGCATTCCGCCTGTCGGATTGTTTGTGTGCTGCTTCCTCTCGCCCTTCTGGTGGAAAGGAGTGCGAATTCCGTGCCGGAGTCTTTCCGGGAACCAGAAATCGCCTTCTGCGCAGTGTAAACAGGTGGTGTATGTCGTCGCTAATTTATGTTCCTCCGTCTTTAGTGAGATCTGTCTGCTGTTCTCCATTATTCTTTGCTGTTTCAGAAGCCTATCCGACATTGCCATTTGGAATGATCATTTTTCTGTGCCTGGAATATCTCCCAAAACTTTAAATAAAAATAGTTTACGGTGGTAATGGATATGTATCCATGCAGTAATGAATGTATTTTTATTTACTTTCCAATTGATACTTGTGAAGCAACTAGGGTTTGATACGGTTATGGTTGTAATTTATCACGTTGTGCGGATTCATTGAAGTTTGGAAAAACGAGGTGTGTTCAAGTTTTTAGATAACCCAATCTTTTTCTCGGGACTGGAAGGGGATTGGAGAAGGATTTTGCTGAACTTAAAATACTCGAGCACTCGTTATAAATACAAGCCTAGATGGTTGCGCCGCACAAATACGCAGGGTTCGCTTGGCTGCAGCTAGATTGAGAGGCGTTTACATTTTTCAAAGTGGCTGAAGTATATAATGACAGCAATATATGAAATAGAAAACAATTCGTATTCACAAATCGTGTGATTTAACACACCCATCGTAATTCATCGTCGATTGAGTGAGACATGCGGCGATGATGTTATAGTTTCGAAAAACATGCGTTCGAGGGAGCGAAAGTTCAAAGAAGATCAAACGTCGGGGTGACAATGGACCCAAGAAGCCTCGGTCATAGATTAGCCGGTGTTTTTGGTAGGCAATCTCTACAGAAGCCCTCTTAGCTGCCATGAAAGCATGGCGTATACGTAAAAAATCTCTATCTCTACATTGAAGCTGTTTTGAGGAGTAACAGAACTTTCAACTTCTTGGGGATCGGGATGGTGCAGTGGCTGAAATACTGGCTTCCCACCCAGGCCCAGGTTCGAATCCGGGAGGCGGCAGATATTTTTCAGTGGTACGTATACCGATCCCTACTTGAGGAGCTTTAAAGAGAGCACTTTGAGTGAGTACGCTGTCCATCGGACGGCGTACTCAAGTGGGCCGTTAAGCTGCGGACTCCTTGGGGCCTTTCGTTAAAAATAGACTAATGCCGACGCTGGGTTTCTCTCCACCCTTCATCCTTTCCTGTCCATCCCTAATGGTGGAAATTATCTCAGCTGTCGGTCGCCTCACCTAAACTACTATTTCAACTTCCTGATAAAGTGTTTTTCAGAAAATATGAGAAGATTAGGAACGATTAAAATCTGATATACCGAAAAATACCTGTGTACCAGCTGTAAAAGCCGTGCAAATCGTTGGCCATATTCTGACCATAG
Source organism: Hetaerina americana (assembly GCF_022747635.1). Taxonomy (NCBI): domain Eukaryota; kingdom Metazoa; phylum Arthropoda; class Insecta; order Odonata; family Calopterygidae; genus Hetaerina; species Hetaerina americana. The sequence continues at coordinate 4,540,221 of NW_027286941.1, read as the reverse complement.
TCAGAGGTTGTAGAGCTTCATTTTTTCCGCTCTCTAGTTCTTAAGAGTATTTCCGCACATCTCTAATCAGCATAATGTCGACTCCGATGACATGAGATTGCAACTGAGATTCCAGAATAACGCTCTGATTGTATGGCCATCATCAGCATCTTTGTATTTATTTCCGCTTCGATCTTGTCAATATCTCAATTGCATCACATCCCTCCGCGCGAGCACACTATACATAATTATCTACCTTGATCTATAACCTATATTTTCCAATAAATAATTCGTGCATATTTGCATTACGCTGTCAGGTAACACTTTCCATCTCGTTCTTTTATGCTTTTCCTGTCCGTAATTGTTCAAATATCACTTTTTATAAGAGGTGGCATCCATATAGAAAGACTTATCTAAAGCCCTAAATCCTAGCCTATGAACAAACATATTCTGATGTCTAAATCCCGCGTAAACCCCTTTGCGCTTTCAGAATCACATTTATACGACATGCAATTTCCTCAAGAGACCCTAAATTGGTTACAAAAAAGTATGTTGGTTATATTTTATTATAATTGCAAACCCCTGAGCTATTCCTTCCAATGTATGTTGGAAACTTGATTTATATTCGTGAGAATCATTTCTAAAAAACACCCTCGTTGTGACAGTCGAGTTTTCCCGATCTCCCCAGAAATATACTATATTAGTATTTGACTGGGAATTGGCCCCTTCATCTGCAGGTGAAGAAGGAAGTGGAAGTGTTTGCACAAGGTTTGTTTGTGGGTGTTTCAGGTGGAAATTGGACGATTTTGTAGGCAATAGAAGACTTGATTTTGAGCATTTTTCCCATTGATTTCCGGGAAACCCTAATTTTACTCTGAGCCCCGGGGCAATGGCAACACACACATTTTATCGAGCACATTTTGTATTTTTCCTACTGATGCCTAATTATTGAAAAACACCGTACTGGATATGGAGTGGCGCCCTTTTTTCAATTCAGGAAATGTAAATATTTATAACTATGTGAATTGTGGAATTCATTTGGCCGCTATTCTTTATTTACAAAATGGCAGTCTGAAATATTAATGTGTGTGTGTGTATATATATATATATATATATATATATATATATATATATATATATATATATATATATAAAACACAGATGTAGATTTTTAGAATATAGAGACACAAAGAAAGGACACTCACAATTTGTTATTTTACGTTTCGACAGCACGGCTGTCGTCTTCAGAATCGACAGCCGTGCTGTCGAAACGTAAAATAACAAATTGTGAGTGTCCTTTCTTTGTGTCTCTATATTCTAAAAATCTACATCTGTGTTTTTTATATATTTGCCGACCCCGGTGGCGGCGGGGTAACGTCCTCGTCTGCCATTCCAAGGGTCGCGGGTTCGAGTCCCGCCTGGGTGAGTTTTCCTCCACCTAGGGCTTGGGTGTTTGTAAATGTGATCATTGTTATCGTTGTTAATAGTTCGATGTAAAGGCCAGAATGCGCTGTTTTCGGACTTATACCGAATAAATAAATAAATAAATAAATATATTTGTGTGTCGCCGAAGAGCGTTCGAAGATATTTTATATATATATATATATATATATATATATATATATATATATATATATATATATATATATATATATATATATATATATATATATATATATATATATATATATATATATATATATATATATATGGATAGGAACACACATAAAAGACGAACACGGGAATTTTAGGGAAGGTGGAATCGAATACACGCATATTTTAACATATAAATACTCTCACATATTCACACACATACAGGTTACCCGTAGGTTAAATTACCGATTATATCTCCTGCATAAATTGGAAGGAGGTCTCTCTATTGATGTGTTAAAATGTATTATTATTAGCCCCAGTGTGTTACGCTAGGAGAGAGATAATGTGAATAAAATTAGAGAGTTTTAGAGGAGGAGAGACAGATTTAAGATGTGATTTTTCTCATGAAAGATAAGGAAACAGAATAACTTCCCGCACTAAGGTGAAAAGTATTTTGGGCCAAAAGTAGTCTGGTGTGTAATCACCCCCTGCCACCATCCCGTATGGCGGTGGCTTGAAGGGTTATATGTTGATTTGTGGGTAGCGGAGGATTTAGATAAGGGTTCAGGGGGTTTCATTATTTCAATAGGCGGTTCGCTTGAAAGTAACGGTGTGACATTTAGATTATATGTTAGATGCTGTTTTGAGTTTGGTCAGAATGGGGAAAAGTCCCTTAAGGATAAGTTGAAGGGACTGGATTCCGGGGAAGTTGTACAGCTGGAGAGGGTGTGCGAGTTATTGTTTTGGGAAGGCTTGGTCGAGTGAATGTTTCTTACTACACCCTCCCCGCGACACCCCCTTCTCATAAACCTGCTCTCCCCTCCTGTCGGGACTGTATTTTTTGTTTTTCTATCAGTAGTAGTTTTTTAGGGAAGGCGACCGACAGCCACAGTCATTTCCGCCATTAGGGATGGATGGGAAAGAAGGGTGAAGAGAAACCCGGCGTCGGCATTAGCCTACTCTTATCGAAAGATACCAAGGAGTCCGCAGTTTAACGTCCCATCAGATGAACGGCTCGCTCACTCAAAGTGCTCTCCATGAAGGACATCAAGTAGGGATCGAGATATAACTGAAAAATGTCTGCAGTCCCCAGGATTCGAATCAGCGCACTCTCAGTGGGAAGTACGTGAGCCACCGTACCATTCCAATTCCTTTTTTCTGTCTTTTTAAATGGCATAATAATGCTATAGAAGATTCGATTTCTGTTACTGTGATTATTATTATTGCATTCAATATATTTTATTTATAGCTCTGGTGACTGATACTGCATCCAGGCGCAACCTCATATTGAATCCTAATTTGAACCCTTAGCGATTGCGTCACTTCCTAGAGACGGAACGGCACTTGTCCAAGAATGGCCAGACGCAGATTACCGTGTCTTCTCTGATGTGTCTCTCGGGACTTACCGTCGTGCTCGTTCAAATCGGTGGACGGTTTCGATGGAGTGTGCTCTAGGCTGAATGCCGCAGAAATTAAACAGAACAGAGTGTAAAACATACTATATTTCAGTGGCGTAGAAAAACTTGTCTTTATTTCCGCTACCAAACATTTCCAAAATTTTCCTTTCCAATTACTTTGTGCTTTCATAGATACGGCCTTGGTTTCGACCTTTTGAGGCTGACAGTCGTGTACTCACTGAATTCATATAACTACGGGAAAACAATTAAATCTTACTTCTGAATGACGTATTTAAATAAATCCGGGTCTTGTCAATACTGGCCAATAAGTGATTACCAAAACAAAGATTCAGGGGCAGCCGAAGTATCTACCGTGGAGCCTTTTATCAGCCTCAACTGCTTGCGTGTGATCCTGAATCATCGTTTTTCCTTGTCGTCCCCTAGTGAGGTTTCCTAAACGTATTACTCTCCCGTCGCTAAATGGTAGGGTAGCTGATGGATTTAGTGCGCTGCAGTGCAGCGGGGGCTGCGTTTAGCTAGCTAGCGTGCGCCATGGTGGGGAGTCCTTTTTATACAGTTCCGCGGTGAATGGACGCACGTGCCAAGGAGGCCGTCTCCCCCCCCTCCTTCCGATACCCCGTCCCCTCTTCCCATCCTCCATTCGCCCTCCCCATCCCCTCGAGCGCCTCCGGCCGATCTCGAGAGTGCGTTGCCTCGTCCGTTGGACGGACAGGTTGACCAACCTCCCGTCCCCTTATTCCACAGTCTCTCCTTATCGGACCACCTCGCCCACAGTCGCTCCCTCTCTCCCCCACCACACCGTACCCTGTCTTCCAGCGAACCCATCCCATAAATACCTACTACTCGCCCGTTCTATTCTTTTATATTTTCTTTTATGACGGCGGAATTGAACAACGGTCCACTCCAGCCGCTTCGGATGGGGGCGTGGTTTAGGAAGTTCCGAAGCACATTGTCCCGTGTATGGTTGGCGGGAAACCAAATATATGTATCATCTGCTGAATGTTTCTGCCACTTTCTCTTACTGTGATATGTTGCTCGAGATATGTTTGCTCACTTATGGTCAAGATCCGGAAGATGATATACAGGATATACTTGTTTCTCGAATTATTGTTACCCTCGAAGTACATAAGTTAACGAATGGGTAAGTTTTGGACTCTTTAAATCCCGCTGCTGTAATGTAATGCAATATCTTTTTCGTAATATCACGGTAGTCATTATTCAAAGATATTATTACCAAACGAATTGTTGAGAAGTGAGCTTTAAATCTCAATTGAAACAAACCCTTGATTCGATTCTGATGGGCAGTTGTCTGAGGTAAGTCCCTGTAAGAATTACAGCTACAGACTCTGCAGACAATGGGCCGTGGATTACTATGCTCCCTTTTACTTCAGAGAAGAGGTGTCATCATCCAGTCGTTTTGATTTGCCTCAGCAATCGGTATCTGTTATTATTAGTATACCTTATCTATCAAGAACAGCATTCTTAAATCTTACGTCATGGCTTGTTGTGTTTTCTCACGGTTATGTTCTTGTCACGTTCACTTTTTCCACTTCCGGTACATGCATTAATTTTATATCATATAATTTTATCATATTGTATATAATCATCATATCATATTATGTATTCTATAATTGCAATAAACTCCACAGATTCCTTGAATGAGCCTTGAAATTGTCTCTTATCAGCATTGTTGTTAATAGACTTCTGTTCGCTCAGTGGAAGTTTTCATTGGTCACTCGGGCTGTCCATTTGATTGCATCATTCTTCTGATTGCACCACATTTCAATCGCTCTTGAACTCTTTTCTCTGTTATCAATATCTTCCATATCTCACAGCGGGAAACGTGGGACTCTATACATGAAGGTTTTTTTTCTACCGTTGGCCCAGGCTAATATTATTTGTCGTTAGTAGTTCTTATCATAAAAATCCTTCACCGTTTGTTCATCGGCTTATATTACCTTTTGCTTCATTTATTTGTGGTGTTTCTCTCTAATTACGTTGTAGAATTGTATACTTGTTAATGCTCACCTATACATATTGTTCAATATTTTTGATATATTAAACTTTACTTGAAGCAACCTATGGGTGTTGTAGTCTAGTGAGTAGACGCTGAGCTAGTAGTTCAATTTTGGGGGCGCCTCCGGGAACCCTCGCCTTCTCCAAAGTTGTACGACTTTAGTGGGTGTCAGATCTTCCGGGAGAACCACAGGCGCAATGAAAGGAGCTCGCTCCTGATGGGGCTATTCTCATGTATCCGAATTTCACACTTCGTAGAAAGAGTAGTACGAATAGATATCTGTCCCCACCTGTCAAGCCAACCTTTGGGTTAATTACCGTGGTTGAAGCAACCTATCGCACGTTTGCGAAATTTATCCAGCCTCCATCTACTTATATCTCAATAAAGGTACATCCTATCCATGACAAAGGTATTATTTGATGTGTGAACATTTTACTTATGTGGACTAAAATTTCAGCATAATTAACAGAAGTTTGCCTACCTGCTCATGACTCCCTCCCTCTGAATTGTCTCCTCCCTCCTCCAAGGGCAATGCTCTTTTTACCCCTCTCACCCGTTTCGGTCTACCATTCTGATTCAAACAAACATTTGACGGTTACACCCGTTGACGTTTTGATGAGAGCAGGTTGTGAAATGAAAAGATTGAAGTGGAAATGGATACAAGCTATTATTACGCCGTGTATTCTTCAATTCTTTTTTTTATTTCTAATCTTTGTAAGTGTGACGTGAAGGCGAGTTATGCCTCGTATTTGTGATTGACCATTTGCTTTCGTGAATTCATCCTATTTTCGGTGTCATTACGTTCTTAAATACGGTGAAAAAACTTCAGGTAAGCATTTACGGCTCGCTTCAGGTATGGGGGCAACACTGGATTACGATTTTTAAAATTACTTAAGCGCTAATTGAACGGGTGGCATGAGAGATTATCACATGCGTTTGGCCGAGATTTCACCTCAGCCCCTTATTTTATTTATTTGCCGAGGGGATAATTGGGTATTCAAGAAATCGTGAAGCCGTGAAAAATGGTCTTAACTAAATGTTTATTTTTTCCCAACCAATCTTCCACACTGCACGACCTTCACTTCTCATTTTCTATACATTCTTTTTTGGCATTCAAAATGGTCTTGCGTACAGAATTATTTTTTCCTTGCATATCTTCTCCCGATGTGATATTTCGGTCCCGCTAGACGTGCGTGGGCGGACTCGGATAACGGCGCGGCAGACAAAAAATATTTTCACCGTAAAGTTTTTCGAGGTAATTTCCCGTGGCCACTCACCCGTCGGCGAGTACCGGAGAAAGGCGTGATGTATTCACACTGTAAGTCTCGACTCTCTCGACGTCAGTGAATGCAGTGACGGGGTTCGCAGCTCACTTGAACTTTCTCGGAAGCTTGTTGTCCACTCGTTTATCATTTCGAAAGAAATGGTTTTGTCCGAAGTGCAAAAAATAGGGGCTCATTCTCCAGGATATTATTTTATCTTTAGTCATCAGTTAATACATTTTCCTCATCGAGATGGCTAGTAAGGCGTTTTATTTACGTTTTTCAATGCAAATGTAACTGAAAGAAACCTTGGAAATTTCAGAAAATTCACAATTCGGGCGAGTTTTCATTTTGTAAACTCCAGAACACATAAAAAAACGTATTATTAATATCTCTGGAAGAAAACTGACGTAACCACCAAGAAAAATTTAAGACCAAGTGTTGTGTCAGAAAATAACGATATTAATAGTGTATTCAGTAATGCTAAAATAGGAGGGTGAGTCGAACCTTGAGCGTTTACTAAACTTTGAAAACCTCGCGCCACTTACCTATTCGTTGCATTCCTGCTCACGGTTTGAAGAAAGGCCCACATTAGGTAGTAAGATGCCTCAACCTAATCATGTACTGCACACCAATAGTGTAAAGATGGCGACACCTCTCGCGACCTGCGCTTAAAAGGAACAGCGTTTCGCCGTTTGTTTTTTTAGTAGTTTAAAAAATGGAATCTCGACGAATGAAAGAAAGTTCAGCCTGATGACGCGTCAGTCACTCTAGTATCTCAAGGTTACTGTTGGATTGGAGAGTGCCTGAATGCTGTGACCTCTGTAGCACACTCTCTTCGGGCAGGTCAGCCAACCTGAGTAGTGACGCCAAGTTGTTTTGTTGCAAAATAAAATCTCTCTCCAAAATTCTTCCACCATATCGCCAGCCTAAGTAACACCTTCTCGCACCCTCAGGACGATCCTAACTTCCGACGCGACGCCGGCATTATCTCTCTCTCTCGCCCCACCTTCGTCCTTCTGTCTTCAAAAGCGTCCTTTCAACAGTTTTTGATGCCCCTGTGTCCTGTATCCTTATTACGTGACCCATTCACTGCGATCCTCGGAATTTCACATACAGTTCCCGCCAAGTAATTTTGTTGATATAATCGGCATATGCTGCGGAGTTGTACAGGCGTATTTTAAAGCGTGTTATGTTGCTCAACCACGATTTTCCTTGTGCCATATTCCATATCCAGTTGGGGCAATAATGGGTCCAGCCTGTCTTCCCGTTTAAACCGTTGATTTATCTCAAATGTTTTGGTAAGTTCATTCTGAATTCCTAAAGACACTTTCGTCTGCTTTTGTGAGTTTAATCAGTCTTACCATTTTACGTATTCGGTATTCAAAACTCAAGCAAGACGGTAGGTTTTATTCCTGTGTATGCTGCCTTGTTTCTGTCGAAAATGTACGATTATTTGGTAGATATTTGGTCTTTTGTTGATTTAATTGGACCGAGGCATAATTTTTATTCTCCGATAATATTTTCTGCGCATGGTATTAGTCATTTTTTTAGTGTTTCATTGAAAACTGTGTAGGCAGTGCAAATAAGTGAAATATGTTAATAGTAATTACTTGCAAATTTTCTCCCCTGTTATGTAATGCGCTGCCTAAATCCTTCTAGCTTCAATAGCATTCAATTTTCCTCCGTGACTATTAGGTTCCGCATTAAGACTTAATTTCATCAGTGCCATTTTATTCAGCCTTTTTTGCCTATTTTTCATTGAAATTTACTGCTTCGATTTTGGTGTTATTTCCTGGCATTGAATTGTATATATTTTGTAGTTCTTGACCGAACTCTCCCCTTGTATTCTTGTCTATACCGCGCCCCCGTTGGGACCTGGTCATCTATAAACGTGCTGAAATTGTGGAGATACGTAGTCTTACTAATCCTTGTGTATTATGTAATGTGTTTTATCTTCGATTCCACGTCGTAACAGTAACTAGGTTTCTGGTACCAACTTGTATTGTTGGGCTCTTTTAGTAAGCTTACCATCCTCTTGGCTTACATGCATTCCTTAAGTTCCCAGTTCCTTAGAAAATATTCATATTCCTATGTCGTGTCCCTTTCGTTATCTCTTACGTATCCATCCTTTCCGAGTAATCGTTTGCAGTCTCGATGCGTGTGTTTTCCTAGGACGGGTTGCTCTCTACCCTCCTCCAGAGGACGACTTCTCCAGCTGTCCAGTCCTGACCCTACTTCACACTGGTGTCGCCAACCCAGCCTTCTATTGCGTTTCTCGGGTTTCCAGGATTCGCTACGTAGAAGTGAACGTGGGAAACGGAATAAGATAGGCTATGCGACGCTAGCTCGAGGTCGATGTCATGTGGCGTTCCCATGAATAAAACTCGCAAATTGCGAAATGGAAGTTAGAGCCCATTATTCATGAAAACAATGTAAAATTTAAAGTAGCTCAGGAATGATCGATTAAGAAATTGTACTATCCGTTTCCGATGATTAAGACTAATAATTTTGTCATGTTATTCAGCTTTTTCTTAGCCCGCCCTTCCTCTCTCTCTCTCTCGCTAATAGAACATTTCCTCGCTTTCAGAGGGAGTGGAATATGTGACCTAGGGTGAAGGTGATCACGCGATAGCCTTTTGTATCAATTTATGTCATCGGTCGATGTAAACATTTTCGACCTTCCTTTAATGCCCATGTTATTTTGCCAGTCTATTCTACTGTAATCCTATGTCCTCCGAGGGTAAACCATAAGTAAATCGTATCGACAAAAATTTCCTTTATTTGGTGTCAAACTTTCGACCGTTCAACATTATTGACCCCATAGTTGCATTATTAGAGATTATCTTTTCTTTTTACTTTTTTAATTTACAGATTGATTGTAACTACTGCGTTACAAGTCGGAATAGCCTTTATAAACCGTCATACTACGTATCAATGAAAAAACTACCTGATAATGGATGTGTCGGCATATGGATGGACGACACGTCGTCGTAATGGATGTGTCGCCATATGCGTTTGAATTTATTTTCTATGCATCCATGCCTTGGTTAAAAAAGTATTTGCTGATACTTATAAGAAGAAATTACACATTGCAACGATCAATTTGGAATTGATGCTGTCCGACCAGCTTCGAAAAATTTGCGTCATTTTCAAGGAGCAAGACTTAGTAAACGTGGCATTTTGTATCTCAAAAGTGTGACACATCAGGATCGGCCGGTCACCAAAAAAATCGGTATGGAATATTTTTTATTTAGTTGAGATGAAAATGCTAACATTCAATGAAGTATCGGTTTAAACAAAAGCTTAAAACAATCATCCGCAATTTATCACGATGTATGAATAAATATCACTATTTTGAGAATCCCCATATTTATTTCACCGTCAAAATTCGAGTTTTGTCATGGCCGAACCAAAAAACACTCGGTATTGAATCATATTTTAAATCAACATGTCAACGAAACAGCTAACGACATCCTCTTTATCCGGTCCCGCTTTAATCACCCTACGCTTTTTCCAACCTCGGATTTCCGAAGGGTTAATCATAAAATTTATGGATTTTATTCATGAGTCTCTGGGTATTCAGGAAAACAAGGTTTGAGGAGATACGAAATTTCGTATGTTTACAAAAAAAGGAATGAGTCCTGCCTTATTTTATCTAAGAGGCAGACCGCCTGGAAAACAAAGCCCATGGCTTGAAAAGATCTCGATTGATCATTTAAACTGACTTAAGATAGTTTTTAGATATTTTAGTGCCCTGCAAGCCACCGCTAGGATGTGTGGGAAAAGGTGAATACGCACCAAACTAATTTTGACCCGAATATGACCGCTACCGCAGTCGGACAGTGTTATTCTGATCCCTTATCGTCCGTGGAAAAAATTACATCTTCAACATCACTGCAAAAGACCTTCCAAATTATGCAAGAGGTTTAATCTGTAGTTTAACCTTTGCTCCGTGAGTTATTCCCAGGCTAGCTGCTCCAATATTTTGGATACGCTGCTAAGTTTATCATAACAACGTTTTACAAATCTAGCTCCTCTACGCTGCACGCGATCCAACTCTGCAATCAATCCAACTTAGTGAGGATCCCATATACTAGCAGCATATTCTAGAGGCCTAACCAGCGAAAGATAGCATGTCTCTTTGACCTTTTCATCACATTTACCCACTGCTCCTCTAATAAATCCCAATTTTGTGATAGCTTGTCCACATATTCCCCGTATGTGTTTCACTCAAGAGAGGAATGATATGCCACCCTTGCATTGCCTTCCTAAGTAACACATATTTCAATAAAGCCAAGTAGATTATCAATGAAACCTCTCTTATTGAATGTTTATCTTTGAAATGATCCTTTGGATGTGAGTGTGGATTAACCAATCATTTGCCCGTTTTAACTGTAACCGGATTTGAGGGAGTGTACTGTGCTTCTATAGTGCATGCTATGGTCGAAGGTAATAACCGGTTCATTAGTGGACGCTATTTTTAGAGCAGCGTCTCCTTCCGTATTCCCTAGCCTCTTATTGTGCCCTCGCAATTTAATTAATTATATTTCGTTTGAATTAAGTTTTTGGTTTGAACTTGTTCGAGAACCGAAATTCTTTATCTTTGGGAAAGTGGAAGATTTGTGTGGTTGTCCTCACCCTCCGTTTTCTCGTCCCTGGAATAGGAATCTCAATCGGGATGCGGCGGCTAAAAACCCTGCCATAAAATCAAATGAAGGCTCGTAGGTATTATTTAAAATCGCAAGTCTTGTGATTACGTCGGGTCGCGCGTCACTTCGCGAGGAGACTCTCTTTGCATGCGTCGTATATTTTTTCACGCCCTCCCCCCCCTCCTTGTTTCCTTGGACTCGTTAACGTGCAAGAGGCTGTAATTCGTTCTCGTCTGTTTCCTCCTGTCAATCGTGACCCCGTGACCTTCATGCGCCGCCATTCCTTTACGGTCTGATGGATGGATGCACGAATGGGGCCTGCGAACTGGGAGTGGGGGGGGGGGGTACCTTCGGGTATCCGAATTCCTCCGTGAGCTCGTCCGAGGAACAGGAAGGCACCGCCTTTCGTTTTGGGACAAGCGGCGCTCTTGTGTGTGTTGCGGACTAGGAAATTAATTTAAAATTATGTAATTATAATTCGTGATTTACTAGCTCTATCGGGAATCGATTATAGGACCCGAATATTTTACACCGATCTTACGTCCCTTGTTTCTCAAGTCGAAAATAGTTGACTGAAATTTAATTTGATAGAAAATTCTAAGCGGGCATGTTCTTTACACGGTTGTGAAAATTGTGATGCTTACATTCCCTTGTCCCAATTCATATTAATCACGGGGCCTTTATTTCCAATGTATCGATTTCATTAACAATTTTGTTACATCTCGTATTAATCGGCTTGACTGTCGTGCCAAATTACGAAACCGAATGGCATTGTTTTAGTAATTAGCTCTGAAACTACTTTTTCAAATTTTTAGCTTCAAATAGCATTTCAAAAAAGAGTAATATAAACTATTCTGTGAATGCAAATTCTTCCGCTATATAACCGCTATGTAACCTTAGTGCGGAAATCTTTTGTGACGTTCATGCCTTCAAATTTTTTGTATGGACATCAATTTTAATTTCATGGATGCATATTACTAACGTTGCCATTTAGAACTTCAGTGGATCCCTCAAGGAAAGGAACACAGCCATCGTTTCAATAAAATTGGGAATCCCCTCCATATCTCAAAAAGATTATTTTTTTGCAGGAGGGCTCAGGAATGTGAAAGGCACGATGAGATCTTCCTCAATTGTCTGAGAAAAAATCGTTTTATCAAGCTATTAATCTCGTATACTTCATTCTTTCCCGACGAAATTTCAACTATTACCGGGTCTTTCTCTCACACTACCACCATACGGTCCCTGATGATTAGTACTCTCGATATTATCTGAAATGGGAATCCTCTCTCCTCACTCGAGCTTTTCTATCGCTTTCGACTTTTCCTCCTCAGGCTCCTTTTGTTTAGCTAAGATTTAGGTTCTAGTTTTATTTGCCCTCTTTTATTTATTATGTTTATTCTTCTTCATTTACAACCTATCCCTTTATTTAAGTAAGTTTTATTTTATGTGGTTAATTCACTCAATCGGCGCTTCTGATTATCAACATGGCGCCATGCAGCATGAACCCGGGTAGAACCCGTACCTACGTAATTACTAAAAATTCATGGAATTTCTTTTTAACGATGGTTGGTAGTTTCCCATTCTCTTATCCCGATATTTGCCCTGCAGACAGATTGTCAATGCCTCGTAACTCTACGCTGTAAATTTGAGATGTTTGATCCAGTGAGCCAATGCCAAGTAATCAGTTTTTGGATATGAAGTCATGGCCATTATTAGTTGGATGTTCCTTACTTTATGCAATCGTGCACATTCATGCCGGTGTACGTGTGGTTACCCGAATAACCCTCGTGAGAATTTTCGCGTGCAAATCAGGACAAGGCTGAGTACGTTGAAGGACTGCTCCTCTCCCGCTTCAGTGGGCGGTGTGAATTGTTACGCTGTCTCTTGTCGCGTGCAGGATTTCCACCCGCCCGTAATCCTGAGTGTTATTTGGCAACTGGTATTTAAAACGGATTCTTAGGCAATATTGCCTACTTCGTCCGCCAGTGTTGGCTGCAGACCTAACTTTTTAGTAGCTATAAATAAAAATTTTATCCGGCCGTCATACTTTTGTGCCATTTCATATCATCGCTTTGAAAAGTCAGAATCTCATATCGTATAACTGTATTGCAACTTTGATTGAGATTCTATTTTAATCCCCTTAAGATGGCACACTTTAGTGTCATAACCTTGGACGTAGCTTTTTTGTTACGTATGCCTTAAAATGATTTCCACGTAATGCTCCATACATTGGTCTTGTTTCCTCGTGTTTCGTTCATAGAAAAATATCAATGTATTAAAATAATAGGTTAGAAAATGAAAACCATCTCGTGGAAGCATTTGATATCATAGAGAAAGTGAACTTAGTATTTTTCTGCATCTTGATTGAGCTGTGACAGGTCGTATTTCACTTCAGTTTAGAAATTTCCCCGCAGACATATTTTGTTATGCCGACGGCGAGGTTAAAATCCGACCGTTTATTTCCGATGCCTTTAAAATTCCGCGTGCTTGAATAAAATTCTCCGATGTTTTAAACTACTATTAAGACGCTTACAGCTATTAGCACTTAAAGCAAACACCGAAAAAATAATGTAAGTTTAGGAATTCTTTGTTTTGTTTGCGCTTAGAAATGACTGATGTCGTTCTCCAAAATCCTCTTGGTCTAACCGTCCTTAGCGTGGATTCATTCCAGTAATGAGATTCATAAATATGCACCGTACGTATTGGTAACGAAGTTGACCCAAATTTGTGTTTGTTCGCCCGCCACTCTCGGACCAAATCAATGCCTGTAGCCTCGAAAAGGGGTTCCTCTTTCCTTTGATTTACTCCTCCCTACTTGCGTAGTCATTATTATTCTGGTTAGAATAACTTATTGCTACATTAAAACGCCTTACTCGGTGGTTTTTAGTGGCCTATGTGCTTGAAACTGTACATTTCAAACTGGACTCGGTATTACAGAAGTAATGCGTTCGCATTTTTTTAATGCTACGAAATCTTTTTTTTCAGACTCTCAGTTATTACTTGGTCTCTATGTAATAACATCGTATTATTTAAAGAATTCTTTTCGAGCTATGCCTCCCTCAAATCGGGATTGCATTCCAAGCCACGTATGATAGTGCGCGTGGCATTTTGTGCTCGCTCGCTCCAGAGAAGCCGAGGTATTTGAGAGGCAAGCCGTCACTCGGCGGTGTGAATGGAGTCATGAGATGCCGGGGGCGAATACGTATCGAGGGCAGAGGGCATGGGAGGGAGAAAGAGGACCGGAGACTTGGAAGTTGCGGGAGGGAAGAAAAGTTATGCTTATCGGCCAAAGGCCCGAGACGAGTTCCTTAAGCTCGGCGAGACGTGCGTGGCGATAGCGCGAAATTCCGTGTCAGCTCTTCCTCGCTCTCCGGTGAACGTGCATCACGTAACTGCGCATGCCTTAACGTGACCGAGGAAAATATATTTCTCTTCTCCTGTAAAAATATTTCTCAGTATCCCCCATTCCCTCGCTGCGATCCTGTTCCGCTCGCGTCCGTACGAGTCCCTTCGACCCATCCCTCGATAATAATCCAATGTTATGTCTGCGAGGATCTGGAGAAGATCGATACTGGTGGGTGGTGGGCGTCCTCGCTCGAACTTCATCGGTCACTGACGATTTTTCAAATTCTCTGCTGAGTTGGGGGAGTAACCATGGTGCATTTTGGGTGGCCTCTTGTCTTTGGAAAGGCATTGCCTTCGTAACAATCTGCCTGTTCTCTAAATTAAATTGTAGTAGTAGTTTTGAGGGGAGGCGACCGACAGCTGAGGTCATTTGCGCCATAGGGGATGGATAGGAAAGGATGAAGGGTGGAGAGAAACCCGGCGTCGGCATTAGCCTACTCTTAGGAAAGGCGCCAAGGGGTCCGCAGTTTAACGTCCCATCCGACGGACGGCGTACTCACTCAAAGTGCCCTCCACAAAGCACCTCAAGTAGGGATCGAGATACCTCTGAAAAATATTCAACACCGCCGGGATTTGAACCCGCGCCCTCATGGTGGGAAGCCAGTACGTTAGCCCCCGCACCATCTCGATCCCCAAATTAAATTGTTTACCCAGAGATCTTCGTTGATGCCGTGAAGCAACTGTGATGCCGGCAAATCGTCTCCCCTTCGGTAACTCTCCTCTCGGTTGTTTTACTCGAAATTTTGAATATTCGAGGATATTTCAAGGTACTTCAATTATTAAAAGAAATAAAAGTTTATTTTTGATCCGTAATCATCAGATAAACTTTGAAAAAATTTGTCCGAAATTACTACTTATTTCATGCTATAGTTGTGATACGAATGTGTCGTTTACTGTTTATCGGACTATAAAGTATGCTATCGGGAATTTTTATCTTTCTTGCCGCAGTGTTCGATTCTACATAGTTATATATTACTCTCTTTTGGAATTTACGTTTCATTTATTTGATTTTAACGTTCTTCGGTGTCCTATCCTAGTAAACTAAAGCGAGAAATTAATAAGATAGTAGACAAGTGAAGGAAGAAGCAGTGCCAATGGACAATGAACGGAGGTAAGAGTGAGTTGGGCGAGTGCGCAGTACATGAAGATACAATGTCAAGATGTAAGAAAGGAAGATCCGTTCAGTCCACCAAGATACGACAGGGAAATTATTAATCGACTCAGAAATTATTCAGGATAGATGGATAGAATACATAGGTCCATTCATGCATAATTGTGGAATATAAAAGGCGTTGAAGGAATTGAAATCGAACGAGGCTCTGAAGTTTGATAACATCCACTCAGAATTAAGGGTTTAGAAAAACATGGAAACTAGATTTTTTATGGTTTCACTCGTATGCTTTATCGATTTTTTGGGGAGAACTGATTTCCATCCCAAAAATGGGAAATGGAAAAGCAGCCGTATGTTAGGAGAAAAGCGCCCACGCTAGCTAGTTTGCTTTCGCGCGCATCGAAGATAGTGCTCAAAACGTCAACAAAAGGATGAAGAAACCTATGAGGGATTATTTAAGGTATTACTATTTGATTGGATTTGGGTAAAGGAGAGGCACGCGTACTTAATATAGAAGTAATGAAGTCATTGATAAAAATTTAGGATACAACCAGGATGTATTGTTTCGTGGATTTCGAAAAGACGTTCGACAGAGTAAATTGGCGGAAGATACTGTTACAGGTTTTATTTTCTGGAAGTTATCCATCATGGAGCTAATGAAAAACTTAATTAAATCCACTTATTTATTATTACGACCTGGGTTTCGTTGCTTCCCGATGAAATCCTTATCGTATTATTAAATCATTTGGTGGACTTAACTTAATCGTAAAAAAAATCCAAAGAAACTGCGGGAGATTCCGTAATATTGACTGTTAACGGAGTCATCCGCTAAGATTCATTTCAATGTAACAATTTCAGAGTTTAAAAATCATTCGCCTTGGCCGAGATACGAACAAAAATTCAAAATTTCAGTTTAATAGGACGCCTCGTCAGCTTAACTGGCTAAATCACTCGACCGGACATTGAGGGATCCGGGTTTGAATCAAGGTGAATGATTTTTACGCTCCAAAATTGTTGCATTCATCGTAAAGTTTTTCATCATTTCTAGTAAGTTAAGTGATTCCAACCAATGATTGCATTGCAGTTGATTTGAGTAGTCAATAGGGATATACGAATTATTAGAAACATTTACGTGTCTCCGACTGCATAGGTACTGGTAGTAGATGGAGAGTCAGGATGGATAGTGTTTGGCTGAGAACTATGACTGGGTTGTCTAATATCACTCGTACTCTTCAACGTGTATGCGGAGGAAATTGTTAAGAAGTTATGGGCAGAGCTGGAAGTAGGAATGGTGGTTGTTAGAGAATTCATAAAATCGTTTAAAATTGCGGCTAATCGGGCGTTAGATATTTAGTCAACAAAATGCATAAAAATCATCGGAACTCATGACTAAATCACTCCGTTAATGGTTGAGAATCTTTGCAAATAAATTAAAGGTAATGCGGTTCTAGAGAAATACATATATAAAGGGTAAGGTAAAAGTTAATTCCGAAGACTTGAGAAGGTAGAAAAGTTCACCTATCTAGGTTGTATTTTGGGGAAAGATGGTCAAAGTATATAGTATATGAAGAATGGTCAAATATGGCCCAGGGGACATAGGTTGAAGCATCACTTTAAAAGATAGTGAATTAGATATAAAGCTTAGTTTTCTATAGCTTGATATTGGTTGTTAAGGCAAGGCAATCAGCATAGGTGGAGGATTTTTAAATAAAGGCGTAGAAGAATGGAAAAATTGAAACTAGCGGAAAGTAAAACTAAGTAAGAAGTACTAGGCTTGGTGGGAGAGGAGAGAAGGCTGTGGAGAGGAGGCAGGTTAAGTCGATCTTTCAAGAGGGTGAAAATTCAAATATTTTCTACAAGTTCCACAATCTTCACTCTACTGAAAGGAAAGACTTAAATCCATGTCATATCAAGAATAAATTACAGAGAATTCATAACATTCACACGATAAACTTCTACTCTACAATGTATGCTCTTCATTGTCAAATGTCGCTGACGAAGTTTCAAGTCCCCTGTCATTAAACATTTATTTCTTTTTACAGATTAAATTTTTTGCTGTTTTATATATATAATTGTGCTGGTAACAGCCTCACTCCCTTTGACTGATGGATTAAAAACATTAGAACGTGATATTTATCATTTTCACTGCACTTAATATTGTGCCATACATTTATTTTTTTTAATATCGGTTAATCAAGTTTATTTTATCTTTTGCAGGCGACTCGTCAAAAACTACCAGCCCAAAAAGAAAGACGAAGAAGATTACCAGTAAGTATACACCCTACTAAATGTAATTTTTAACTATTGCATATATCGTCGTCCCTTGTGTATCATAGTTTTTAATATCAGTTAAATTATATTGATATGCTATATGAATGAATATACACATGCTTATAAATATGGCGAGAGAGAGAGTAGAAAGTGCTGTTTCTGCTACTTTGCAACGAGTGATTTTGAGTTACCCGAGCTTCAGTATTTTGATAGATGTTGTCATAAATTATATTGACTTGTCACAATTTTGCATTTAAAAATATAAAATGACAGAGTCAATGGAAAATGTGTGCTACGTATTATGATTTGTATTTTTTTCCGTGCTGAAGTTTGTTAACACGAAGCATATTTGTAAAGTAAGTGCCGGTTTCTTATATTTAAATATTGGCGGCTCATAACAAGGTTGTATGTATGCAGAACCTCCAATTGCTTTTTTTTGAAGACACTAAAGTTATTGATCTGACTTAGTAGTCATTTTCCTGTCGGTGAATGCAGATAGCAACAACGTCCGGGAAAAAAGTTGCACTCGTGAGTTGCCAAGTGCGTGCTTTTGTACAATTTGTGTGTGAAAAAGGATCAACAGCTGCCCAAATTCATCGGGAGTTGTGCTTAGTTTATGGACCTATAGTAATGAGTGAAGGAAAAGTCAGACAATGGTATCGAGACGAGTGGCCGCACTAATGTGCATGATAAACACCACTGTCCATACCGATGAAATCGTTCCACAAGTGGACCAAGAACTTCGATCTGATTGATGATTAGTGCTCTAGCTGACAAAATTTACTTTTGTTGGATGCACTGCTATTTGGACGATTGTTACGGAAAAGCTCGGAAATGCTTACCCACCAACACAAAGAGCAAAGAATGTTGCGTGGATGAGCGTTTTTTGACCGCTGTCAAAAAGACGAACCCTACGCCTAGCGAGTATTTCTTCTTCTTGCACTTGAAAAAGTGGCTTGGTGGACAACGGTTTGAAGCCGACGAGGAACACAAAACAGCCGTTGTCAACTCTTTCAATTCCCAAGCGGTTCGCCGCTCTCGGTCTATGCTCGGGAATTAAAGAACCTAGTGCAGCGTTACGAAAAACGCTTAGAAGTGAACGGAGATTATGTAGAAAAGTGAAGTAGGCTTTTAGGAAACTAAAATCCATCAATAAAAACTATTTCAAATGAGATTTCAGGGACTAAACGAACCCAACTTAATAAATAACCCTCGTAATTGCGGTGTCTGTTTATGAAACGAGTTTTGACGGGTGAAAGATTGCTAACTTGTCACCATCGTAGTCACCACCAACGGATTATTCCGTGGTCGTGCTTTAAGTTTAATAATTCCCTAATAAAACTAAAATTATACTTTTATAAATCCCAATTAAAAAATGTGAATTGTTCTTCGAAAAGCTAAAATATACTTCTGGATTTCTTACATGGAAAAGGGAATATTTGGGGCTTAAAACTTATAATATGACGCAGGTATGAATAATGAATTTTTTATTATATGCCTGTATTATATGATTAGATTGTTGGCAAATGAAGCTTTGTCAACAGCACACACGTTCCGCGAAGAAGAGGAACATTTAGAAACCTGCCAAAAGCATTAGGAAATTCACAATTGAAAAAAACCGTTTTCGCCCAAAGCTAACTGAATAAAGAAAGCTTTTATGATACCGCAGCTCGAAATATCGTTTTCGGATGGTGAAAAAAACTAAATCGTTAAAATGTTTTGAATGTAGGAAGATTTACTGCTGGATGGAATCTCTATAGCTACGTGTAGAATCACCCTTCATAAATACACGGCCTAGTTGTGTACCTATAATATACATTTTGAACCACACGCCTATCGTGACTGCATTCTAATGACATTTCGAAATGTCTGGCGCTGTAATATTCAAAGAGAGAAAATAAAAGTGCTTGTCCTGTGGAAAATTAAGAATATATGGTTCGTTATTGTGATGTAGACCCTCTTTCCTCATCAAATAGAAAGCTTTCTCATTCGTGAAAACCTTACCTAAGATGCAACGAAAAACCTCTCACGAAATGGATCGTATTCATGATTGAATTGGACTCATCCGCAGCGGCCCGATGTACCGTATTGAAGTCTGGCATGGATAGCTTCATCGTAGGGGATGAAATTTTCTGGACAGATTGGTTTTTTATTCAAACTTTTCAAGACAGATTGGTTTTGCATTCAAAAGTGGAATAAATAAATTTTTACGCTGAAGTAAATACCGCTGGTTGTACGTAATTATGCACGCGAATATATTTAAAAGCACTTCTTTTACGGCGTATATCGATGATATTTTCGTGAGTGACTTCCTATTTTTGTGGTTCCATTGAATACCCCACAGACAGGCACGAGGGCGCTGTCAGAAGCATGCTTCGCTTAAGTAAGAAAAGGAAGGCAAAAATCAATTAGGGGAAAAGGAGATAGATGAATACAGGTTTGTACAATACAGATTTCATGCGTGGGTTGCTCAATAAGTCCTTTGGAAAACCTTGGGAAAAAATTATTTTGGGTAATTTTTTATTTTTCAGGAAAATGTCTTTCTTGCTCGATACACTTTACTCAGAGGTTCTCCAACTAATTTAAGCCGTCCAAAAAGTAGGATTTCGGAAGGCCCTCAAAATGGGCGTCTCTGTTGGCGATGGCATTCTCGTTCGACGTGAGTAGTTCTCCGCCGACCCATTTTTTCAAGTTTGGAAATAAAAAAGTCACTGGGTCCCATTCTGGCGAATACGGCGGATGTGATATTTCTTACTTTAATTCCATTAATTTCGCCATGGAAACTGCGCAGGTGTGCACCCGTGCATTGTCTTGATGGAAGAGAATTTTTATCTTTGCCAAAGGAGGACGTTTTTCCTTGATTTATTCGCTCAACCTGTGCTTTAGCGACGCATAATACACTCCATTTATCGTTTGTCTTTTTTGCAAGTAATCGTTGTGGATGATTCCGCGTGCATCCCAAGAAACCGTAGTCGTCACCTTGACCGTCTTCGCCTTCTTCAGAGCAGGATGACATTTAAAAACCCACTGTTTCGACTGTTCTTTGGTCTCGCGAGTATAGTAGTGTACCCATGTTTCATCCACAGATATGTATCGACGCAGAAACTCTTCAGGATTGTGACGGAAACGCACCAACCCAGCCTCCGAATCGAAACTACGATTGTGTTTATTCTCCACTGAGAGCAAACGCGGCGGCACCCATCCTGTCGAGATATTTCTCACGCCCAATTTTTCATGCAAAATTGAAAACACTGTACTACTTTCTGATGTGCCTTTGGTCTTAACTATTTCACGAACTTTGATTCGTCGATTCCTCAAAATCATATCGTGGATTTTGTCAAGCATTTCCGGGCCAGTCACTCCCACTAGACATCCCGAACTATGTTTATCGCTTTTGGATGAGCGGCCTTGTTTAAACTCATTTACACCATTGTAAACAGTCAATAAATACAGCAGCAGATGTACCATGAACTTCAACCAACAGCTGGTTGGTCGAAAGCACGGTGTTAAATCTTTTCGAAGGAAGTCTTAAATCACCGCATGAAAGTTATTTTTTTCTGAATAAACAATAGTTTGTTGCATCAATCGACTATGGAAATGAAAACACATGATGAATATATATACTATATATATATAACTTCCACGGCAGTTGAAGATTAGGCCTGCTAAACGCAAAACTTATCTGGGTATTACGATCGCCATCTCTTGGATTTTCCAAGGTGCTATTGAACTGCTCACATATATGCTATGCCAAGGGTTTTCTGGTGACGCCTTTGCTTCCACCTTAGCAAAAATGAACGCGATCTACTGACAATTTACCTGCTAAAGTTTTTCGAATTTATAAGATTACAAAAGAGTGTTTGTTTTGATAGCATTCGTATTACGTAGTGTCATATTGTTATTTCTAGGAATTTTTTGCGTTGTGTTTTAATGTTTTACAAATGGTTTCTTGTAAATATTTCCATTATTCCCTATTTACTCTTCAATTGTATATTTATATTTAGGAACTGTAAACGTCACGCCTGACATCGACGTGGTGTCAGTTAGAGCTCGAGGAACTATGTTGCGTAGTCTTAATGTTTTCTTAACCGTGGCCTCATTACCATTTTCAAAACTCAGGGCGCTTATGAATCGTAGAAACGAGTGTATAAGCTACTACGAGGTCACTTGACCAAGAGGTAGTAAAGAAAGCAGGGAAAGAGGGTTGCGTTTAGGAAATGGAAGGTGTCCAAACGTAGTCCGCCATTTTCCCCTGTGGATCAGTTTCAACCACCAGCTGTTGCCGTGGATTTACTTGGAAGTTAATGATTCGCAGTGGGGTTTATTTCCGAGATTTCTAGTTTTTAGTGCGCACGTTAAGAATCCTATATTATTATTCCGTGACCTTAGCAGAAAAATATAATGAGTCATTTGAAAGGTGTCTATTAGTAACAACTCCCAATGCATGCGTTTTCGTGGTTGACTGTGTATATCGAACGACGGTAGCTCTTTGTATGACCCAGTGCCATGCATTGTTTCGTTCATTCCAGCAGATTGAGATTTAGGACTGGGACAACAAAATGACGATATTTTGTTACTCTTTATAAATTCGCGACTAGTGACTAATAATTCAAGAATCGGAAAATAACAGAAAGCTGTACAATATTTTTTCGGCGTCGTTGCCCAAATGTTCTTCTCCGTGCCTGGCGGTGACACACTCTGAAGACTATTGCTTTTCCTATCCGCCCAACCCATCCTACCCACTTCGATTGACCCGTTTCCTTTCTCCGATATGCATATATGTATATATATGTCCGTACAATTTATTAATTTATTTATTTACATCCCCTTAATTCTTCTCCTCCCGCCTCCTTTGAGTTTTGCGCCCCATTTCCTCATTTCACCGAGACCCCATTTTGAAATCCCCGTCCCTTAAGGGCATCGTGGCCATCATGGCCTTCCTCCATTGAAGTGCTAGGATATTTTATTCGCCCTTTGGGGCCTTCCAGAGAAGATCTCCACGGTTATAGGCCTATTTTTTAATCTTCCCTCCCTCCTATGTCAATTTTCCTCCGTTTTTACGGCTACCCACTCATTAAGAACCCCCTAAACTGCGGCACCCTCCCTATAAACTCTCGAATGGTATTTTTAAAAGAAAATTATGCAATTTTTATTTAACTACAGCATTGAATGACACTGGTTATAATTTAGTGACATCAATTAACTGAAAGAACGACAAAATACAACGTGTGGATTCTCCACTGATGTTAGGGTTCTTTGATGGAAACAAATTTCCTTAAATATTGCGCGAAATATAACAAGGGGAATGAAGGATGTAATGAATAATAACCCTCCAGAACGTTCAAGATAATGGAGTTTGTGTTTCGAATTTTCAGCCAGTTTCATCTTGATTGAGCGCTTTTGTTTTAACCTCAGTTGACATCAGGATTGATTTTGATTTAATTTTAATACCCCCACATACTTGAAGGGTTAGAGAATAGCTATTGTTTAAGTAATCCTAAAATACTGTTGATTGTAACGACACGGTTTGAGGCTAAAACTATTGGGTTTTTTCCTCTCCAAAATTTATGGCATAAAATATCCTGAATATCTGTTATTTTGCAGCTAGAAGAAAAATCGTAAGAACTTCCCAGTCCAAAAGCTACATCTCTCCCCATGTCTGACTTCGTCCTATTTCCCGAACTCCTCTCTCACCTAAACCTGCGAACTTCTTTTCTGGACGGTTCCTTTCAGGGAGAAGAAATTTTCCTGGCAGTTATTTCGTGAATGGAATCACTCGCGTGTTTTACTTGGACACTAATATTTCATACTCTGGGTAGACGAACATTCGGTATAGGAACATGAATGAATTGTCTTTTTTACGAGCTATTGCACTAAGTCGTAAATTTAAATGTCTATTCATGGAATTTTAATTTGGCATTGTTGATTTAAATTTGTGTTCTAATCCTGGTCAATGTGAATGATTTTAATGCTGTAAAATTTCTGCATTTTACGAGTAATGCATATTAGCGGATGACTCCTTTAAAAGTTACTGCCGCGGCATCTACCGCAGTTCTTTGAGTTTGTTGTTGTCCAAATCCATTGTGGATCAATTCTAAGGCGTGACCGAAGGAAGCAAGATAAAGAACAGGGTGCTTATCTGTACAGAATTTTCCAATCAGAGTTATTAGTTCGATTCATGAAACAGAAAACGACCAACTTAAAAACGGAATTGAATCAAATATAAACATTTAAGTAGACCCATAAACACTCCGGATCCCTACGGCTGATGAAAAGAGTGTTTGCGCCAGAACTAGACTTTATCCTGTTTAAAAAGATTAACGACCTTTGTAGCTCGCTAAAATGTAGACAGAAAGGTAGCAATTCTACACCTAACTCTAATGTAAAAACAGCAATGTAAAAAATTTCTGAAGTCTCTTTTCTCTTTGATCCACGTGTCTAGGAGTATTCACTCAATGGCCTTACAATATGCATTTATTTACGAAACTATTTAATACAGTGCAATATCTAAAGCTCTAACATTATTTTCATCTCAGTAAAGTATCCCGTCATGGGCGTGTAAACATCTGTACCATAATCATATCTCAGCTCCCCATTTTTTATTACTTTTTACGTATTAATCCCCACCCTGTTCCTCTACCACGCCAACACAGTGTTTACATTTTCGGCTCTTTGCTCCCCTTGCCCCGTACTCGTCCCATCCTGCTTCCTCCCCTACGGCGGCGTCTGTTGCGAGTTTTGTTGCGGAGCTAAAAATAGTATCATCTTCTCTGGTGGTAGTCGCTGTTTTGCTATATATTCGCGGTATCGTTTGGCGGCGGTTCCCCACCGCCTTGTGATTCACTCCCTTCTTCCCTTCCCGCAATGAATGGAATGCTGGCCGTTCTTTCATCCATTGAACTAAGAGCGCGCGCGTCAGTGTCGCATACCGCCGCGGAATTCTTTTCTCGTTGAAACGCTCGAATGAAATTCTCGCCGATTGGCTCAATCCATTGCTTTTATTTACGCTCGCACCGAGCGCGTTAACAGGGTGTGGGAGGCTAATGCTAGGATCGTCCCTTCTCGAATGCTTATCCGTGTTGGAAATATGATTCAGTGCGTATTTAGGAGCCATGAAACTTTTTTGTTAAAAGTATTTATTTGATTGAGATAAAACCGCATTGTAAACGGTATTTCTCGCCGTATTAAATGCGATTGACTGAAAACTTTTGAGTACGTGGTAGCGTATACCCCCGAAGTTACGTCAGTTCATTGGTATTCGCTATCTTCTGGCTGACCTCTGTTCACGCACCCCGTTTGAGCGTGATTTTCTCCGCGGGGTAAACAGCTTGGCCCAAGGAGTCTCTGTTAAAGCTAAGCTGTTCTTTAATCGCAGACGTGGAGGCTTAGATGATCAGAGAACGTTCTTCTTCCCCCATTTCCCCAAAGGAACATTATTTCTTCCAAGAATTCGCCTTCGTTGGTTGGTCGCTTGCTCTTCATTTCAGCTGTCCCGATTCCTAGAAGAAACTCTCGTGAAGTTCTTGCTGCGACATAGGCACCTTATAAATTCATCCAATTGGAGCAGCAGCGACAATGCATGGATTTTTTTGTCAATTCTCCCATTTGATTTTCCTCTTGTTGCAACTTGTTACTTCTGGTCTCTAAATTGAGTTTACTGATGGTTGGTAGATTCATTCACTAGGTGTCCTCAAAACCCTTTTCTGTAGAGAGACGCCTGCAAAATTAAAAAAAAAATTATTTCTCAGCAGTGATATTTTTACTGTTTTATACTGTTGCAAATTAAACCATCTGCGTTGAAACTTAAACATGACACAGTACTCATCTGTGATGGTGAAAAATAGAATGCTGATGAGCAAAGGGTAACATTAAGCTCGCTGGTTTTTTTCAGCATTGGTAAACATGTCGGTGTGTAACCTAAAAAAATCCGTTTTTACTTTGAAAGATACATTCGATTGCACGTGTTGACATATTTCTACATACCACTTTTTGCTGTTCTTTAAATAAATAAATGAATAGATTTCGAAGGTTTTTCCGGATAGAGTAATATAAATCATGGCTACTTGGTGCTTGTATATTATTTATTATTTTTATTGATTTCCTACAGTAGCCAAGAATTCGTCGACAAGACGATGTGTAGTTGTAACTGCGGAGGCATTTTGCCCTTCATTAATGTGCATGAGTGAGCTCGGGTGCCGTTTTTCCGATGTTTCGTTTTTGATTCATGCGTGTTCATCGGAGTGACTTAAATTCCTCGGCATTCCCATCCCATTGCGACCTGCGGTGGTAAGTTCACGCGGTGATGATGGTGTAGATTGGAATGTACGGAGGGATGATCCCTCCCGCTCGAAGGGTTCGCCCCCGTCGGCTCCGGGCACTCCCGGCCCCTTCGACGCTTATCTCCCGGGATAACGATGGGGAAGGGCGATAATGAGCGGCTCGCTGTTGCAACCTCCTTCCCCCCCCCCCACCTCCCTCACCCACGTGCCGTCCTCTACCTCCTTGCTCATTAGTGAAATCCTGGGGCCATTCCGCGGGAAGGAGCTAGGGGGATTATTCGGTCGGATATTGGGAATCCATGCATGAAAATTCTCGCGTGAGTGAAATGTTATTCGTAAGATCTGTGGGCTGTGGTTTCCTCTCCCGCAGCTTAAGTATGATACCAGGGAAATTTAAATAAAGTGATTATTTAATTCGCTATACCTTTCGTTGGAATGTCCGTAATCGGAACATTATTGCAGTGGCTTTGGTAGTAATTAGTGCCAATTGTTCTTCACGTTATTAATTCATGCCTTAATATTTAATAAATTATCATTATTTCATGCTTTCATATTTAATTAATTCTGATGATTCTTACATGTATACATATAATATTCAACTGTACAGTAATCCTGCTTTTTCGCATTAAGGTGTCATTAGACCAACTATTAAAACAGTCATGCAGTTCAATATTGCCCTAGAACAGTTACATTAACCAAACTATAATACCTAAATATTAGCAGTCAGAACTTCCACCTAATACATTCTGAAGTATTTCTTATTCTTATTTCGTGCTTCGTATTTTACTTTACGTCGTGTGCAATTAATTCTTATAGCCCGGAGTTTTCCTCATAATCATATTAAGATCAGAAATAACTTCGTGCTAAATGTCATAAATGAATTCCATGTTATAACCCGTGTCCTCGTTAGTTTTGTCAAAATCAGATGTAACAGGCGCAATTTTCACTGGTGATATTATGACCAATGTAGGAGGTACGGTTAAATACATATTTGATAAACTATATTAATAATCAAGTCAGTCTTTAAAAGAAATTCTTATTTTACGTGTACTATATCCCGATATTTATCTGCTTTGCAGTTTTAATTCTCTACTGTTAGTCTAAAAATATCTCTACTGCGAATTCCACTAAGTCCTTTTCTATCGACGGAAAAAATTTTAGCGAGGAGTAACTTAATATCCGAATACGTCGAAAAAAACCATTTGCAGACAAAAGTAGGATTATTTTTGCTTCACCATACAGATCCATGTCTTCGAACTTCTCCTGTTGAAACCCTAATTCCCCATTTTCCATTCATCATTTATGAAGTCTCAATAGATATTGCAACTTTATTGGCATGATTTCAGACGTTCAGAAAGTAGGAGGCAGATATTTGTTGTCGTAAAAGTTTCACAATGGCGTACTTTATTCAATTCGTGCGTACTATAGTTTATTATATGCATCCCATGTGAAAATTGAAAGCGAGCTTTCAGATGCGGTCATCACTCGCCGCTCGACGTTTTTACTGCGCGGGTATTTCTTGCGTTTTGAATTTTACAAGCAATTTCAGACAAAAAAATGAGGCTTTCATTTTAAATGGGCGCTCTCTTTATTTGTGGCTTATGTCTATTCAAATATTTTCTAGTGATTCTTTGTGGTCATATTCTCTCAGGCATTATGCCTTTTGTTCCTTCCCTTAGTGGGGCGAATCATAGTCGTCCTGCAGCATATCACGATTACTTTTACAGAACGTGATGGATCGTACAGGCCGAAACGGATGGTAATGTCCATTCCAGTGAAAATGTCATAAACCCTGCGATAGAATCGTGGCGCTCCGGTCTGCGACCCACATCCGAAGCGAAACTGGTCCATTCTCACCCCTCCCCCTTTTTATTTAGCGCATCCGCTCCAACTTCCGATCAGTCGGCGGAATCCTTGGATTAAAAAAATATATATTTCCGGTGCTGATTAACCTAAGCCGTCGATGCACCCACTAATTTACAACTAACTAATCAAAGAAAAGATTCCTTTAGGTCTGAAGCGTGAGATCCGTACTATAACTTCATGAGCTTGCATGTTACCATGCCCGTAGGGGTCAACTATGTTTCGAGTACGTGCTACCCACGGTTCGGTTCTTAATGTTAACCCAGGTTTAAATACCAATGATAAACAAGATGGAGGAAAATTTGGAGCACAATTGGTGAAATAGTGTGGAAAGGACACGCTCTAGCTGACATTATTCTTAGCTTTCTGGATTATATGAGGTGTGCAGAAACGTATTTGTTGTACATCGATTTTGCATCGAGTGATTGTAAAAAGAACAGGAACTTTTGCTATTTAATGCGTACAATATAAAGCCTTAAAAGTCAACAATTATTTTATGGCTGCAGATATTTTTCGTTGGTTCCTTGGTTCTCCGTCGAGTTTTTGGATTTTAGATTCGGATTTATATTGTCACTTGCTATTACGCATTAATCCGGCATTTATCATCACAGAACAATTCGCGCCCATTATAAATAGATAACAGTGTCTTTTCCGTACTTGATGAGGTTCTACTATTTCATTGAAGTCGCATTGAGGCGCACAAGAAGATTGCATTTGCTGTGTGAGCTGTGCGCTCTTCCTGCTCCCATCGGGGAGAGTAATGAATCACGTCCGAGCACTCCCCCTACCTCTTCGATTTCACTGAAAATGACGATTGACTCATGCCATTCTGGATTCAAAATGACGTGTTACAACCGCCATTTAAGCCATAAGCCATGTGCGATAAAATTTATAAGTCAAATTTTCAATTTATTGTTATCCAGTGGAGCAATCCAATCCGGGCAGAGACAATGACAATCACATTGAGGACTACTGACTTATTTTACGCATGACGTAATTTTTTTCTTTTAGGCCTTGGTTCGCTGTTGGGTGGCATGTACAAGTATACATTATACGTATATGTACGTACGTATATACGTTATACGTATATGTAAGTATAAGAATATGTACCTGTATATCCCGAATTAATACATTTGAGAAATTGGATTGAGTCTACAAAGTTCAAGAAGAGATTGTAGCTAGCAGTTTGATAGCTGTGTTCAGCACCGAAGATTCATTAACAAGTGTTCCAAACTTCATTTAGGTATTTTATGGACGCAGTTGGACCCGTGGTAGAATATCCGTGGACATGTATCCTTGAAACTTAAATTATAAATATTAGAGGGGTGAATACGCCTCGGGCCTTTGAGAGACAGATTGCACTCACGGAATAATTAGTTCAACCTCCTCATAACATAACTGTGATCGCAACGAGCAGTTATCATCATAGATTAGGTATAAGGAATAAGGAATCCTTTATTCCTTTGCACAACTAACGATCACAACGGTGCTTATCATTTCTTACAACTCTTTCGACTGCTAAAAAAAATGAAATTCATATCTTTTAGTCATCCTAGTTTGTTGACCAGATAACTAATTCCCCGTAATCGCTGTTGTTCAGGTGAGTAGGAAAAGGTGGGAGGGGCCGTAGTTTCTACTTTCATTCCCCCACTCCCTATGCACCATTCCAGCGACGCCTCCGCCTACCCCTTCCCAATAGTGTTTCGCAGCACCATCGTCTTCTCGGAATCCTCATATCCCCGGCGCGCGCAAATATTTGTAGGTCAAGGAGTTGTTGGACCCTCACCTTTTCCGCCCCGTATTGCTGTATGCTCACCATTACTGTACGGTACTGGTTCAATCCGTTTCAAGGAATGGGTGATTTACTTAATGAAGAATGCATAATGCTACTTATGGTACTTTTCGGGCGGAGGATGAGACTGCGTCAGATCCAGTGATGGAGTTGGCCAATTGACACGTCCTTCTCGATCCGGCTCCTGGACACCAAATGTTTTAGCAACGTATTCACGGAAGTGGTTCACGAAATGATCGATGGGCACATCATCAACGGGACATATCCGAATCTCCGGTGTTTAAATGGTATTTTAGAGCTAATTGCATATGTCAGAAACTAAGAGAAGCAGGGTATGCATTGTTCGAAATGTAATTCTCGTATTAATAGACGAGGGCAGTGAAATACTAATATAATAACTAAAAACTACCTTTCGTGGCTTCATCTATCTTCATCTGCGTGGCTATATCGTCCACGATTTAGAGAAAATAGAAATTGTGACTAATGAAATTTGTGGATGTGGACTTCGTCTGAACGATCATACGAGTCCTCTCATTTTGTCGCGGTTCAAATCAGCTCTCTCCGGTAATTTTTATCGTGAGAATGTCTGGAGGGAGAGAAGCCGAAGACTTCGAAAGAGGAAGTGACTAAAGGGCAGTTTACTTCAGTTTTATTAAAAATTCGTGGAATCAGTACGCAATGCCTGTTTTTAATTGCATCACGGTTGCATGACTTTTCCGGTCGTTTTTTACTTGGCGAACTTTGTGGCTTCCAGTATGGTTCACTAAAAGTGTAGGTAGGACAGGAGGCTCCAATTAGTGCTGCGAGGACGTGCTACTGTCAACTCGTGCCCTAGCGTCTGAAATCTACCGCGGCACAACTCGTCGGCTGTCAGCGGTGCCCTAATTGTAAGATATAGTGTCGATTAGCGTTTGTCGATTGCGAGTAGTAGTCATTGACAGGAGTCATCACGTTGATTTGTATTTCCGTGGCTCATTATGTTAAAAGTTATTTTTATGTAGTTTTGGATAGTTAAAATTTGAACCGAATCGTGGACCCATTAGGTACTTCATTTTACTGTACATGCCCTCAATGTGACCTCGCCTTTTTCAAAATTTACTTTTCTTTCGCTATCCTCGTCATATTCAATATCCTACGTGAAATGAAAAACTAGGCTCTGGTGGAAGCAGTCTATTTGAGCGAGGTCTGTGTCAGCAGTTTATGCAAATAAATAGTTTCAATCAGCAACGCTAAATTAATATGCAATGCGTTTTAACTAAACACTAATTTTTCGAGAAAATGTCCGCAAAGATTTGAGAAAAGAAGAAAGCCCCTTATAAAGGGCAGAGGAAGGGCAGGCGAAGAGAAGTGAATAGATGATGATGTATAAAGGGTGAGTAGCTTAATACAGTTATCTTCGGGGATCTGGAGGAAGCAACGACGCCTTATGAGCAGCGTCAAAACAGTATTAGGCGAGGGCGAAGGGAAGCGTTCGTTCTCGCTTGGCAAAGGTTTTCAAGATACACTTAGTGCGGTTTGGTTTAGCTAACTTGGCAGTGAATTCTAATGACATTGTTTCTCAGAACACTGGAATAGTTGGTGAGTAAGTAGTAGTATTTAGGGGAGGCGACCGACAGCTGAGGTCATTTGCGCCATAGGGGATGGACAGGAAAGGATGAAAGGTGGAGAGAAACCCGGCGGCGTCGGCATTAGCCTACTCTTTACGAAAGGCGCCAAGGGGTCCGCAGCTTAACGTCCCATCCGACGTACGGCGTACTCACTCGAAGTGCCCTCCACAAAGCACCTCAAGTAGGGATCGAGATACCTCTGAAAAATATTCAACACCGCCGGGATTTGAACCCGAGCCCTCTGGGTGGGAAGCCAGTACGTTAGTCCCCGCACAATCTCGATCCCCTTGGTGAGTAATAATTTGCTTTATTTGTATTCAGTATGTTGGATACCAACTATTGGGGCGTAACGATTTAAATGAATCGACGGGTGATTGTTGCATCAGTCCCTTCTGGTCGAACTCAACGTGCAAGGAGAAGAGAATGCCAAGGTTTTTGCGATGGTGCTAAGGTGAGGATGAATCTATTTTTTCCATGCTCACGAGCAGAACCAGGATAAGCTCCATATTGAAACCATTAGGCACACAGTACCCTCTCCTTCGCTCTTTTTTTGAGCCGCGGTAGGAGTTCCGTGGAGCGGGAGGAGTAGCGGCGTTCGTGGGCTGGACTTAATTTCGCGAACCACATACTGAATGTCAGCCTAAGATACATCGTTTGCATAAATCAGATGTCCCATTTGCATTTCTAAGTAGTCCCGTCCCTCATTTGTTCGCCATTATCTAGAGGGCCGTGCGCGTTGATGGAAGCGAAGAAATTAAGAGCACCGATTTTCCAGGGAAGTGAGTTGTGCCATGTCAGCAGTTTAGCACAAGCCGTGGAAATTCATTGCGATAGATGCATGTCAATACAATTACGTGTTACTGTTTTGACAAGAGGTCGCCTACATTACATTGGTTGGCGGAATGCCAACAAATATAGATAGGTACTAAGGACATTCGATGACTTCTTAAACGTAAACCATATCTGCACTTGAGTTGCAACTTTAATCGTTATCAACGACTAATCCATGCCTGACTTAATACTTTCGATCATACTCTTATCCAGGCAATCCATTATTATATATATATCTAGTAAATGCATGGCTCACAAATGCCTATGAATCTTAAATTTTATGAAACTTAAAATGCCTATGAATCCAAAAATAACCTTTTTTTAGTTATAAATTTAGTTAAATTCACACAGTACACAACGAATCGGGAATTACCGATGGGAACTATGTTCTTTTAGTTATGAGACGAGTTCGTTTTTAGTGTATGTAGACCATTGAACTAGCAGGCGACCCTGGCAAGAACCAAAACCATATTTGGGCAGACTGCGGTGATACCTGCGGAACCCTTAGAAATGTGGGATCAGTAACAAAACGCTCAAAATCGGATTCCAAAACATTTGGGAGAAATATGCGTCGGTAGATAGATACGTTCGTCGTCGAATCGGCCAAAACGTCGGGAGTGGGAATCTAGGAAATTAGTGGCCAGCTTGTGTGTATGTATGTATATAGCATGGCAGCCGCTGGCCTATTAGTGTCGTCAGCCGCAATGCGCTGGCTGGCTGGCTGTGCACGCAGCGGCTCACTCGCGTGTCGGGGTCGGATGTGACGCGGGCAGCGGTGGACTTCGGTCACAGTCGGCGGAGAGAGGTGGGGTGCTTGAGGGGGAGTGAATGACGAGGAGGCGGGATGAGGAAAGATTGAGAGATGAGTGGACTCGTTTGTCCCCGCGGTACACTCGCTTTTGTCCCCTCTCCTCCTTGCTATATGTACGTATATGCCTGATACCCCTGACCCCTCCTTCTTCTGCCTGTCTGTCGAATTGTTTGGCCGCGCGGTAGACGGCAGATGTTTCCGTAATTGCCCCTCGCTCACACCATAGTCCCCTCCCCCCCTGGCATGTGACCCCTTCCCACCCAAACCTTTCACATCCGCCTTTTTTCTCTTCCCCCATCCCCCACCCTTCTTTCCAAGGACCCTTTCTTTCATCCTTTCATCGCTCCACATCACTTCAGGCTTCTCTTTCTTTATAGCGTACTGTGCGCTTTCTGTGCGTGAAAAACGTGTGGTTGGCTTCCGATTACGTACGGCTGCATTCACAGCATGGCCTCACCTCTCTTGTCGCTCCTCTGCCTAATCGCAAAGCACAATGCTATAATAGGACAAATAGTCGTCTGGCTATGCCCACCGAAATTGAACCTAATTAGGATTAGGATCTGATTATCTGTGGAGTTCATTTAAATATGTTTAAAGGTAGCCTTTGTTGGGTCAAGTTTGGGACGATCCCCAAAACTATTGCTTTTCCTAGTAGACTCCAGAACAATAAAAACCATTTGGCCTAATTCTTTCTCCAACTCCTCCATTTTTTACCGATTTCATGCCCTCCAAAATGCATATTTATTCTTGTCCTCTATCTAAAATTCTTCCTTATATGGCAGCCTTCAACATCCCAGTGCCGCTGTGTATTTTTTCGTTAGATTAGTTCATTTCGTATCTCCCCCAAAAATGTACTTTTCTCCCAATTCAGTGTTATGCACCTGTGATTGCCTTCCACCCTATCCATCTCATTTTTTCCTTCGTATTTTTCGTCGTTGGGCGAGTTTTTGAACCATTTCACACTACGCTCCATATTATAATTCTTAGTTATCAATTTTTTCCCCCTGAACCCAGTCTATCTGTCGTTCTTACTTCCATTTTATAAATACTTCATTGTTAATGAAGTAATTCTACTAATACCCTTACTGATGTGTCGTCATGACTGAGTTTACTCGTGTAAGCGTGAATGTGTATTGAACGGCGTAGACACGCCGATGTATATGTAAGGTCATATCATGTAATCCTATCATAAAAGTTTAGGGAAGGTAAATGAAATATCGTATGTACCTATAAATCGAGTTGTAATAAAAAGGGGTAGGCCCTAGAATAATTTGTTGTCAACAATAATATTCAAACAGGGTCTTTCCGTCATCACGTAAAATATTCCTCTTGCTTTCCATCTCCGGTAGCTTAACTTAACCCACTGTACAAAAAAGAAATAAATTCGGTAAAAGTAGTAAATATTGTAAAAAAATGGCCTGGAATTTTCTTTTATTGACAGAGAAGCTGAAGGTTATCCGTTCCATTGGTTGCATGTGTTTACGTAACAGAACAGTTTTCCCTAATGTATTACGCCAGTGTTGAGATAATTAATTATAGCTGTATTACTACTGATTGTACGCAGCAATTCGCCTCGTATACCTCAACGTCATGATACTTGGGCCGTGCGGCGTTTACGGCTATATGCTTGCCAGGTCTATTAGCTGGAAATTCGTTTGGCCTGTCCCCATACAAGTGAGGGCATACACTCAACGGTGCCAAATAGCTCCTCGGGTGATTTCCATGCGGTTACACGGGCTGCATGATTTCGGACTCAATTTGATGGGAAAATATTGTAGTGTGATTTTTAAATAGTAGTCGTTGGGTGCGTGCTTTTTAGTTTGTCGGGATTGCGTGACATTATAACTTGAAGTCAACTGACGCCACTCAAATTACCCAGGTAAACTCAGGAAATACTTCTATAAATAACTTAAGATCATTTAGGCGGGGGTCCTAGCAGATTTAAGTTACGCCTGTGTGAAAATTGGAAGAATGTTAGCTTTTATATACTCACGTTTCCTGACAATCAGTTCTGAAAATTTAAATATTGCAAATCAATTTTTGACCAAAATCTGCTATAATGGCCAAATATTCTTTCATTTATCAACGCCTGTCGTGGACAACATTGACGGCGTTTAGCATTTCAATGAAATTTCCGTATTTTAGATGCAAGTACCACGTTTCGAGGCCAAGGTAGATTGGAAGTAACTCGTTATTATCTAACGTTTTCTGTGCAAATGTTATGAATATTCATTCACATTCGCTCTTCCAATTGAGTGATTATTTTTTTCAGGAAAGCTTCTCGCATGAATTAAGGCGATCTCAGGTACAGGGTGGACTGTATCAGAACGGACGAATCTGAGGGCCTCGGAAGTTGCCTTCCATTCCTCTAGATGATCATTCCTTCTTTCCCACATTTATTCAAAACGTCCCCTAACAATGGCACAAAATTCCATTTTTTTTCTCTCCCCCCTCTCATCACGTAAATTCGCTCCCCTCCTGCTTGTATTCATCTCTTTAAGTGCCGCGTGGAGAACTTCCCCCTTTATCGATTCATTCCACGCTGCATTCCACTAGAGCCTGCATCCCTCGTGACTCGCGATCCGGACTCTGTGAGATTTCCTTCTCTCAGCAGTGCGCTTGCACCAAATGAAAAAGAACGCTCCGTCTACTCGGCCCCCCTCGCGCCCACCCCTTCTCACGTGTCACTGACTCCCGATTTTCGTGGCATCTGCCCCAGAACACGCATCCCGGAAGTGACGGCCAAGCCATGCCGCCAGTACGCGGGCTCTCGCAACGAGTCGAGGGCGGTCAATGGGATGGGGCGACCGGCGCTCCACTCGTCCGCCGCCGGCGCGTCTATAGGTAGGACCCGCTTCGGTGGCCCCTCACCCCCCCCCCCCCCGTCCGCCCTTTGTCGTGCTCTCGCGGAACCCCTTTCTTTATTTTTTTCATTCCCAAGTTCTCGTTTCACTTTCGCGTCTTCCCACGGGGAACCAATGGGCCGCGGCGGAAAGGAATGCTTGTCCTTTCCTCATCTTAAGTATTTTCTTTTTAACCCCCTCCCTTCCAAATCTCTTCCCCAACTCCAGGTCTCTGCATCTCCCCCCATTTAGCCCAAAATATGAGCCGTATGCCTTTCCCCGTTGTAACCTTGGGTACAAGGAGTCACACTATATATATATATATATATATATATATATATATATATATATATATAGAAATATATGGATATATATATATGGATGTATATATAGATGTATATGTATATATATATATATATATATATATATATATATATATATATATATATAGTGTGACGAGAGGACGGGATTAACCTCTAACGTATGGCTCTTCCGCGGTCGGGATGAGATTTTCGCGGAGGGAGGAGACGCATTGCTCTGTTGTGAGCGGAAAGAGGGCGTGCAGGGGGATCGCTTCTTCCTACTCCCCCCCACTTCCCCTGCCTTCTCTCAGTTGAATCCCTCAGACCTGTCCCCCACTCCAGCCCCAGTTCTTCTTATTTTTAAATTTTTTTCGAATATACGTGGAAAATCGTTGCCGCTCGTGGGAATTGAGACTCGGATTGTGCGTAATGTGAATACTAGTTGGGTATGGGGATCAAAGGGGTGTTTCCGACTTCTTTCCCCCGCCTGCTATCCCCCCCCCCTGCTCCTCCCTTTAACCTCGCCCCAACCATCCATCTCCCACACTCTCCGACTAACGGGGAAACTGAAGAACCTCTGCGGTGGAAAGTGACTCGGGACTCAGCCAAAATTATGCGTAACCGTAATCGCGAAAATGTGGAGAACTCGAGAAATATTATTTTCATTCTACAGTGCTGCTTATCGCTGCAGCGTCACCAGAACTTATTTAATAATATCAACCAAGGAAATTTCTAAGCTAACAAGGACCATTCATAAAGACTCAGACTTTATTGATGATGTACTGCCGGCATGCTCCATGGGAGGGGGCTATGAATCTTTTTAAACCGCGCGAGACGGCATTGAATTGGCCTGGAGTGTCGCCAACGAGTCCTTGTGGCTATTGAAGCCGGCGGCGGCCGAATCGCCCTAAAGAGTGTTTTTACTGTTTAATTTAATTCGTAGTCGTTTCAGTTATGTTTTCATTCGTCCTCCGCACTTGAGCTGCCAGCATTCCGTGCCTCTGTTGGCAGTAGTGTATAATGCCATGCCCATGCCACACCATTTTCCTTCTACACCAGTCGGAGGCGATGGTGTGAGGTTGTTCCGATAACTGTCGTCGTCAACTGAAAGTGTGTGAAATATAGCAAGGTAAACATTATCAGTGGTCATCAGTTCTGGGAATGGTTTGACGCAGTTGTTCACTAAATCCTCGTATCGGAAAGTGTTTATGTCGTCATATTTCTTTTTTACGGCAACAGTTATTTATCCATGTATCTAATCCAGGGTCCTCCTCTGTAGTTTTCTCATTCTCACTTATTTCACTATTGTTTTCAGGAATTATCGTGCGCCGAGATACATGTCTGACGAATATATCTCTACTTCTAGCTAGCGTTTCCCATAGAAATATTTCATGAATCACTCATTTTAGAAATAAATCTTGCATTCATGCTTTTGTTTTAAAATGAAATTGATAACTTACAACGAGTTCAATTTTTAACTCTGGAGTCCACGTCAGCAAGTCTACGGCGTCAGTAGATATCAACAAATCTTATGTATATATGTCATTCCAAACTCTTCCTATCTCTATCCGCATCATTTCCGTCTACGCTGGCTTACGTTCTTAATTTTTTCCTCATCTGTGAAATGAGTTTTATCGTAAAACGTCCATGCCTAAGATTTTCACGTTGTCAGACTAATATATTCTTTGGAAGCCTCCGGCAAAAATCTGAAGGTTGCATCCCGTTCCTCATTTTTCCCATTACATGTATTTTATGTTTGATAAACATGAAGGAGAGCACACATTTCCTTTCAGAAGAACAATATCTTTCGAAGGCGATAAATCAGGAAGTTGATATCTTGAATGAGTTTGGGGTTGTGCGAATTTGTAATATTTCTGGACAATCTGCTTGTCTTTGGGCAGAAAGTGTCTTTATAGCATTTCGCATATTTCGATTTTATTGCTCGCTAATCATCAATCTTTGCTTCAAACTTTATTTTCAATTCAAATAGTTATATCTAGTTCAGTTCGAAATGTACTAGTTTGTTAGTTTTGTTTAAATTTAAAAGAAATGTTTTAGTGCTAATTTTGGCTTCAGAAATTCGATACTATGCTGCAACGATGACAGCCCTACGTAGTGTGATTTTAAGACACATTGTGAAATTGAAAGCCCTCGTCCAAACCCAGTTTTCAAATAATTAATGGTTTTCAAAATGTCATTATTACCAAATCTGAAGTGTTTCGAAATATTTATTTCATGTGCGATAATGATTAGTTTTGTCATATATTCATAATAATTCAGGCAATTAGTACGTAAAGCGTAACTTAGGTTTGCGGCCAATACTACCAGGAATTGATTTTGAAACCAAAACATTTCTGCAAGGTATCCCTCTGTGGAAATTCTACTCTTTAAAATTTTGCCGACCTCAATGGCGGTGAGTTGACGCCCTCGCCTGCTAATCCAGAGGTAGCAACCACAGTAATCAACCTGAAATTTGCTTTGAAAGGTGAGGGTAGAGGTCGCCCAGCATTAAGCCCAACGACAAGTGAAATTTACCCATCAGGGTCGGGGGGGAGGGGTTGTTTTCCAAGTGCCACCTGTGGTTTTCAGGAAGATATAACCCATAGATGACGGTTTCGATATCCGTCTTTGTGGTTTTTCCTCCACCTAGGGCTTTGTTTTGTGTTTTTGGTTGCCCTTGTTGCTACTTAACGTTTATAATCCGTTGTAAAAATCCAAACTGGGTTGTTTTCAGATTAGTGCTATGTGTATATCAATGAATAAAATTTAACTTTCACCCGATAGTTTCTAGTTCTACCTACATACCCATCCGCCATGAGCCCAGGTGACGTATCGCGGTACACAGGGGGGACGTATATATCTTTTTCACCTGGCTTACCGAGTTATGTATCAAATACAATCATAAATACTGCTCATGTTTTATTGATGTATCCTGCAAGCCACCGCTAGGGTGTGTGGTAGGGGGTGAATAAACACCAGACTAATTTTTACTCGAACGTTACCCTACCGCGATCGAACAATGTTATTATGATCCCTTATCCTTCGTGGAAAAAACGACATCTCAAATCTATCTGTTCTTTTTAAAAAATAAAATGTTTTCAATATTTACAAAATAGAACTTCAAACTTAGTCAGCAGAATTTAGCAGTATTTTTTTCATCGTTAGCTTTTAGTTCTGTCTGTTGTTAATACATCTAATTGAATTGTCACAAGCTTATAGTATGCTTCCTTGCCTCTAGTAATTCGCTGCCCTGATGGCATCGTTAGACATAGTTCCTCTCTTAATAATGAAGGCATTTTACGAAGGTATTTAAATTTCTTTGTGGAGGAGAGTGAATGATTGATTCACTAACCGGAGGCGTTGTAAAAAATGCAATAAATAGCAGAAATTTCTAGGGTCGCAGAAATTCCCAGACTGGATTTTCATTCGCCCTTTCTTTTTCGCCGCGATTTAAAACACGTACTCTTCTGATTCTCGATTTATTTCCACGCCAAATTCCGGATTGTCGTCGAGCATTTTTAGTCCATACAATATTTGATATGCCTCATCTGACAGGGAAGATATTCCAGAGAGTGGACACGGAATAGCACTTGCCACAGCGCTCTTTTCATTTTTGGTGCGGTTACTAGACATGTGAATGACATGGGCTTCCTTTTCGATCCGAAGAGCTCGCTAGCCTGCTGCACGTTTTCCCCCGAAAATAAAAGTGGAGGGTAATGTGGATTCACATTAAAGGTTGGGCTCACCCAAAGGCCCAAGTAAAGGCTCTCCCAAAATAATTCTGATTGATTTTCATCCTGGAAGAAGTATGTGTATGTGGATTATGTCCTTTCCTGGAAGTTGAGTAGACGGAGTGCTCTGCCTTCTCGGTGAGTAGAACGTTGCGCTGACGGTCGAAATCCGAGTGCTGGCCGTGAATGACCGCCCTCTTGTTAGTGACAAGATAGAGACTATCCCCTGCGCAGAATGTGTTTTCACTCGACAATATTTAAGACTATTTCTTAACAAAATACGAGCTGCACATATATATACTATTCTCCCTTAATCAGATGAATTGAATGCCGTGGTACACGAGAAAAAAGTGGAAATTATGCGAAATATTTACATCGATATTCGTTTTACAGGTTTTGCGTGGTGAATAGGAATTATTTTCCAAGTTTAAGGGCTGTTTTCGTATTCATTTTCTATTTTACTTTTCAACACGATAGAGCATTCTTGCATATTATAAGGTAATTTACGCCTTCTCCTTTGCTCTCATTCGTGCCATATTTTGAGCTGTTGATGTCTTACGGTGAATTAAAATTTAAGGATTGGAACAGCTGCCCGATCTGAAGTAACACGTGTCGATAGCTGTTCGTGGTTGGTTCATCGCATTTATTTCGTTTAGAAAAAATTTCGAATGCGCCGTTGTAAGAAATGTGGGAAGGGGCGGAGAGAGAGGCTATAAGAGTGACGACGGAACAATTCTAAATCAACGAATCAAATATGCGCAGTCTTCGCGTGAAGTAGTAAGTGGCCCGTAGTAAGACGCCTTGCCGCTCGACACGACCCATTTCGGAAAGAGGGCGCCCACCGCCGTTCTACGCGCCCATCCCCTCTATCATTCCGTCCGATTAATAAATATGACCCGAAAAAACAGGCGTTCGCTTACTTTCTTCCTCTCTCATGCCCATCATTAAGATATCTCCATTCCGTAGTTGATTTCACTGCCCGAAGTGACCTCTTTAAGGAGCACTGGGGGATGACAGTTTTGCAGCGAACGGACAGCGAATTTAATGAAACCGACATTGAATTTCTTTTAATGCCGTCGTTCTGGCAAGTTAAGTTGCAAATCGAGTGCCTCAGAAGCGAGTGTCGGTTGAGGGAAACCCAGGAGGAAAGTCTTAATCCCCAGATGGCCTTAGAGTTCGCTACGAAAACAAGAACCGCATAACAGCGGAGTTGCTCAACTTGATCTTGAGACTATAAAAGTAAATGGGGAGCGGATTGCCATTTTTGCCACATCGTGCTGAATCCATGCAACCTAGTGAGAACATAAACCCTACCGTGAAAAAATTTTTACGCCATGTCGTCTTTTAGAATTGTTTTCTCGCGAGTTCATAGCCACTGTAAATTAGGTACGTTTACATTAGTTTCATATAATTATTATTTTATCACGTTTATCAGGCTTACTCTTTGACTTTGACTTTTTGGCTTACTTTTTGACTTTGTCTCATACTTTGACTTACTACGTAACATTTGCCACACATTATGTGTACATTGTTACAACTATTTTTAAGAGATGTGAAAATTGACTTGTATCAGGTATGGAGTGGTCACAAAATTTGTAATAGCATAGTTCATTTTTCAAAAGTGTAATTCAGAGTTATATTGTTAGCCCTTTGTAAATTGTATATGTGGTACGAGTTTCATTGATTTTACTTCGCGTCAGCGGCTGCAGTTGCAATTTGATAATTTATAGCACGCGACATTCCATGGAAATCCTGCTTTTTATTTATTTATGCACCCAGCAAGCCATCGTTAGGGTGTGTGGCCGGGGGTGGATACACACCAGAATAACTTCCTCGAGCATCGCGATCGGACAATGTTATTATGGTCGCCTATCGTTGGTGGAAAAAGTGATATCTTAAATCTATCTGTTCTACTGGTAATCTCTCTAATTTTATTAGCAGGATCTCTCCTACCGCATTAAGATGACGCAATAATACATTTTCAATATCACTGCTAAAGAGACCTCCCTCCCATTTACGCAAGAGCTTCAGTCTGTAATTTAACCTTCGCTCCGTGAGTGATCCCAGCCTAGCTACTCTCATATTTTGGATACGCGACTAAGTTCATCATGACAAGGTTTTAAATATCTAGCTTCTCTGCGCTGCACGCGATCTAATTCAGCAACTAATCCCGTATGCTAGTAGCATATTCTATAAGGCCTAACCAGCGAAAGATAACATTTCTCTTCATCCTTTTCATCTCATTTCCCTAACACTCTTCTAATAAATTCTAATTTTGTGTTAGCTTGTCCACATATTCCCCGTATACGTTTCACCCTTGAGAGATTGTGAGTGAGGGTAACGCCTAAGTTTATAATTGAGTCTACACATTTCATTTCGGTGTTCCCAATGCAGCAGGCGTTCGGGTGGGAATTGCTCCTTTTCCAAAAATTCATGACTGCGCACTTTTTTTAAGTTAAATTCTAATGGCCAAGTGTCGAAACAGCATTGTATAGCATTAAGGCCATCTGACAAAGCTGATGTGTCCTCAGGATCACGGATATCACGATAAACCTCACTATCGTCGGCAAATTAGCGTATCTTACAATGGTGGTCCCAGAAGTGCCCGGCATGAGCTGGGGATGGTGGTAGTTGTTTGAAAAATATCACTGTATTAGAAACTAAAATGCCATTAAAATGGGAATAACTAGTAATT
The DNA here is from genome assembly GCF_022747635.1 of Hetaerina americana. NCBI lineage: Eukaryota > Metazoa > Arthropoda > Insecta > Odonata > Calopterygidae > Hetaerina > Hetaerina americana. Next base: position 4,497,759 of record NW_027286941.1, on the reverse strand, counting down.
AAGAATAATTAGGAATAATTAATTAATATTGTAAAATGAGAATAAAAGAGGTCCGATAAAACTTCCCTGGGGAACGCTTGAAGTAACTTCTACTGCATTTGAGCGAACTCCATTTATCATTACTCACGGTACCCGATCATTCAAAAAATCTTTAATCCAGCCCTGGTTATTTTTATTTATGCCATATGCGTCTACCTTTGCGAGTAGTTAACTATGAGATACCTTGTCGAAGACTTTTTTAAATCTAGAAAAAACGCGTCCACTGGAACATTGCTCTCTCCCGATATAAGAATATCATGAACAAAAAGTGCAAGTTGTCTCGCAGGATCTACCTTTTCGGAAACAATGCTGATTTTTCATTAATAGCTCCTGATTATCGAGGTGTCTCACGATCGAACTAGCAACTATATGTTCCATAACCTTGCACCGGTTGGATTTGAGGGAAATAGGTCTGTAATTGTTCGGTTCCTCCTCGTCTCCGTTTTTAAATATTGATGTTACGTTAGCCGTTTTCCATTCTCTGGAAACCTTGTGATCTATTGGTGACTTTTTTCAATATTATTTCTGATATGGCGCAGTTTAGGAAGCTAGATCCTTAAATATACGAGCGGGTATTTCATCGGGCCCGGAGGATGTATTAGGTTTAATATTTTTCAGCAAACGTTCTATCCAATTATATGAGATTTCAATTTCGGGCATCCGTTCTCCGGCCCGATTCGGTAAGCTATCGGAGGTATTCTGTGAAGATATTGATGAGGATGCTTTGAAAGAAGGAATTTATTAAGTTAGCCTTTTCCAAACTGCTGGTTATTCTTTCGCCTTCATCATTTTTGAGTGAATTAACAGTTGACTTACAGTTCCCTGAACTTCTCTGACGTATGACCAAAATGATTTTGGATTTTCTTTTAAAAATTCCGCTAACCTTTCCCTTTTGAATTCACGAAACGCTTTCCGAAATTCATTCTTGGCATTCGCCCTGAATATCTTATAATCATAAGTGATCTCATTCTTTTTGTCGCTAGAGAATTCAACCCTAATATTTTTCATCTTAGCGTGACATAGGCTTTAACGTCGCAATGGTTTTCTAACATCCACGTTGTACCATCTAGGTTTCGTGTTACCTTTTATAAATTTACTGGGAATTAACTTGTTGACTGCTGAGCGCGTGATCTCAAGGAAGTGATTCCTCGTATTCTCAGTATTTCAGTTATTACTGTCTTGCTTAAAACTTTCAAATTGATTCTGTAGCACGCACTTTAGGCTAATAGAGTTCCCTTCTTTAAACATGTAAATTTCCCTTTTAGGTCTCTTATTTCGGACCCCATGCTGTGAAAACTTAGCATTTACTGTCTTGTGGTCACTAATTACTTTATTTTCTATAGTTGAGGCATTTTCGGGAATATTCGTTGCTAACAAATCAAGAATATTATCGCCCCTAGTTGGTGAAGTGACAAGTTGATTCAATGAGTTCAACGTAAAGGACTTCAATAGCGATTCGCAGATATCTTTGTCTTTACTCCCCGTTTTAAAACAATATGTGCCCCAGTCAAGAGATGGGACATTGAAATCTCCACCGATTATAACGTTGCGATCATTTTGTTGGGATAAGAAACATTTGATTTGCTGATCTAATTCTAGTATTGAATTGTCTCTGTTGACTGGCAGTCTGTAAAATGCGCATACATGAATTCTTTTTGATTGACGACTATTAATTGAGCACCAAACGCTTTCCAAACTATTACCCGGAATTACGTCAGCCCTGCTGACGCAAGGATGTTTAACTGCATTCAAGACACCGCCCCCGATTCTATTTGTTCTGTAATTTCTGTAAATTGAAAAGGATTTTGGTAAAATTTCACCGTCGGCATATCAGTGGATTACTTGCTTTCTGTCCCAATAATTATATCTACGCCTGTGCTTTGAATATGGTGATTATATACTGCGATTTTGTTTTTAAACTTCGGCATTTAACCACCAATACAGATAATGTTTCCTGGATATTACGGTTTTGTTTAATTTTTAACGAGGATCGTCTTTTTTATTAATATTGAATCCCTTGTAAAATGTTCCGTCCGATGCTATCTGCTTCTTGTGAAAGAAACTATTGCTAGCACTGAACCTTATTTCATTTAAAGCAACGGTAAAGAAGACTTAAGAGACCCACTATTTGACCTACGTGCTGATCTACAAATGACTGGCTCAGGCTTTCGCCTGAACAAATTTTCAGCCAATGCATATTTAATTATGCAGGATTATGGAGCGTCTGCTCTCCTTTATAGCACAGCTAGATGATGGTTTAAGTCGTAGTTTTAATTGGAGGTGACCGACAGCTAAGGTCATTTGCACCATTCGCGATGGATGGGAAAGGAAGGGTGGAGAGAAACCCGGCGTCGGCATTAGCTTGCTCTAGTCGAAAGGTACCAAGGGGTCCGCAGTTTAGCGTCTCATCCGACGGACGCCTTAACTCACTCGAAGTGCTGTCCACGAAGTACCTCAAGTAGGGATCGGGATACCGCCGAAAAGCGTTGTTGCTGTTGTCTCCAGGATTTGAACCCGTGCCCTCTCGGTGGGAATCCTGTAAGTTTGTCCCCGCACCATCCCGATCCCCATGATGGTTTAAAAGTGTTAAAAGAGAGGGGAGGCACTCTCGAAGGATACTGAATCTGGAAATCCAGTCACTGCTTTTACGGAAGCAAATATTAAAACCACTGCTTCCATTTGGGAGAAGATCGTCGAATAACGGTAAGAGCACTGTCAAAGATATTGGAAATTTCATTGTTCCACCCTCACTTTGCCAACTGAACAAATACGCATCAAACCTGTACCGCGAAATCGCAATTATTTCACTAAAATCAAAAAGAAGTGTTCTTCATCTTCCTCAGAGTTTACGCCTAGTTTCATGTGGCTTTTCCTGCTCTCCAAGTTGAGTAAGCACCTTCGCGGAAGTGTTTTTCATCATCAGATGGAGGCGTAAGCGGACTTAACATGTTTCAATTTGTAACAGCTCTCGTAATACTGGAGTAAAATCAGTGAAATTTTGTACCAATAAGTCGATGGCCACACAGTTTAGTATTACACGGCATTATTAGTCCTCGAGGAAATTGCCTACTAGAGTATTCCGACCCCTCCTCTCCATTGCTGCTGGTGGGAGAGGCTGGAATTGACTCAATGAATTAAGGAAGTGATAGTGCACCACTTGGATAATATAGTTGAATAGCTTTTGGATTATTCTATCCAAATAGGCTTGCAGTATGTTCGCAGTTTATGTCAATTCTCGTGCTTACTTGGCAATCCCCGAGTAATTACTGTTTGATCATCGCCGGTTGAACGATTGGCTGAGTGTTCATGAAGTAACAACGATGTCAGTACTAATATAACTTGGTCAAATTTCTCCATCACGGAATCAGCAAGAACGATTATTAGATCGAATTCTTTCATTTCTACCTTGGTTTTGGCGTGGTTTCAATAAGTCTGGTGATGGTGAAGATTGCTCAATCAAAGGAGTGACATTAGTAAGCATTTCTCCCTTTAAAAGTGCATCAGTGATTGGAACAATTTACCTGGATGGTTTTTAAAAATATTATCCTGTAATTGCTTGGAGCGTCAAGAAGAGTAAAACAATTGTAAATACTTTTTCTTTCTGATGTTTTGATTTGGCTATTTACCTGTCTAATTTCTAATTATGGATTGTTTTAATTGTACCTTACCACCTGACTGATTTCCAAATTGCATTGTATTAATAATAAATTAATTTTTTTAATCATGGTCGCGAAATGTAGTAACTACCGATTTACATTTATTATTTTATGTCGTGATTCAATTTTTAAAGTGACAGCGTTTGAACTGAACGAATATTCGAACCCATGTTGCAGTCGCTTTGAAAAGCCACGGCAAAGTTTCAAATATTTTCAGTCATGTCACTCAAGACAACGAAAATCTCTATAACGGCTCACTCTGGCACCTATATAATGTTTTAGCTGTATAGAGCTGGGATAATTTTGGTGCTTTAAACACGTTCCCGTTGCCTTGGACATTTGCGTGCGGTCTGATTTCGCTTCTTGCCCAGGAGGAACCGTGGTCCGCTCGTACCGAAATGCGAGCTGGCGAGACTTGGGAGGGGAAGACACGCAGACGGCAATGACCTTGAGAGTCGAACCCCCCCCCCCTCCCTCTTCCCCAAAATTTCGTCTCCTTCCCCTCGTCTTCCTTTTCCACTCTTCCAGGGGGACAAAACGGTCCTGGCAACAAGAAAAACAAACTAGTCTTCTCAACCACTCTTTCCTACTTTCGCAAAGCGATATTCCGTTGGTCCGACCTTACTTGCCCAACGGGTAAAGAAAGTAGTCCTAATTAATCCCTCCTTCCCTTCGAGCATCTCTCTACCCGTCTCCCCCTTTCACTGAGCACCCCTTCTCCTTCCCAACCGTTTCCATCTCCCGATAGTCGGTTCGCCCAAAGGCACACCCCTCTATGTTAGTGTCTCCACAACTGCTTTTCTCCTCCCACTTTTCACTGGCCGCTTGCTCCAATTCTTTTTTTCTTTTTGCCTCGTTCTCTAGGTTGGTTGCGATTTTAGGGTCGTGAACCTCTTATATTCCGAGTAGTTCTGTTTTTATTTCTTTGTTGTTGCGTTTCAGCTTAATGCAGGGTGCGTCTTGTCCATCAGAGGATTCTGAACGGATTGCTATTTGTGTAAATGGCTGATTTTCTCATCTCGAATTTGGATCTTGGCCTTGGCCAGCTCAACTACATGTTTGCTTTTGTTTTCTCTGAGCTTGTGAATATCTTCGGTTATGCTACATTCTCCGGCGAGGAATATAATTATATAAAATTACACAAACTCTAAAATAATTGTTTAATAATCTGTAGAAGAATTAATTTGACATACTTTGAAAAAATGGCACTCACTCACTCGGTGTGATTAACTCTTGTGTGTGGTAGGATCAATTATTTGCAGTTTTAACGTGTATTTTCATTGGTTTAAAAAGATATTGTTTTCATTCGCCATTACTCATGGTATAAATGTTCATATATGGGTCAGACGAGCGAAATTTCATAAGTAGAGTTGAAGAACATAAATGAAAAATGGTCACTGATGAACTGCCAATATTTATGGCGATGCATCTGACGAAATCTAGGAATAAATCTAATCTGACGGAGTCCAGGTTGTAACTGGCCCGGACATTTGAAAGTAAAAGCATGGATTGGATGTGCTGGGGTCATTTAAAAAACTCGGCATAATAAGGATCGGCAACTGCGGACGATGTGTCACGCTGTGCAAGGACGTACTCCTGGCGTTGTCCTTCTGTACTTCTCCCAACTCAAAATGACCACCTAATATGTCTCTTCCCTTACCTAACCCACTCCTCCACTCCCCTTTTTCCCAGCCATCATTTTAGGTATGAATGCACGACAATATTTAGAAATTAACTATATCGTATTCGTAGCTTATGACGATATACGTATGTTAAAATCGAAATGCGTCGTGCTTGATACGAAGTCATTTTTACTCCACTCATTGGTATGTTTTCATTTTTGTAACACGGTGTGCATTAAGAAGTGTTGATTATATTATTATTTTTTTATTAATCACCGTAGTGTTGGAAGATGTGGAGCTATTGGCTGTTAAAGTAATAATCTCAAGGAAGAAGATCCTAAGGCCAATAAAAATAATTAAGAAGAACTCCAAAAGTTCTTCTTAATTATTTTTATTGGCCTTAGGATCTTCTTCCTTGAGATTATTACCGTAGTGTTGTATGTGTAGACGTAATCTAGTCGTTCCAAACTTCGGCCTTCATCAGCAAGGATGTACTCCGCGATGAAGCGTTATACTCGGGACGCCGGTTATCGCCGGACCCGGTGGCGGCGGGGTAACGTCCTCGTCTGCCATTCCAAGGGTCGCGGGTTCGATTCCCGCGGGTGAGTTTCCCTCCATCTAGGGCTTGGGTGTTTGTAAATGTGACATTGTTATCGTTGTTAATAGTTCGATGTAAAGGCCTAAATGTGCTGTTTTCGGACTTATACTGAATAAATAAATAAAAACATCCTCGACCTGATGAGAACGTGACGGAGGTGTAAGAATGGAAGACGTGGAGAAGGATGGAAAAAATGAGATCGTCAGTGAGGAAAACAAAGGAAGAAGTTATGGAAATATTATCTCAGGGGAACAGAGACATACATTGAGATAATAAGGTGAAAAAAGGGGATGGAGAAAATAATGAGAGGTGGTGGGGTGTCGAAAATAGTAATAGAGGGGAGCTATTAGGGAAGCGAGGACCCTGGATGTGAAAGAGGGCTTAATGAATTTAATTTACTAAGAATTGAGTAAGGGAATAGTATTAGTCAGAAGAAATGTTGTGGAACATGGCAGCATTGGGTATGGCTTTCAATGACCGCCCAAAACTTATCTTTAGCCGTTAGATTACCTATTAAATATGGCTAAAGGGAAACATGTTGCTCAAGTTAACTACGCGACTTTCAAGAACTAGTTTAGCTGATGGGAAGACCGCCTGTCATTCTGATCACAGCAGATTTAAGGCTTCTCCTCGAGTAGAATGTCGTTCGTAGCAATGGCGCCTACGCGTGGCCTTTCGGAGTGTGATCCCTACTCTCTCTGTCTCTCCTCCTGCTTCCTCCACCCAACGGTCCGTGGATCAGTGGATTTTCTCTCATTTCATTTTGTTCGTTCTCATTCATTACATTCATTTTCCTTTCCTTTCTCTCTTTCTCTGTTCTCCTGTCCCTGCTCCCCTCTGTTTCTTTCCCTCAGCCTCTCTTCCTAGTCAGGCTCCGCGCCAGAAGTGGTGGCCATCGACCACGTAAACTCGAGATTTAAATACGAATTTTTTTGATGATTTTAGCGCTGAACTTAATTTAACCCACCTACGATAAATTGAAATTTTTACTGCGCCATAGTCCGCAGGGGTGTTCCCGTACCTTTGCGTTGTATCTACGCCCCTCTTAGTTTTCCTCTCCCCTTCTACCTTTCCACTTCTTTCCCATGTCTTCTGGATGCAGATGCTCAAGTGGAACGCGGGGAAGGGGATGGATGGTCATGACGGGAGCGTGTTCGCCCGAGGGAAGGGGAGGGGCGCGGGTCGCCGTGGCTTCCCTTCTGGAGATGTTCCCTTTCTCGCCATCGGCGGCGGCTGTCGAGGGGTTGTCGGACGCACACCGGCCGGGCAGCTCCTGCGCAAGTTTCCATGTTGGAATCCGTCCTCGGAAGAGGAGACGGGCGAGAGAGGAAATAAATGCTCCCCTCTCGGCGATTTCGTCTCCCGCCCTCCGAGGCCCCGCACTCGTAACCGCTCAAATGAGGAAAATGTTGCAGATGACGATGGGGGCATTTCTTCAGTCCTACGTCTCAGGTGCCTTTTCCTTTGGAGCAGTGACGTCTTTTAGCCTTTGCTGGCAACCGGTTAAGTTCAGTCCCTGGAACTTTCCAGGATGAAACGCTGCATGAAGTTGGTCGCGCTTAAGTGTACAGGTGTTTTCCACGGCCTAATACCGCTGATCAAAATGTGCTATTTTGACTAGTGGCAGGTATCTTGGGAAAAAATGTTTATAATGGTTATTACGTCTCTGATATTACACTAATTATGCAATTCATTCAACCAGCTTCCATTGATTTTTTAAGTTGTTTTGTAGACCTGAATGTTTCATTGTGCCCCAAACTGTACTTTGCATTTGTATATCATCGTGAATTTGTCCACAAGTTTATCTAGTCTTAAAGTTTTTTTAATTAAATAGCTTTTGATAAATTTTAATTGATGTTTAATTAGCACTTTTAGGAAATTGATACTCAAATTATGGGATTCGTTATTATATCAGCAGAAGCTTCCATAATGTATCAACATTATATTCTAGTTATCAAATATTTTGAAAAGATCAATTAATTGCTATCCTCTAGAGATTGATGAGTCAATCTTTGTGGTGTCTTTTCTCCATCACAACTCGCTCTAACACTAAAATTATGCTAAGCATTATATTTTCTGGGCATATATGATTTGTTATTTTCTTGTATGAACCAAAAATTTAATCATGATATTTTCATTTCTAGATACAGTACCTGTCGTGCCTTTCGAGCTGCTATGACTGAAATCAATGATTTAGCTGGCCAACATGAGGTAGTAGCTGAGAATCTTCAAGCTCAGGTTATTCGGGAAATAAATGTCCTTGTTAAAGACTGTAAAGAGGAGAGGAAAAAGGTGAGACAATTATTGCAGCCCTGGTACTCACGTCAGTTTTCATAAGTTACATTGCTGGACCTAGTATGATTTCTAATATCTTAGAAAGCCAGGTACATTCAAAAATAATTATTTCAGGCTATTATGACATGCTGCCCACAAATTGAAGGAAAAAAATGTCTTGGATCTAGTGGAGATTGAACCTCCTGGCTAAGCTTGTCATTTGGTTTTTTGAAATTTGTTATTTTTTAAAATAATTGATAGAATTAGATCCAATGTCAAACCACAATCAGCCACTATATAGCCAAATTCTAATTACAAGACTTGAAATAAAAATTGTATAGCCATAATATTTCACGGTACAGAATCCATGATGAGGGTTCACATAATTCATCTAACTGGATGATTTCATAAACATATTTTTCATAAGTGGGTCGCGGTAGTCCGGGGGGTAGAGCGTTAGACTGCGGACAGGAGGGTCCCGGGTTCGATTCCCGGGCATGGCACTCTGGGCACCTGCAGCTATGTGACTTTTTGGGTACCAGATTTTCCTGGGAAACCATAAACGGCACAGGGAAAGGAACTGGCCCCCCTACCCTGATGTGTGAATTTCACACGCCATCGGGCTTAGTACTGGGTGAACTCTACCATCACCTACCAAACCGACCTTAGGGTTGATTACTGTGTTTATGGTTTATTTTTCATGAATGGTTTGCTCTAGTTATAACATCCTTGATTTTTCTGAAATATCAGTATCCAACCCCCTTGGTATGGATCCTCTGTAAGGATATTGAGAAAAATTAAGAGAATTTGCTAAATTTTTTCAAATTTTCAGAAAAAAAGTAGGGTAGAGGGAATTATAAAGTTTCAAAATAAAATTGAGAATTCCCAATGTGAATGATGTAACTCACAGTTGTGAGACAATTTCATGGTTGGCATCGGTCATCATGAATGCAAGCCTGACAAAAAGCATAGCCACTTGTAGAATAACCAACTCCTTTGATACCAATGGTAGGTGCAGCAATGAGGTATAATTGACAAAAAGTACCAAATCAAATTGCAAACAAAAGAAAAAATAAGGAAAAAGATGTTAAGTTCATTGGGAAAATCAGGAAAAAGTCTGAAATTGAAATCTAGAGTTGCCAACCTCCCCCTTCACCTCAATTTAATCAGTAATACCAATTGTACCTTTTGACCCTGAAGTAGGCTTAGACATGATTTCGCTAGCATAGAATAATGTATCATTGTGATAAAATCAACTAAAATAATTGAGAAAAACCTGATAATGAAAAACTGAAGAGAAACTAACAGTTATGTGAAAGATGTTTAAGAAATGTTGCAGTTATGTACTGTTTAATGCTAGTGATGTCATTTCAGTTATGAAGTGTAATGAGGCGTCAGTAAGGGTAAAATTACAATAAAGGTTCCATCAGGACCCATAATCTGCAGTAGAAGTTTCAAAAGCTTTGTATGGAGAGCCTCACCTCTCTCTGTTTGCAAACGTTGATACAACTCTTGTTGTTGTTGAGTTCAATGGTGGTGTCTTCACTCTCTCCTTCAGCACCTTCAAGAAGGTTCTCGGATGACAAATTCCCTGGCTGCCCAAATTGCTGCCTTGGAACGGTCCAAGCGTGCGTATGAGAAGTCATTCAAGGAGGCAGAGAGAGCTCTGGAGGCTTTCCAGAAAGCAGATTTGGATTTCAACCTCTCTCGCGCCGAGGTTGAGAAACAGAGAACGAATATGACGATCAAACAGCAACTCTCTGATGAAGCACGCACTGACTATGCGCACCTTCTTCAGCGAACAAATGAAATGCAGGTATGTTTTCGCAGAAAGAATTTTTGGTTTATTTCCATTGATTCCTTTTTTGAATATTGAATTTATCTGCAAAGTTGAATATCATTTGGAGTATTCGGTAATTGATTTGGAGTTTTTATTCTCTCACTTATAGGCCCAACATTACCAGGTTTTAATGCCCGACGTATTTCGGCAATTACAAGAATTGGATGAGAAGAGGGTGAAAAACATAAGGAATTTTATGAAGCAGACTGTAGATATAGAAAGAAAGGTTGCACCAATAATCAGCAAGTGTCTTGATGGGATTGTTCGTTCAGCGGATGAAATAAATGAGAAGGAGGTATGATTTTTTTTTGTTACAGATTATTGTATTATATTTATTTTCAGTGGTTGATTTGAAAAAGGGTCCTTCAAAAGGATACTTGGATAAAAGGATGATTCTCTGGACAATTTTTTATGCCTGTTGAATTTTAAAAACCATCAATTAATGGTAATTTAAATTATCTTTTATTATAATTCGGCTATCAATAAACACAGTAGACAGTAAATTTTGAAAACCACTAGGTAACAATAATATTTATAGTATAATAACAAATATAGACAACTTCCCTGGGAGCTTAACTTGTCATAAATTTAAGTTATCATGCTGCATCTTGGAGTATCCTTATAGTGCCCTGTTCTGGCATTTTTCAATGTTCAGTTTTGAAATGTGCCATCATGTATTTTAAAATATATATTTCTTAGTTATATTGTTCATAGAGTAATTTTGATAATGTTATAATGATTGTCTCAATGTAAATGATGCAATAGAATTAAATGAGGCTTCAAGAGAGAAATTATAGCTTCTTCTAACATTTTTCCCTCTCCCATATATATTTCTAGGGTAAAAAATGTAAGTAGAATCACCTTCATCAACTGTGTTAGCAAATAATACCTATTTTATAAATTCAGCTGTGTTATATGATCTGATTTTTCAACCTCTGCTCCATAGAGTGAATCATTGCCTCTGGATCAAGTGATTCACAGATGGTCCAGTGTATGTAGGCTCTGAAATTTCTCTATGAAGTATTCAAGAATAGGCCTTATTTTATATTGTCTTTTGAACTAAAAATTCTGTCATTGTTACTATGGGACAACCCTTTTCACACTCATTCCAATCTGTTGCTAGGTAATAATTCTCTGGATATGTTGATTACAATGTAAGGGACAATATTCCAAATGTTCCTTCATTGTTTCTTAATGCCCATAATCTACAAAAGATCTTGTTTCATTTTAGCAATGATTATATCTAACCGCTTACCTTTTAGGGAGATCTTTTCAATTTTTTTGTTTTATTGGTTGTAAAGGTTTGAATACATTACATGATATAATAAAAAAAATTTGTTCCCAAGAAATAATGAGACTACAGCAAGGATACTTTCGCAATATTCAAGGACTGATTTCTCTCCCATTAAAAGTAAAAATTTCTCCCAAAATCGACTTTTTCCCACATAGTTGGAGTGCCTGGATCTTCTGCAGTGTCACTAAGATTGTAGTCATATTTACTGGTTATAAGAAAAAAGGCTTTTTAGTTTTTTCTAACTTCACTAGATATCAGAATTATGTCTTCCCATCATATACTCTGATGGCACATCAGATAAATCTTGGGCTCACAAATCTTTTGTCTTTGTCATGTAAAATACTGTCTTTCATGCATGATTTCATACCTATGTACGAATATAATATGAGTACTACTTCTTGCTACACAAATTTGACTCATTATTGATGCACAGGCTAAAGGAAGTGAACAGGTCAACACCTCCTGGAAGAGGCAACTAACCCATAATCCTGAAAAAACCTGGGTGGATCATCTGATCAGATAGCCAATGGTTTTTCTAATTATGGCCATTTATGTTGATGGAACAAAGCTTATTTGCATGTAAAATGCTTAGTGGACAAATGTAATGTGAATGAACATTAGATAAGATTCCAAGCCACTTGCTGAGTTGGGACAGTGTTGAAAAAACATTTACAATAATTAGCAAATTGTTGAATGGCAAGAGAAGTGAAATTATTGGATATCTGATTGCTGAAATATCTTCCTGACAACTCTTGTTGGTTTTACTGCCGGTACATTCTGTAGGAAGTAAAGTGGTTGAAGCAATTTTTTCCGCGTTTTATGTACTGTTCCGTTATTTTGTCATTTTATTCTAAAATCATGATCAAAAATTCCTTATACTATTGAAAAACTAATTTGCTAGTGAAAGTAGTCACTGATGAAAAAAATAGCCGTATGAAAAAATAATTCTGGAATGAATTTGTTTTAATTTGTGTTAACATTGCTTAAGGATATGGAGACAGTGCAGCACTTAAAATATAATTATTTTCTATAACTACCATTTTTTATTGTTATAAATACTTCCACCTATTTCTCTAGAAATCAAATTTTCAATATTTATTTTGGTATTTCATGATAGCTAATCTAAGGTGATATATTACTGGGTACATTATGTGTTGGCATATTGTATTGATGGGAGGATTTCATCTTTTCCTTATGATATCAGGATACAAATTTAGTGATAGAGAGGTATAAGTCTGGATTTTCCCCACCGACTGACTTCCCATTTGAAGACCTGAGTGCATTGCGCAATGGAGGCGATGGGAATGGGATTGGTGTGGGAGGAGTGGGCAGTGCGGGTATTGGTGGCCCAGGAGTTGGAGGCACATTGGCTCCTCAGTCATCTGCCACGCTATCCGGTCACCTCCAGCACCATCCACTCTACCATAAGACGGACTCGGCCACAGTTAAAGGCACAATATCCGCAGGGAAACTTAAGAAGAGAGTTGGCCTTTTTGGGATCTTTGGGTCCAATAAGGTATGTCAAATCTCAAATTATAATTGCTTCCAAGTAGAAACAAAATTGTGAGTTACTTTAAATGACCTCAAATATGTTTTATATTTTATGTTGAAGTTTTTGTTTTTTATTAAAGAAGGGGAGGAGGCAGAATTAGATTGATATTTTGAAAAAATAGGTGTTTTTTAATGATTGGAAAGGTAAAAAAAAATACAATTTTATTTTTGACTGGCTCCTCAAAACTACAGGTAGTGTATTACTTTTTCATATATGGTTTCATAATATTTTGACTCCTTCACCACATGTTCTAAAATGGTTTTGAGTTACTTGGGTAGGCGACCTACTAGTGCCTCATTGCTCTGCTATATGATTTTTTTGGTGTAGGTAGCCCATAATTTTTTTTGTGTGTTGAGATGAAGAGCACTTTTTATATAATGCAGTATCTGTTTGATGAGATGTTAATTAAGCGTTATAGCATATGTGTACATTTTCCACCGTCTTTGTACCAAAGTTGGTGGTTCATAGTGTTTTTCAGTATTATACGAGAAATGCATAGTCGATAAGCACTTTTCAAAGATTGAGCATATCTGCATATTAGAATAATGTGTTAAATGCATTAAAAATTTCTGGCAAGTGATAAAACTACCTGCAGTGGATATTGTATGTAGTTCTCATGTCTTTAACTTGGCAGTAGTTGTTTAATATGAAAACAATTATCAGAATGGCTGATTGAGGGATAGAAGGATTAAGATATTACATTTATAATGTCAGTATTACTTCAAATAGGATTAAGTGATTAGTTATCCTTAGTAAGTAGTATTTTGATGAACAAATGCAGCACAGACTAAGAAGTATCAATTATGATAAATCTCAGCCTTCTTTTCACTGCATAATGAATTTCTTAATTCCTAATTTTAATGAGTGTACAATTATAAAATAGGCGATGGGAAATAGAATAGGTGTGGTAGTCCAGGGATAAAGCATTGGACTATGGACTGAAGAACCTGGGTTCGATTCTTGGGCACACTTCTCTGGGCACACTCAGCTCCACCTAAGCTGTATGATTTTTATCGGGTACCAGAATTACCTTGGAAACCATAGATGGCTCTGGGGAAGGAACTAGCTCCCAACCCTGTCACAAGCAGGTGGGCTTTGTACTGGGTGAACTCTACCATCACTGCCCACCAAACCGACCTTTGGATTAATTGCTATGTTTATGGTTTTTATGGCTTATTTTTAAAATGCAATATATTGAGCCTTGGAAATAGGTTTCCTTCGTCACAACTTGTAAATTCTTTATTGATATTGAATTGAGTTTTAAAAATAATGTTATCATTTAATAATGAAGTACCTCAAGATGCTATAAGTCAATAAGTACAGTAAAAACTCTCGATTTTCCATTCAAATGGGTGCATGATGCTGCAAATGTAATGGAGAAACATGGATAACCAAAATGAGTGAAAAATATGGTCTTTTTATAAACGGATTCAATTCGTACGAATGAAAATAGTTGATTAAAAAGCTGACTGTTTTGTGAAACAAATGAACTCCTCTGTTTCATTCCTGTTTGGTTCAAGTTTTTTAACTTTTGTAAGTACATTTTTTTATAGTTTATCAACTATTTTTATAAGGGTGGAATGATAGTTTTTTACAAGAGCACCTAACTGTTATCAAGTGAATAGTGATACAAATTCATGTTCTTCATATTTGATACCTATTAAAATAATGCAGTGTAGATAATTATTGACTTATTTTTTGCATAGTAATACTATGTCTTTGCTTGCCTTAAGGGAGATTCTTTAATTCTCAGGGATAATGAATGTGAGAGAAACTCTTTTGGGAAAGTATGGCTAGTACAGAAATGTTTAAATTAAAACATGAAATACGCTTGGCAAGTTTTGATTTTGTGGTCAACATTTAAAACTTTTAAGAAAAGCTAGGCCTTTTAAACTTTCATTTTTTTAAAAGAATATCCCAGATAAGAAGTTTCAAAGGGTTTAGTTATCTTTACGATTGTAATTTTTTTTTAATTTTGAGGAGATGAGAATAGGGAATGGCACATAAAATCCACAGAATGGATATTCCACTTGTGGATAACCATGATTTTACAGTAATTGATTAACAGATATTTTGAGGAATCTTTTAATAGTAAGAGATATGCCCATTTTTTATGGTTGATTAATGAGAATTTGTCTGAAAATTAATAAACGGTTATAAGCGGACTTTCTAATTTGTAGCTTTCTTGTATTGTTGATGAACTTACAACTTACTTTGTTAATTAATCACTTAATTATTAATTAGTTTATCATTTTTAAATCCTAGCTAATATAGGAAAAGCTATTTTCATTCAGTTTAAATCATAGAAACTATTATTATTAAGCTATGAACACTAGCAGTTTATTGTAACGTCATTGTGTGTTATTTATATGTTCTCATGATAAGACTGGGTAATGTTGATATTTAAACTGTAATATCAGGTGGCTCTTATTTTTCTCATATTTTTAATGCTTTTATATGAAGGCTAATCTTAGCATTAAAAATCACATTTTTTGTACATATATAAAAAAATGTATTGTCTCAAAGTTTTCTTGGCATTTCTCTGTCTTGACATCATTGCTGTTTTAATTGTTCACTTATTTATTAAAGAATGAAAATTTTATGTTGCTTGTGAACCCAAATTTTTTAGCCAATGACAAGTGAGACTGCAGAAATAGCAAGTTTATTTCACTTTATAGAGTGATGCATTTAAAACTGTACTTTGGCATGAAATATTGATTGCATTATTGATTTCAGTGCACTTTAAGTAGAATATATCCAATTCACTATTTACATGGTGGTGGATAATAGTATGTGAAGTGTTACTGCATAAGCTAGAGGAAGATCTTTAGCAGAACAGAAAAACCATTTGAATTTCGTGAAAATGCATCTTGAAATTTAGGAATGTATCCCATAATATTTGTTACAATGTGTGTATCATGTATCATTATGTGGAATTTTTGCACCATCAGTATTTTTAATATGTTGTTTTTAGTGGTCTATCATTTTGAAGACAACATTTTTAGTAAATAATTTGGTAGTCCAACTTGGGTATCCCTTTAGAGAAAGTAATTTCCTGAATTTTTGGCAAGGGCAAAAGGTTGTGCTTGTATACCAGGCATCACCATTCGATATATTTTTCTCATTTTGTATTATTTAGGGATTTTCAATGAGATTCATTCAGCTGTATATTTTTATCAATCAATCAACCCTTGTCAATTCAAACCCAGTTAATCTGGATAGTAGCATAATTAGGACAGAGTTCAGCCAAGTAGTGCTGGTAGTTTATTAAGGGTTGCTAGAGGCAGGACTGCTGTACTCGGACAAAAAATATGTTTTGCATGCAAGTTTTTCCACATTTGTTTGAAGATAATTATAATATTTGACAAATGCATAATATTCCAGTGACAAATTTACATATGAGAATAAATAATTTATGAAACGTAATTCATTTATTCATCTACATAAATGGTGTCCATTTTTCTGTCATAACACATCTGTCTCACATATATGAGCAATTTTTCTAACTGGTTTTGAGCCTTTAAATATACATAGTTAATAAGCACCAGTTCCTCTTGCAAAAAAAAACTAAACCAAGTTTTGAAAATGGCACCAAAAAGGTTGGCATTGAAAGATAACATTTAACTTTGAGCATCAGTGTAGTTAGAGATTCTTGAGGAACAGAATGTATAGGTTTCTATTGAGGTGAGGAATACTAGATGCACTATATCTGATAAGAGAGAGAAGGTTAAGATCATTCTATTTACTTGTAGGTTTGAATTAAAGTTGCAGGAAATTTAATATATCAGTAATTTAAAATTTTGCTCAAATTTCACATCTAAAATTGATATTTGTCAATTTATGACCATTTAAAGTCGTATATTACAGCAAAAAATTCATGGAATATTTTCCTGGAATTTTCTTGAGCCATAATTCCATTCTGACTTTTTTTGCATACATTCTAATCAGTTTTCATATTTCCATTGTCCCTTAGGACCAGTCTAAATTTAAGTTTATTGAAAGTTAGCTTATTCAGTTAAATTACTCATATTTTAAAATTTGTATGATTAAAATTTCAAAATGTGTACATTAATTTTCAATTAAATATCCAATTTTAAAACTTGATGATGTTTTTCAGTTCTGCATGAGTATCATATAGTTTTAGAATAGTAACTTTGGAATGGCACTGGTGGAATTTTGATTTTGGAAAATGTTTAGAATTATAGAAGGGTTTATTAAAAGTGTTTTAATACAGCAAAAAAAGTTTTACACATTTTCTTAGCAATTTTTAATGGAAAACCTGTTTTCTCTGAGATGTAGAATTTGGTTTTGTAGCTATAATTAATCACCATTTAATTAATGAGGTGTAAAATTATTTAAAATACATTGGTTCTTTGATAAATAAAGTATTTCTTTTTGAAAGTGAAAATCCTGAGAATTCTGAATAAAAATCCTTTGTAGCCAGTTCTGTTTAATTAACTTTTGTTGACAACCTTTATTATTTTCAAAATTATTGGAATCTTATAAGTATATCATTTACATGATAAATATATTATTCAGTCATACATAAAAATGAAGATGAAATAAATAAAAACATTGAGTTAACTGGACTTGATTGTGATGATTCCATTTTGTTTAAAGTGATCTTTAATTTACTTCTAAAAATTGCTTTATCACATTCAATGAGCACAAAAGGCTTATCAGTGGAATGTTACAATTTTGTGGATGTTATTACATTGTAATGTTATGCAGCATAGTAACTCAGGTGTTTCTAGTAATTGAGTCATTTAATGTTTTTTACACAGTGATTGTAGTGTCATTTTACAAGATACTTGATATTTTTATCATAAGTGCCCTCTTATCATTTACTTTTTATCTGTCATGCATTAACAATTTTTTCTCTTTTCTTTTTTCTCACCCCACACACTCCCCATTGGGAAATCATTTTGTTGGCTGGTGACTGATTTTGCACATTCTGTATGTCTGCCCCTCAATTTTTCCAACACCGGACAATTTATGAATAACCACTTCAATTCACTGTTTATCTTTAATTCATTTTGATGAAATATTGCTCTTCTTAAATAATTTCCTATGTCAACTCTGACTCTTTAAATATTCTCAATTCTTTTGTTTCTTTTTAAATTCTCTACCACACTAATCTCTGCGTTGTTTTACCATTTAAAAATTTTCTGACGAACACCAACACAAACACCGTCCAATGTTGAAATGACCTTTTCCCTTGAAATGTGGATGATGCTATTGCTGGTCTTATCTCCCATCATCATCACCGTTCCCGACCCATGTAAGTATTCCTGGCCCTGAAATGAATACAGTTTAACTGTCCTTTTTTCCTTTGATCTGATTTTCTTCTCCAATCTCACCTCCATCAGCAGCACGTTCCTTGTGGCATTTGTATCTCTGGGTTCATTCTAAAAGCTTCCATCTATGTACGCATTTCACCCACTTTTGCTTCCTTTTGTGATATGACATGCTTAGCTTGCTGCCCAAGCAATATCAAAAAATTGCCTTTTTACCTTGTACAAAACGTTTTAAAACATATGTACCTTCTCAGTACATGGTTCTCTTGTAGTGTTAATGCACCAACTCCTAAATATTTGTGTGTTATGTAACTTTATCCTAGTTCATAAAAAAATTCACTTCTGCAAAAGGTTAAGTCGAGTGCTTTGTGATTATTAAATGTTGGTATACTTATTGTTGCACCCTTATTATACTTATTGTTGCACCCTTATAATCAATCAATGTGGGGGGATTGAAAGTGGTAAATTGATTGTGGTCTTGACTATTTTATGTAAAATAATGTGTATTTTATTTGTTGAACATAAGTTAAATAAGTGAGAAGTCATTAAATGGCATTGATACAGTGATTGTTTATGGAATGCTATCCATGGAATATTATGTTTCTGTGGCTTTTTTTTAATGACAACTTAATTCTTTTTGTACAAATTTTCTTAAATGTGTTACTAATATTCTTTGACTTAATGCCTTTCTAGCATTAGTCAGATACAGATAGGATGATTCAATTGTTTGGCATGAACTGCATGTAAGAAATGTGCATGAATGGTTATAATTGATTATTTGATCAGTGTTAAGTGTCAAGGCTAAGTCATTTTGTCCAAATGCTTTTTAATGTTCAGATTTTTATCCTGAATGATTGAACTCAAAATGCATAAAGATGGTCTTTCATATTAATTCAAGAAACTTGTGCTAAAAGTAGACCAATGAAAAACTAAATTTTACTTTTCAGCACTTCAGGAGCAAAAATAGAGCATTGTAATTTTGTAGTTTACCAATTCATGCTCATAGCTTGCTGGATGGTAATTTGGCAACAAGTAGAAGTAGTGACTAAGGCTGGTTAGGAATCCAATTTTGGAAGAGCTAAACATATTACAGTAATAAGTATTTAGTAATTGATTTGTATATGAAAATGAATGTGATATTGTAGCCCTGCAAATGAGAGTTTCAGCGACTGATGGCTAGGTATCAGGTGAAAATTTGGTGGTTGCCGATGACTATGTGTCTAGTTAAATGGATGGATGTCTCAGGATGTGCTTTCAGCTAAATCCTAGCCATGTTCTGCCCCCCTTTTTTTATATAAACCATAGTTGAGGAAGTGAAACTTTAGATTTGCTCATGAAAAGGACCATATAACTATGGCATACATACTATCAGGTGGACCTTGTAGTCCATTATGTAGAACTTTAGCAAATTAGATTTGGTAAATTGATACATAGGCTATATTTTTTTAGTTTTCAGAAACTACATTTAAAACAGTCACTAGCACTATTTTGGCTACTGGGATTGCTATCTACTTGTAAAAAAGGAATAAATACAATGAGTGGAGTAGTGCAGTGGAGCCTGTATAAATAGGCTGTTGGGCAAGTGAAAAACGAGCTAAAGTAGGAATATAGTTTTCTTCACAGGTTTTCCACTGGGTCAATCTTTCAGCTGTCAATATTTTGATGTCTGTGGTTGCCCTCAGGGTGTTGATGCCGGGTCATCATTTTTGTATCACAGTAACCATCTCTCTATCCTGTCTTTAAAAACATCCATGTATTTCATGTATAGCAGGAAATTTTTTGAACAAATGGATGACATTAACCTTGGCTCACTCTTCTCACCAGCCATCGCCAATTTCTCATTGGAGTACTTTGATGGGAGGTCTATCTCATCTGGGAAGCAAAAGCCTTTAAATTTATTCCATTATGTGGATGACACCATCGTCTGGCCCCATGAACCGAAGATGCTGCAAGACCTCCTGGATGGCATGAATAAGCAACACCCTAACATCAAGTTCACTATGGAGATGGAGCAAAACCATAGCCTACCTCCCTCGACATCCTGATCTACCATGAGGAAGATGGAACCCTGGTACACTACCACACATTGCACTGGAGCTGGCACACTTGGACCTCTACTTAAAGGGACGTAGTCACCACCACCAACCCAAGCAGAGAATATTCCTATCCATTCCAGACAGAGATGACATGCCTTTGAAACTCCGGCACCTAAATGTTCTACCAGAAGGAATATATCAAGAGGGTGATCCTTCTGCCCCTGAAAACATATGTTGGTGAAGGCCACTTGAAAGGACCTCCAAGAACAAAGAAAAACAGATTGCTAGAGCTTTTCTTCCATACATCCCCTCCAGCATGAAATAACTCTTGAGGATACTGAGGAATCACCAAACAGACCATTCTCAAGCCACTAGGAATGCAAAGTACCCAAGTCGTCTGAGAGAAGGACCACTTGGGATTCTAAGCTATGTTAGTTTTCCCATGTGAGTGATAGGAAAAGCATCTTCAATAAGATGCCATACATGAGAAACCTTAATTAAGGATCACAGGAAATACATCAGACTGATTTATCCAGAGTAGTCACAAATTGCAGAGCACATCCTCTACTAGAACCATCATAACTTCTTTGATGATGGTAAACTGATTAGTAAATAAAGCAAATATTAGGATCATCTGACAAAGGAGGCAATGAAAATCCTACGTGAAGAAAGACAGTTGAACCAAGATACAGAATATGTCCACTGATAATTGTGGAAGCCTGTACTCCATAAAGTAGAGATGACTAGAGTAAGGAGATAGAGCATGAGCAACAGCCAATCAGAAGTAACCTGAGCCTAAGCAGAGGATATGCTATTATTAGCTGAAGTCCACCGACTTAGGGTAGGTTTTGTGATAGATCTAGGCACTACAAATTACTGTACTCTTAAGCCCTAACTAATTATTATTGGTATGAATGCCCTGAGGATGATGATGAGGATAGCCATTGAGACATCATTGCTGGTAAATCTAACCTTGTGGAAAATCCATGACGACTTCTCTAGAACCATGCTCCGGAAAACACTGAATCCTACAGGAATAAAAAATATTTTTCTTATATCTTAAATGTAAGGTTTGAGTTTAGACATGTAATAAACTGCACAAACGTAATATATAATTTCTAAACAAAAACCAAAAACATAGAAGGAGACTTCAGCCATGGGAATATTTAATAATTGTAAATAATGCACATGTAAGATTGGTTATTTATGCTGGCATTCATCATCTTTTAGTTGTATCAAAATTATATAAACATTAGAGGCTGTCCCTGAATAATATTTTTAAATCAAAGCCCTGTAATTTTTTACAACAGAAGCTGAGGGGCAAGAGAGGTGACGTTTTTAACACAGTAATATATTGTTGACATTTTTATAAAAATATCTGGAAGGTAAAAGTTGGTCCCATTCAATAGACAATGCGATTACAGCATATTTAAAACCCATATATTAAGCCCTTAAGAGCCAACATCACAAAATTATTTGAATAGTGACAGATTTTCATTCTAGTTCAGTGAAAGCAATGATTCATTTTATTTAAAATATATGAAAGTAATTAAGACTTCACTATTGTGCACTTTCTTATTTTTAGGAACATGTTATTTGTTGCTCTTTTACCCAGTTTTGTGTAGAATTAAGTAATATACCATTTTCCTCTCCTTAGAAACCACAATCAATATCCATTTAGGAATTCCCACTTACTGTTACAGATGTCAAAGTGTGCATATTTTATAGTACAAGATATAGTGTAAACTTGTACATGTTAATCATTTGTTTTTTTACATTGCAACACATTCTTGAAAATAGTGAAAGTCAATATATAGTAAAATATACTGTACTAGTGCGTCGGGTTATCTGTTGGGTGATTTTTTTAAGCCAGGAGTCACATGGTGTACTTTTCTTTCTCTCTCTTCCCTTGTCTCCATGCACTCTGTCTCTCAGAAGTTAATTGAAGCGTGTGTTACCATCAAGGTAGGTTTTATGTCTCTTGGCTCATTACCCCATCCTCCAATTTTGCAACATGAATTTTTATCAAGTCCTCCTCAAACTTGATGTGCCCTTATGAATTACTATTAGCATTTGATAGTGCTAGTGATTTGCCTGCTGGTGTATTGCTTCATAGGAGCTTGCACCTTCCTTTTAGGATTTTATCTATCACCATTTTTCAATTTCAACTTCGGTATAGTTTTTCAGACTCTCTTATCTCTAAAAGTGAAAGTCATTACTTTTAGGTGGGATAAATGATTTTCAAATTTAATATGTTAACCACATTGGATTTTAGAATTCAACATGGAATATCATCATAATCCTTTTCAGTTGAAAACCTTGATGCATAAAGGAGTAAATTATAACTTTGTTTTAAATGCCAGGTTTATTCAGCTATTTACAAGGTAAGATAAGTCTGTATCAGGGAATTAAAAATTGATTTAAGAAAAACCTAATGCCCACCATGCACCTCCGGTGAGATGAGAAGAAAGATATATTTGCTTTTTACTTTATTAAGAAATTGTTCTTTTATCATCTTTGTAAAATTGAATTTTGGATTTTAGTGGCCTATTGCATTGAGGTTTTCAATTGTTTCATTGTGTATACATTCATTACTTCCAAGCTACATATGCTATGTTTATAAAGTAATTTTATATGAAATGCCACATTTTTAATCGAGTATTGATTGATACACTAGATTGCTTGTGAAATATTCACGATTACTGTTATAATTGAGTTTGTGAGTGAATTTTCTAATAGAGATCTGATTACTGGAAGTTTTTATTTTCCCATGACTTTTATATTGTTTTAAAATCTTGCATAATATTTATGAATACTGACGACCTGAAAAGTGAATAGAATAAAGAAAAATTATTTAACTTTAAAACTATCGGGTAATATGAGAAGAAACAAATTAAATCCTAGAAACATAATAGTTATATAGGATAGAGTCATCTTTTCTTTTTAAAAATGCACCTTTACTGTAATAATTTCCCTACACAACTCTCTGACCGTTAACACAAAACTACGTGCATGTAGTCTTGCATGGTACAGCATAATATTGCATAGTGGCTGCATTCTAGTTGTATCATGGGAGTATCAAATTCCCCCAAAGGAGTTAAGTGCCACACATTGAGAAGACACTTTCTCCCAAGTTTGTGTCATAAAATCCTGGACCTTAAAATATGGGTATTGGCCTCAAGGAATGAGTATGAGAGAAAAATGTGAGACATTTTCTTGAGAAAATTGGGTGAACTGGGGAAAAGATGTGATAGATATAATTCTGCATAGGAGTTTCAGTGTTTGGTGGCTAATCATCCTAAGGAAGGCATTTGATGCAACATGAAGTCAACCATGTAAATTTAATTTTGCATTTGAAACATGTTGTTTTTCAAATGTATAATATTTCCAGTTGATGAGTTTAAAAAATCATATCATTTAATTTAAGAATGGCATTTTTGTCGTTTTCACATTCCAACATCTGCTGCTGATGCAATGCTGGAGTCCAGTCATTAAAACTTGTACCATGTATACATTACACATTAAGCTAACAAGATAACATGCAATTAAATTTTTTGTAGGTAAAAAATGTTATGATCACCCTTTATGAAAAATTCCGTGGGAATAACAAAGGAGCTTCCTCCTTGGTTTCTACATTAACAGTTTCTTAATTTTTTACCTGCATTAATGTAAATTTTTTGATTGTTATGAAATTGTTTTCAATAAAAGTAGAAAGTTTGTGATTATTATTAATATTGTACGTATTAGAAAGTTCCAATGTTCCATTTTGAAGTATATAAAATATCTATGACCTCCTATTTTTCAAAGAAAAATTAAAAGGTTAACTAACTGAAATGGTCTCCATGTCGTTTGCATTTTAAGTACCATCTTATTGTTTATGAATTAATTGTGTGTACTTTCTGTGCATAAATTACTTTGATGTCCAATGACATAATTCATGAGTGCCTTGCATTCCAAACTGGATAGCAGTTAATCTCTTAAGAATAACCTTACCCCATCAAAGTTCTCTTTTGATTTTCTCTTGGTATACAATTAGACAAAAACTTTTTTACATTCCTAATAACTCCCATGCTCAGAATTCAATGTTCAATTTTAGTTTATACACATCCAAAATGCAGATTTCCTGAAATAAATATTGATACATGCAATATTTCAGACTAAAAATTAATGTTTCAATAATAATCAAGCTCTCTTAATCACAATTTTTTAATTATTTTTTGTCAGTAAAGTGTAAGGGTGATGTAAAGAAGTTAGTATTGCTTATAAATAAAGCATTGTGACAAAGAACTTTACATTGGTGTTCAGGAATACCAGTAAATATTTATAAGTTTTATAGTTTACATAAATTAAAATATTTAATTGCTTATAGGAAATGGAATTAGTCTAAAAATATTAAGTAAAGTGTTTCAATTGATGAAAGGTCTTTTAGAGAAAATTTTTCTAATAGCCCCTTTCATGTTGCATATAAAAAGTTTAATTTTGTATTTATTTACATATGTCACACGTTAGAATTTATTTATATGAGAAACATATGGCAGCATTTACTAATTTAAAAATACATGCAGTAAGTGAATATATACAATCTTATAAAGAAATATTTTGAAGGATCTGGCCTATGTTTATTACTCTAAGGTCATTATTAGGAATAGTAATATTCTTGTGATCTGATTATTCATTCCATTTCCTCAAACAGAGAGAAAGTAGTACGGATAATGTTATTATTCTTGAATTAAATTATTTTTCTATTTCCTTGACCAATTTGTGGAACTGAAAATATTGAGAAGTAGAATTTTGATAATTGTTCGAGTTTAAAATATTATATAGCAGCATGATGTTGGAGTGGTATGTGTTATTCATTTTACGAAACCAATATGCGAGTTTAAGAGTTTCAGGTGATAATTTGTTATATTTAATTTTACTAGCAAACATCTTACGAACAAACAAATCTTACGAACAAACAAATCTTACACACTTTTGTCTTCATGTGAAACATAGTGGTGCACTAATTATATTATAGCTTCCTCTTTTGATCATATTTACACATTGCTTTCTGGTTCCAGCAAAGAGTTTTCCTGCTTATTCTAAACTTGTGTTGATAATAATAGGGGTGCTTAAGGGAGTGTTTGTTATTAATTACCTAATTTTCTTCTGCAAAAGGTATTCCTTTCTTCAGAAAGTTCACTTGCATACAAACAATGCATTGTTCTCATTATGGTGGAATGTTGACTGATTGACTATGAATTAATGTATCAGTTAAGGTATTGATTTACCTTTTTTCACCTTTGGCTGATTTTCTTAGTGTTCCTGATGTTGCATTAAAATTATGCATTAATGTTGGTGGAAGTTTGGTAGTTACGTGAAAATAGTTGTATTTCTGTTCATTATGAAGGCTGTTATTCTGAAGAGGCTCTCATTTCAGCTCTTTGATGTCTCTTAGTTGTAGGGTTAAATAAAAATTTGGCTCTGGAATAAAGTATAAATATTGATTTGTTCCCAGAGCTTATCATAAGCAAAATAAGTGTATGTAGCGGCTACATTTCCATGATAGAATGTGCCAGTTGGCAGTATTTTCTATCACATCAATGATTATAAGATGTTTTATTGCATATTTGTTCTTAAAAAAAGACACTTGACATCCTTTATGATTCTTCAATAATGATTTTATTCCATTAACTATAATTTTATACACAATTGGAAGTGAACATGGCTAGTCGTGGCTTTTAATCCCTCTAGTGTTTTTTGATGAAGATGAGATTTTCAGATGCTTTTGGTAAATGTCATATGCGTATTTCTACTATTTACCTGCTTGCATTATGCATGTGAGCTGTAATATTTGTCAAAAAGGGCATGCTTTTATAACTGGTAGACTATATTATTGTTGCAGATGCTTTCTTCTATTGCCATTGTTTTTCAACCATTAATAGTTTTGTTTGTGTGGCAATATCTGCTAAATAGATTTAGTATTTCATTTTGAAATGTATAGAATATGTTTTGTTGTAAAAACTAAAATAATTTGTGTTACTAAATACTTGAACAAATATTTTCAATTGTGTTTCAACCCTCTAGTTTTGTGATTTCTTTTGAGTTATCCATTAATTAATGCAATTGGAAGTAACTTTGGCTCTCTGAGAGGTGTGTAAAAATCTCATTTGTTTTATTTGTTTACTCTGAAAAGAGACAGTAATTCAGATAATATTTAATCTTTCACATGTTCTTTTTAAATTATTTTAGAGCACTAATATGTTTTTTCTTATAATAATGTGAAGCCTTCAGAGAAATAATATTTATTATATCAAATATCTTACTTGAGACTCTTCAGAATAATGAAAAAAAATCCTTTTCCATAGAGGCCATATAATAGGACTTTGAATAGATTTAATTATCAATTTATTATTTTCATCAAATATGGAGTTTTATTTCTGCTGGATTAGAAGATAATATTTGAACTGGAAATTGTACTGTCATGCATTTACTTTCAAAGTAAATCTTTTCTTTTGATCCTTTTAATATATTATGGAAATTTTTACAAACTCTACTAAAATATATCTGAGCATTTTCTCATTGTATTAATTTGTCCCCAGAACAATCTCTCTACATTGGGGGAAGCAAAGGAGGATTTTGGAGACTTGCCACCTAATCAAAGGAAGAAGAAGATACAGCAAAGGATAGACGAAATTGCAGCCAAATTGCAACAGGAAACTGCTGCCAGGTAAATATATTGGACTTGCCAATTAATGGCTTCTATGCAATTTTGTTTTACATTGATTTGTACGGTTCCATTGACCTAGCTTACAAAAAGATGTTCATAGTTGAATGAAAAAACCAAGTTTAAATGCATAAGAGGACACGAAAAGTATTTTGAAAGAGCATGTATAAAATCTATCAAAATGCCTTAGTAAATAAATGTTGTATAACCACATGTTCACTAAAAACAGAAGACATATTTCAGTTTAAAAGTAATGAGCAAGGTGTATTCAATTAACTCCTACGCTAAAGGTTATCATGGGTAGATACATGGCATTTTTCTATTTATTCTGTCTGCATTATACATTTATACTACATTTACATGTTTTTGAAATTGATGAATCATAACACCATTGAATATGGCTTTTAGTACAAGAGGCAGGACATTTTGATTTAAAATTATTAAAATATTCCACAGGGATGCATTAATGAAAATGAAAGGTGTCTATGAGTCAAATCCTGCCATGGGTGACCCGATGTCTGTGGAAGGACAACTTCATGAGAGTGGTAACCGGTTAGATAAACTTCGGCAAGAGTTGCATAAATACCAAGGATACTTGGCAGATTTGGAAGGAGTTCCAGTTCCTGTTGGAGCCAATGGAAGCAATGGCTCACCACGCTTAATGGGTGCCCAGCCAGGTCCTGCAGCACCTGTGCATGCAAATCGACGAAAGCATCAAGTAAGGAATTTTTCCTGCACCCAAGCAAATTCAATGCATAATTATTATTTATTATTATTAGGTAATCTACCGGTTAAGGTAGGTTTTTGGATGGACATAATTACTAATTAAATAATTTGTGACCCCTAGCAAAACACAACATCCTACTCTACATCAGGTCCCTCTTCAGCTCTGAGTACTTTCTTCCTTTCATCCCGTCCAACATCCCTATCCTGTTCCTTCCCTTTCCTCGTTTGCCTAACATTCTTCCCTCAATTACAGTCTTCAACATTCCGCTGCCGCTCAAAACCCCCTTCATCCACTTTTCCTGCCTCCATAGGATTTCTCTCAACAAACCCCTGTCCTCACCCACCATACTAAGTACTTCCTCATTTGTTTTCTTCTCTGTCCATTTCACCTTCTCCATCCTTCTCCACACCCACATTTCAAAAGCCTCCAATCTACGTCTATCCTCCTGCTTCAATGACCACGTTTCCGTGCCGTATATAGCTACGCTCCACATCAACTTTTTTACGAGTCTTTTCTTAACATCCTTACTCAACATCCCTCTCATCAATTCCCTCCTCCTTGTGAAAGCCTCTTTGCCTAGCGCAATTCTTCTCCTTACGTCCCTACTACTTTGACCGTGTTGATCCAAAACACTTCCGAAATGCGTGAACTGTTCTACCTGCTCTAGTTTTTGCCCTCCTATTTTAATGTTTAGCTTAGCCTTTTTCTTTGTAGAAAATCGCATAACCTTTGTTTTATTAATATTGATTCCCATCCCATACCTGTCGCACTGAATTTCCAATTCACTCAGCAATGCTTGCAGCCCCTTGGCTGACTGACAAACTAAAGCTTGGCCATCAGCAAACCTAACTGATTTTACGAATTCCCTGCCCACTTTCATTCGTACCTCCAGTTCTTCCCATGCCTCTTTAATCATTTCCTCTGCATACAGGTTGAACAGCAACGGGGCAACCCTGCCTTACACCCCTTCCTAACACTGCCCATCCGGACTCCCCGTTTCCCACCTGCACCTGAGCAGTCTGAGACATGTACAGGTTGCGGATTAGCCTCCTTTCCCTCCAATCTATTCCTATTTTCTGCAACATACTCATTAGTTTTTCTCAATTCACTCTATCGAACGCTTTTTTGAAATCTACCAAACAGGTTTGAGGTGGTTTCCCGTTGCCTTCCTCATCTATGCATAAGTTGAAGTTGTATTGTAGCAAATTTTTCTTATGAAGGATTGCATGGTTTGGTAAACTCTATTATGCCTATAGTTCACAATTCATTACCTATATCTAGGGTGCTTTGCTTTCTGTATGCAAATTTTTTTAATTCTGGGTAACTGCGGGATATGCTGTGACAGTAACTTTCTTAAGAGAGTCATCCACTAAAGTGTGAGGAATCTGGGTTTGAATCCCAGTCAAGGCAAATGATTTTTATGCTCTGAAATTATTGCATTGCAGTTTTTATATTTCGTCTCTGTTAAGTAATCACAGTCGCGTAACCCTACTCAGTTTCTAGTTAAAAGATACAGGCCATATTTTTGTAGGATATATGTATGACAGGAATTCATTAAAATCTAGGTTAATTATGACTCATTAAAATGTGTTTGGTTTGGCCAAGTAGGTCAGAATTAATGAATGTGTAAAAAATTCTGTTGCTTTCATTCTACATGAATGAGACAATAAATATTATTGGGATGTCTTTCTCTTTCATCCTCCTCCAGTTGTCAGAAAAACAATTGTTAATCTTTTTACAAATAATTATGATTATTCCTTGAAGCCAATATGTTTATTAGGATTATATTAAAGTGCATGTTTGTTGATAAAAATCTGTTCCTTTGGAAAAAAACCTTTTCTTACTGTGCCATAGAATGAAAGCATTCACCGTATTTTCCCATCGATAACGCACACCTAATGTATAGTGCCCACCCAGAACTTTGTAGTTATCATGAATTTGTTTAGATACCGTGCGTCCAGGGCTTCATAGTTATCTTGAATGTGTCAAGATGCTGCACATCTGTATATACATATATATATATGCATGTAAAAATTATTTATAGTGTGTGTAAAAATATGTCTACATCGGATGTGTGTGTGCAAAAATACATCTATGTTTTGATTTTTTCAATTTTCATTACATAACGCTCATCGTCATTTTTTCGATCATATGCACATTTTTGTATAGATAATGTGCACATTATCGATGGGGAAATACGGTACTTCCATTTGAAACAGCATTATTTTAAACTTGTGATATAAAAAGTATAAATAGATTAATGAGAATGTGTAATTTCTCATGTTTTTATCAACTCCTTTTAGCAGGGACCACCTGGGCCAAATTCTCCTGCCTTGAATGGTCACTCAGGCTCAGAAGATTCCCTCAGTCGAAGTGCTTCTGACTCAAGTGTTTCAAATCCTGCAGCCATGCATCCAGGAGTCAGCCAGAGTGTGGCTAGCCCAGGGGCATCGCACCAACTCCTTTCAAGTCAAGCAAGCAAACAATCAGCACCAGGAACACCTCTTCCTTTACATGGGTAAGGTTTTTGTGGGTTAATTATCTCATCAATGATGGCTGCAAATATTCTCATGTCCATTATACTTCTCTATTCCTCACCCCTCAGCTATTTCAGTCTTCAGGTTTTGCTTTTAACGTTCACATAGAGTAGTAAGTTTGGTATGATAATACTACTACCAAAACAACATCCAGAAGCCGACAACTTTTCAGATTAAGTTGTGGTTGACTCTATTTTAAAAACATCAAATAGTCAGTGAATTGAAGAGTTAGTGTTTGAGATACTCAGAGATTTTGGAAACTAACCACACCTACTTTGTATATGTCAGTGATAAAGATGATTTTCTTGATGAAGTGATGTTAGTTTATTTGTCTATCTAAATTTCATGTTTCTAGGAGCAGTTGCTCTTAAAATTTTATATTGAAGACTATTTTTCTTTTAAATATGGTGTCTAAATCTCTGGCTAAACAAATGATTGGTGTTTCAATCCATTATTTTGTCATCTCATCTGTGTAGTAAGCCATTTTTCAACATCTGATTACTTTCAAAACAATTTTCCCCCAGCTCAGTTTATTTCGATAGTCCCAATCAAAAGGTAAATTACAGATTTGACTATCTATATACAAAGAATAAATTTGATTTTCGAAATGTTATTTGATTCATAATTACTTAGAATTCATTGCCTTGAAAACCATGTAGACTCATTCCAAGTTAAGGATCGATATATTAGAGCCATTGCAAACATTCAGTTTTAATATAAAATATCAGCACAGTGCTATCAGGTTTCCATTCTATTGTGTGCACTTCATTTGATTTATCCACAAATGAGGATTAGGAGCAATGTGCCATCAACTTATATTTTTTCTAGCACTAATTTTAGCCAGTAATTGATAAATTATGAAAAAAAGCATAAATTAATGTTTTCAGATGCTGTATAAAAATTCCATTATCCCTGAGTGTAAAACTTATGCTGTATTCCATTTTTATCCTATGTGGTTTTTCTTCATTGTTAGATGTTGTTTTACTGAAATTGAGAACCATGGTGCTTGGGCAGATTTAACTCTCAATATGTTAGGCTGTAGGTTTTTCGTTTGGCATATACATCATAAAATTTAGTGATGTTCAAAATATAAAAAAAGGGCCCTTCATAAGTTATTTGAATTGAAATTATTAGTTTTAATTTTCATCTTATTGTTCTCCTTTCATAATTTTCTTATTTACCAGGGACTTACAGTTACAATGAAATATCATATCACAACTTGCTTTTTTATTTCTAGTCGTAGTTTTTTTCAGTTTTATTAGTGTTACTTCATTTCTATTGCTTGTTTCAGTTTTGATCATTATTATCTCACTCTTCTGCCTTTCTTTTCCCTGCCCCTTGATCCATTTACCATTCATTCCCTCTCATCCGAAAAACCCTCCTAATTACTTTACCTTACATTTAACCCTTGCTTACCTTTTCATTTGCCTTTAAACACATCCTTCCCCACCCAATCATCCTCTCCACCATTCGCAGGTCCTCCCACAGCCCAGAGTCTGGACTTGGAACATCTCACACAAGTTTACCTGGATCTGAAGGGGAGGATAGGTTAGGAGGCAACAATGGTGGTGAATATTACTATGATGGCACTGATAATGGAATAGAGGAAGCATTACCCCCTCTTGGGACATGTCGGGCTTTGTATCCTTTTGAAGGTGAGATTCTTTGTGTTAACTACCAGACTTTATTTGGACTATCATATATATATGAAGTTCTGATTTACAATGCATCAGGTAAAGATATTGATTCGAAAGTTTGGCATAGATCTAATTAGCTAGATACATTGATGTAAGATGTACTAGTGTTAAAATCATTCATCTCAAAGGAGATGTCCACTCTTTTGGGTGAGGATTCACTATCACTGAGTGATGAAATTATATAAGAGGGAGCTTCTCCCTTTGTATTCACTGGTTTTTATGATAAATGATCCAGGTTGAAAGCTGTAGTGTGCCTTATCAATCAGGAAGGAAGGAATCAATCATCCTAAGCCGTTTCTTTATGGCCACTCATTCAGGAAAAGGTCAAAAATTACTCATTTTCTTAAAAAATTCTTTAAAATATCAGGACAAGGGCTTAATTTTCTATAGGATTTGGGCATATGATATGCAAATTGAGAATTTGTAAAGAGAATGATATTTTTTTCAGTTGAGAGACCAGTTTGTGTCATGCATAGGTCATTGCACATCCAGGCAATAGCAAAAACCAAAACCATGTTGTGCACCTCAGTATTGTTGCATAGTGCCATCTGAAGAAAAACCATGACGTACATACAGTGATGAGGGATGGTTCACAAAATATGTAGCTAATCAGATTCCAAACAGTGGAGAAAACAAACAAAAAAGTATAGTATATTCATTAGGAAAAGTTGGAAATGGAAGTTAGAAAATGAGTGGAGACCCTGAACATGAACATTATGCCTAGCATTGTCGATGAAATTATTGGTTAACATTTAAATTCAAACATAAATATGGCCATAAAAAGTTGATTTCTTAATCGCTCGTGCTTACATTTAAGCTTTGATATTTAAATGTATTCCATTACATATTGTTTATTGGCTGAGATCCCAACTAGGTTGTGGTAGTTAATTTGGATTGATACACATTTTTGTGAAATGATGTTTTAATAAAAATGACTTTAATTTCTAGTACCTTAAAAATCATAATATAGCTTTGCAGCCAATTTAAATTATCTGTAGTAGTATTTATTTTGCTTGCTGTAATTTCTGCAATACATTCCACCTATGGTTCTTTGTTTCCTGAAAATTCCTCTTATTATTCATTGCCAGACAAAAGAAGGCTAGTCTTAAAGCTTCTGGTAAAGCCATTTTAGGGTTTCCCTTACCTTCCATGTGTAGTTTCAGTAAAGAGCAATAGATTATGGTAGAAAATCACTAGCAAGGCAATGTAAAAATTTAATTTTTAATAAATACAATAATTAGTATCAATAAATGAAATTAATCTAGGGCTTAATAACATTGGATTAGAATTGAGTTCCTAATTTGATGTGTGTTAATAGCATTGTAAAGATGCATCTATGTATGCTAATTGTTTTTGTTAGTGTATCAAAATTTTCATAAGTGGCTGGTAATACATTGGATATAGAACTATATGCTAATACCCAAAGATAAGAAGTAGAATAAAGAACATTTTCCTAAGCCCAAATATCCAAATGGATTCACACATGCATGTACTACCTTGATCAAAAATTTCCCGGAATTTATTCAGAAAATTAAAAATACAAGTTTATTCATCTAAATCTATATTGTCCCCTTCAAAGTAATCCCCATCGACTGCAACACACTTATGCCAGTGCTTGATCCAATCCTCGAAACATTTTTTATATTCGGTTTTCGGTATGTCCATCAGTGCTTCCTGCGATTTTTCCATTACTTCCTCTCGGCTGCTAAAACGCGTTCCCCGTAATGGTTTTTTAACTCGATTGAACAGAAAGAAGTCACAGGGAGCCAAATCAGGTGAATTCGGTGGCTGTTGGATGGTATTTGTTGCATTTTTCGTCAAAAAATTACGAATAATGATAGCACTGTGCGACGGTGCGTTATCATGGTGCAAAATCCACGAGTTTTCTGCCCACATTTCTGGTCTCTTTCGGCGAATTGCTTCACGCAAACGTCTCATAACGCCCAAATAATACTCTTTGTTTACTGTCTGGCCTTCTGGCAAAAATTCATGATGCACTACACCGTTGTAATCCATGAAAACCGTCAGCATTGCCTTCTTTTTGGACTGAAAACGACGTGGTTTTTTTGGTCTCGGCTCATTTGGTGAACGCCATTCACTTGCCTGATGTCTGGATTGCGTGTCGTACTCATAAACCCACGTCTCGTCTCCAGTAATGATCCTTTTGATGAATGTGGGATCGGATTCAGCCTCGCAAATCATGTCTTTTGCGACGTCAACACGGTCTCTTTTTTGCATGAAATTGAGGTATTTTGGCACCAACTTTGCTGCTACACGACGGAAACCCAAATCATTAACCACAATGTCTTGGGCGGATCCATAGGCAATGTTCAAGTCCTCCGCTATTTCTCTGATGGTTAATTTGCGGTTATTGACCAACATTTCTTTTACTTTATCAATTTTTTCACCGACTTTCGATGTCGATGGTCTGCCACTGCGTTCATCATCTTCGATTGACTCACGACCACTTCTGAACCGCTCGTGCCACTGGTAAACGACCGTTTTTTTTAGAGAATCGTTGCCGAAACACTTTTCCAACATTTCCAACGTCCGTGCGCCACTAAATCCGTTTTTTACGCAAAATTTAATACAAGCCAACACACACAGAGATAGATGTACTCTTGGCTACGTAACTTTTGCAAATGTCAAGTTATGACACTAAGATTTAAAGGGAATATCAACAACAGATGTACCAATTTAACAAAAAAAACAGAACTCAAATCGGAACGATGGGAGCGGCACACGGTGGTTATTCCGGGAACTTTTTGATCAAGGTAGTATATGCAATTTTATGAAAAATATGAGTGAAAGTATTGAATTCAAATAGAGCTATGAGGTATGAGTCATGGGTGTGTGTATATTTCTCTCATTTATGTCATCCTAATTGGCATGTAATCACAATAAAACATTACAATAGACCCACAAAAAGTCATTTAATGCATTTTTGGGGAATGTAAGGAGAATGCATAAACAGGTTAACCAAGTGACCACCTTCAATAACTCCACAGAAGTAAAGTCTAGATGTGTTCAACAGGGTCAACTTCAATTTGTGATGCTCTATTCTTCATGAAAAATCAGGCAACTTAGTGCGTTTCTAAATTTTTATTTTCTATCCGAGTCCCTTTATTTGGGTTACCCAAGCAAACCTATCTTAAGATGAATAAAAGTGAGATATAGGCTAATGCATAACAATAACTAATGAATTTCTTTCCTCCCCAGCCACAAGTGAAGGATCCATTCCAATGGGTGAAGGTGAGGAGCTCTGGGTCGTGGAACTGGACCAGGGAGATGGCTGGACGAGGGTGCGTCGCCAGGGGCCTTCACATATTGGCAGTGGTGGTGGGAGGAGACGGGCAAGGGGTCGGAGGAGACACAATGGGGGGGATGGGGAGGAGGATGATGAGTTCGATGATGACGATGATGAGGATGACGATGAGAGGGAGGAAGAAGGGTTTGTGCCCACCTCGTACATAGTAACAACACTATTCCCTGATCATCAGCAATCCCAGCAACCCCCAGTGCCACCTCCAATGCCTTGAGGCACAATGCAGCGACGTACGGCTTGGACTGCAGTACGGGCGCTGGTAGACTTCCTTCGGCACATGTTTGGTTGGGGAAGGGTCAGGCCATCGCAGCATTAGGTTTTGGAGGACTAGCTGCCAGTGTCCAACCCTTCCCTTAGGGTGTAAAATCAAAGCAGGGAAATCCTGCCCACGAAAAATAATTCCTCCTAATCAGAGAGGACCTCAAGTGTGAGATTTTGTGTGTTGGAACATCAAGTGAGGTGAGATCAGTCAAATTTTTTGTCTTGAAAATGGAGTTGTGATTGGAAAATTAGTCGTTGGTTTTGTGTGGATCCATATTTCACTATGTCCAAAAGAAATCTTATTTATGTGTAAGTCATTTTGGAAAGCCCTTTGTTACTCGATGGGATAAGATTAGTGTAAATGAATGAAGGAAGTTTCTTGCCAAACGATACATGTATGCCCGTACTTTTAGCCTGTCATGCGGGGTCACTCATATCTGCATGAGGTTCTAAATAGGGGCGCGACCCATTGGCAGTTGAAACAACAGTACTCATCTCTTGTAGTTGATGGGTGAGTTGCCAGAGGTTGTCTAAGTGGTTGTGAAAAATGAGTTGATTTTTCAATGTATTTGAAAATAATGGTAGTGATGTCTTGTAAAGGACAGATTGGTATTTGCTCTGCTTAGCAAATGAAGAAAAAAAAGGGAGTTACATACTTGGAATGCTCCAAAACATCTGTAATTCAGTTGTATATAGCTTGAGGCAGGCATTAGCTACAATCAGAAAAATGAAGAGAGGTTTGCAATTGCTCTACAATCTTCATGGTGGATATGTTCATTAAACATCAGTTAATTGTCCTATTCATTGTAGTCAAGAACAGATACAAGTTGAATTTGCCTATTCCGAGAAATCTTTGAGAAAACCTTATAAGTTTTCTCCAAAATAACATGCAGCTTGAAGATTTACTGAAACTTTTCTCTCACTTCAATTTTCTCAAAAATAGAAAAGTATAATTTTAAAGGTATGATTCCAAGCACAATTTCTGTCCGTGAGCTGGCATTGGAAGTGACTAAGGACATATAAGCACTTTGAGTCAACACATTGACAAATTGAGAGGTGTGAGGTGTGTCAAATCCTGTGATGTGAAAAGAGAAAATAGTTCTCAAAAGACTGCCATTAATTAGTTTTCTCAAGCACTCCATAGGGTTATTGAACAGTGATGTCCAATTGATTTACAATTTTAGGTCAAGGCCGTTAGAAGCCAAAAACCATTGTGGTTATTAGTTGAAATAATGAAAACATACTATATTTTACAAAATTTGCTCAGCTAATTAATAAGTTGCCCCTGAAGTCCCCAAAAAGTGCTCATTTAATTTATTAATGTTTAGCACCGGAAAGTTTTAATCAATATTGAAGTAATTTATGCAATAAAATATTTGTGACCTAACATTACCAAATGAAAGCTAAATAGCTGACTGGGATAAAAAATGCCTTATGCAGAGCTTGGATTGAGTGGACCATGACAGTGAATGTGTTTTTGATGTAATATTGCTGTTTACAAGCAATAATAAGAATGAAAGAGCTGTGAGGTCTTGATGAAGTTCATTGCATCCAAATCCTTTGTTAAGCTAGACAAATTATTCTTTTGATCATCAACTACAGTTTTGTCTAGGGTCATCCCCAGGGAGCAAAATGCAAACGAGTGACTGAGGCGCATTAGTTCATTGTTTGTGCATCTGATGATGTATTCAATGCAATAGGTTCGAAGTATTCATTTTGCCATGAATACACGTTCTCAGTTGTCACTATCCTCTGTAAAACTAAACATTTTTACTCCCAGTCATCATGAAACACATCCTCTTCAGAAACCATACCCATTGAATCTCAGCTGATATCAAAGCAAATGAAACATAAGATAATGAGTGTGTGGTCAATGAAATTGCAGCAAAGGCAGAGATACCTTGATGCCGTCCGTCTTACCTTGATCAGGGGCTGCCTTTCAATTGGTTTTTATTGTCCTGTTAGAACTATGATTTTCTGTGTGTACGCAGTCAGGATTATATTTTTATTAAAAAGATATTGTTTTTAAGGTACCCTTTGTTGACATACTGCTATAGAGCTAAATTGTGGGTGTTAATTGAAATTATCGTATTTGAATTCAATGAGTTTTTTTAAACTTTAAGCAGTTTTATAATGTATAATTGCACGTTAATGTAAAAACATATCAATTGATGAATGTGCCATCAGTTTTCTTGAAAGAAAAAGAAAATGTGGTTATCATTAAGATTAAGGAAACATCGGGGATTGAAAATCAAAATTTTGGGATTTTATCATTGAATTATTGCATATTCCTTGTTTAGGTGTGAAAAAGTTAATTTGTCATGCCGATTATAACTTCTCGTTGATGACATCAATAATGGCACATTCTTGATCAGATTTCATCAAAGTATATCTTCATGTTAGCCATTTTCCTTTAGTAATTTTTTACTAGGTTTATCATCATTTTAATTTATCCACCTGCAACAATTTTTGTCTTTCTTAGTCTGGATGTACAAATTTGGTCGATGGGAGACATCTTTAGCTTGAAGGAGGCTTTCTGGGGAGAGTTAAAATGACTTTTAATGTAATGTCTGTGGTATGTGCTCCTATACCTTGAATTTTCCTGGACAACATTTGTTCATGCATGTGTACAATTTACAGAAAACCTTTAAAAATTATCCCCCAGAATATTTTATCTTTGCATTCCACAGCTAAGAATTTTGCATTATAAAATTAATTGACTTCCATTTGATTAGGAAAACTGCAGTTAAAAAATTTCATTGAATTTAACTGATTTTAATTGATGTTTTTATTGTTGATTTTTTATTTATTCTATATTTTACTGCTTGCCCTATATATTTTTTTATTCCTGTGGTCAAATCAAATTCTTGTAATAATATTAAAATATCAATCATAGATTTAATTTTTGATTGTGGACTTATGCATTCAATGTTAGGTTCACTTTTCTTTTCAAGAATAATTTTGTGGTCAAATCCTCTTCCTGTGACCACACTGTAAATATCTAACATTGCATAGTAGGCTGTTTTGTCTAGTGGCAGTGATTGTTTGTAAAATAAATTTATTTGATATGTGTTATTCCATAAATGCAGTGACAGTTATTAGAGGGGAATTGACTCTATCCAAGCTTATGAGCCTTGTGAGTTAACCGAGGTCAACAGCACCATATGGATATCTATAAAAGTGTTTGGTAAATGCAATAGTCATTTATATAGCTTATTTTTTTATTATGTGATTGTACCAAACAGTTATTGTAGGTGTTTATTAATCTAAGCCGCTGAATTTGTTGCTTAAATCATTTTTGAGTTTCACTCATGCCATCTTTGCCTTATTTAGCTTCATTACGAAAGGTTATTGTGGGATTTTGTTTTGTGACTTTAATCCCACTTGCCTCATCACAGTTGTTCTTAAATTTGGGTGTAGAAAGGCTTGTAAATGTACACCAGTATTTTTTGTATGTGCTGATTGAAAGACATGACTACTGAGGACGGTGCCCTCAAAGCGTGTTAGCTTTGCTCTTGTGAGAGCCCCATTACCTCCCTCCCTGCCACCTTTTTCTCACCCCTCAATAATTTTCTCCTGCCCCTTGTGATGTGTATATTTATCCAATATACAGATGGCTTTTAAATGGGAGGCCATGTGTATCAGCCTCAAGTGAAGGACTCTACCTCAGTGTTTGCAGAGGCCGAGTCTGAGAAGTGGAATAGAAAATGTAAAATGCTGCAATATTCGAAGTGTTTCATGATGTAATGGACGTTTTCTACCTTTTCCCGCCTATATTTCCACTATCTCATCTTCAGTGGGAATAATTCCTATCCATTATATATGGATAAGACTTCATATTATTGGGATATCCTTCTTTAGTCTTTGCTATGCTTATAATTCCAATATCTGATAAATATTGTATATTTAATGAAACTATTAAAAATGAAAAAAAAAATAATGCGGGGAAAGAAAACTTGATGTAAATATGAGTTCCGAGCCTTTATGAGCTTGTAATAAGCTGGAACCTCTTTTTTGTTGTAATATAATATTTTCATTGTTTTTATCCATTTGAGAGTCATTTTTTTCATTGATGTTCCTTTCCTTGTGATTCATTTTCAGGGATTGATTGAATTCTTTGCCATAGAAATGATTTTTATATTGGTTTGGTAAGAAAATATTTCTCAATTTGTTGGCTTATAAATGAATGTATTATTCATTTTATGTTTGATCATTATTGTATCTAAGTCATAGAGAATTCCTGACTCATAATTGGTCTTGTATTATTGATGCTAATTCACTGGTCTCCCAGCAGTAAAAAGATACTATTAAAAATAAGCCTTTTAAAAATCAAGAAAAACCCCGTCCACTGGGACATTGATCTGTCTTGAATAAGATTAACATGAACAAAAAGTGGAAGTTTTGTCTTGCAGGATGTTCACTTTTGGAATCTGCTGATTTTGCATCAATAACTCGTGGTTGTCAAGGTGTCTCACGATTGAATTAGCAGCTATATGTTCCATGACCTTATATGAAATGGATGTGAGGGAAATAGGCCCATAATTGTTGGGTTCCTCTTTGTTTCCGTTTTTGAATATTGATGTTATGTTAGGCTTTTTCTAATCTCCGGGAGCCTTGTGATTTACCAGCGATTACTTAAATTTGTCTTCTAGATATGGTGCAATTTCCGACACTTGTTCCTCAAATATACGAGTGGGTACTTCATCAGGCCTGGAGGATTTATTAGGCTTAATATTTTTCAGCAAACGTTCTATTTCATTATATGAGATTTCAATTTTGAGCATAGGTTGGTCGATTTGGTAAGCAATCCGAGGCATTCGGTTATTCATTGGTGAAGACACTTTGAAAGAAGAAATTTATTACATAAATCTTTTCCAAACTGCTGGTTACTCTTCTGCCTTTATCAGTTTTGAGTGAATCAACCATTGACTTATTTCCCTAAACCTCTCTTATGTATGGCCAAAATGCTTTCAGATTCTATTTCAAATTATCTGTGAATCGTTTCATTTGAATTCTTTTAATGCTTTCCAAAATTTCTTCTTGGCAATCGCCCTAGATAGGGATATCATTCGTTATATTTTTCATCTTGGCATGACATAGCCTTTGATGTCGCAATGCCTTTCTAAAATCCGCGTTGTACCATCTAGGTTCCATGTTATCTTTTATAAATTTACTGGGCCTGAATTTGTTGACCTGGAGCTGGGCATCAAAATAATTTATCTTTTCTGTCTGAACATATTATTTTTCATGAATTCTGACCTGTAAAACTACAGTGCGTCTTATGACCCGGAAAATAAGGTAAGTAGTGGAATCATCAATCATTGGGCTGCTGAGCTTAGGGGTTTGGCGAAAGTTAGAGATAATAAAGATAGAAGGAGTGCCTCTGTACGTACCATGCCCTTAAATGCTCACACTATC
The DNA here is from genome assembly GCF_022747635.1 of Hetaerina americana. Classification (NCBI taxonomy): domain Eukaryota; kingdom Metazoa; phylum Arthropoda; class Insecta; order Odonata; family Calopterygidae; genus Hetaerina; species Hetaerina americana. The sequence goes on along the minus strand of NW_027286941.1, from coordinate 4,456,880 downwards.
TCTCAAAGTCTTTTGATGTATCATACATTTACTAAAATAAAACTTATTAATAAATGCTATTGTTCTGATGCTTACAAATTACAGCATAATTCATCTCAGTTTCGATGTTCATTCTCTAACTGTCCAACATTATTAATCTTTACAAAGTTAGACTTATTTGCACTCTTACAAATTATTACGGAATATCAAAAAGTCAGCACCTATAAATTGAGCTAACAAAGACTCGCAGGTTTGATATCTTTAAAATGGTAAGTAAAATGTGTTATGAGAGGAATGACCACAAAATTGATGTGATGATCATTAACACTAGCAGCTTCCTTTCGGTTTCACTGAAAATTCATTCAAATGCATTAATGATTTCAAAAGGGAAATATTGTGGGTTGAACCCATAAAGCTTACATCTGACCTAAAACTAACATCATAATGCTAAGCACCTCGTGGATAACAGTCATGATAGCGATTTTGCCCAAGAAATTTTGCATCTGTAAAGGAAATGTCCTCAGCTAGACGCTCTCGAGTAAATCGAGATTTTATATTGTGTACAAACAGATTATGAAATTATTAACGACCTTTAGTATGTTTCCCGCTCTCCCGTTCTCAACCTCTCTCTTATCCATTTCCTACTTTGATACCCTCTCTTTTCCACTGACACATCCCCTACCACCGCAGGCAGTAGGCTCTTAAGACACTAGTTCTACGGACCTCTGCCTACCGCAATCCAGACCCATGGCTGACCCACTTCAGGCAACCAGCGTTGAGCCTTTGTCTGCGGAAGTAATGATAATATTTGTGTTATTAATTGATCTAATTGATTCTGAGGATTCCGTGGGAGACAGGTTGGGTTGAGGATTTAGTGACTTGAAGAAAGACGGTTTGGAAATTCTGGACCGAAGAAGGTTTATAAAAATTTCCACCGGATGATTTGAGGGATTGGTTCTTGGAAAGAAACAGGATTGAATTTACGTAGGGCGTCGTGAATGGGTCTGGATATTTGCCGGGGTAACGGTTGCGAATTCCAAAATACCTTCCTCCGGAGATACCGGCCAAAATGCAATACGTCCGCGAGGATTGTCACGTGGTTTACTCTGGGGGTGAATGAGAGGCCCTTGTTCAAAAGAGAAGTTAGGTTTGGACTGTGTGGTGTGGTTTTAAAAAGAATAGATTGTATAAGGGAGGTTAACTCGCAACTCTCTGATACCTCTTCCTACCGGCAAAGACCCAAATCCCGCACTTGAGGAGGAACTCATTGAATTTCTCGCTCCAAACGGGCCCAATGAAGGTCTATCTCTTCAATTGTTCCCGGCTCAACTTTGTGGAAATTCATGTTAATTAAATAACTTTTCTAACTGACTATCAGTGCCTGTCCATATAGCAAATATATCGTCTACATATCGAAACCAACAGTAGATATTCTTGGTACAAATTGAGGGGCCACCTGCTCTATTGTTTTAATTTTGAGTTGAGGGTGGGAGGGATGCTAAAATAGAGACACAATAGTATTTAACAAAGGCAGAGTTGTGTTCGGAGGCGTGTTTTGGGATTGGGAGCATCCCAATCAGGGAAGAATTATTGCATGAAGCCCGGTTGTTATTGATTCTAATATTTAGGGGTGTGGTACATTGTCCAATATAAAAGGCGGGATATAGTTGGCACTTCAGAAGGTAAACTATATTGCTGGAAGTACATGATGAGTAGGAAATTGGTGGAAGAGGGTTAAAAAGCGGGTAGGAGAGGGATGTGGTTCGGGCTTTGAAAATAGGACATGTTTTGCGTCTAGGTTTATTGAAGGGCATGAGAGTGGCTTTGGGACGGGGTGGGGATTTAAGGAGTGGATTGGCTGATTTGAGGAGATTTCATAAGTTGGCGGGGCGTTTGCAAGTAACGGTGGGGCATTGGGGAAAAAGTTTGGTGGTGGATCTATGGTTATTGAGGACAGGGTAGAGGATTGATCTCAGAGACTCTAGGCCAGGGAAGTATGTGGAACAATTCGAAAAAGGGTGGGTTTCAGCGGTGGAGGAAGTTTTGGGAGTGTAAGCATGTCTTCGGATTCTTTTGTTTATGAGGGATTCTGGATAACCTCGTTGGAGGTGGGAATGGTGTAGATTTGAGAGGAATTCATCGAGGTGATTGCAGCTTCTGTGTCATTTTAGGGAAAGGGAATAAGGAATGGAGCATATGGTGTGATATGGGTGGCAACTGTTATAATAAGCATTAATAAAGTATTGTTTGTTGGTCGGTTTTATATGTACAGAGGTGTCGAATTTTTTGCCTATTAATGATACATTCACATCTAGAAAGGCGATTTGGGAGGAGGAAACAGTAAAATTGAAGGAGACAGAGGACGAAGCATTGGTGTCGGAAATGAACGTTTTCAGGTAACCAGTATCATGTGGCCAGGGAAGGCAAATATCATCGATATATCTGAGCCACAATAGAGGCTTCAGGGGTGATTTTATCAGAATTTTTTTCTCAGCGAGACCAAGAAAGAGGTTTGCATAGGAAGGGCTGAACCTGCTGTCCATGGCACAAACTTTGATCTGCAAGTAGAATTTTATTTTAAAGGAGAAGAAATTACGGGTGAGGATTAAGTCGGAAAGGCTAAGGAGAAATTCAGTGCTGGGTATGCGTGGCTTAGGGCGTTGGGAGAGGTAGCATTGGAAAGCGGAGAGACGTTCTGAGTGGGAAATGGATGTGGAATCAACGGTAACCATGGTAATCGCGGTATCTGGAGGGAGGGAGGTTGATTTTAGCCTTTCCAGGAAATTGCACGAATATTTATGACTGGCGGTAGGGAGTGGACTATAGGCTGCAGGCAGTGGTCTACAAATGCAGAGATTCTTTCCGTCGGGAAGTTACAGGAGGATGAAGTCGGACGACCGGGATTGCCATGTTAATGGATCTTCGGAAAGATATAGAAATGGAGGTTGCGTGGGTGGGGAGGGGAGGGCCATGTCTGAAAGAGATAGACCTTAATTGAATGAAGAATACAATGTATTCTTCCACTGTCCTTTATTCACGTACAACTAGTTTCAACGCTCAAGCCTCATCATCAGGTACAAATTAATCAAGTCGCAGTCCATTTATATACCATTCATGAGGGAGAGGAGGGGTGGGTGAGAGAGGGGGGAGAAGTAGGGGAAAGAAAATGGGGTTGCGATTGGCGTTGATGGGGAGGGGGGATAGGGGTGTTAAGCGTCAGGAAAGGTGATTGTTGGTTTACAGTGGGGTGGGGGGTTTGTCGGGTCCATCTGTGAAGGAAAGGGGTACTTCCAGGATTGGGGAAAGGTATTCAAACAATAAATCGTTAACCAAATGATCAGTTTTTAAATTCTTCCTGATTTCGAGCTCTTCCCACTGGCCCATCCCCATTCCTTTTTCCATCTGGTGTTAGAGTTCCGGGTTGAAATCACTCCCATGATTTTCTTCCCATAGATGCTTGGCGAAGTGTGATTGCTTGAGGTCACAATTCCTGAAACATTCCTGTGTTCCTCCGCCCGTGTTTTTAATGATCTCCCCGTTTGACCTATATATATATAGCACTACAGTCCCCACAAGTTAACTTATAAACGCCACTTTTATTTAGTGGAAATATTTTATCTTTTGTAGTATTCAAGAATGATTTTTAGTTATTCGTATTGTAAAAAGCTATTCGAAATTTCTCCCTAGGAAAAAGGTTGGCGAACCTTTGTGAAATCAATCCATAATACGGGAGTTTGCACCATTTGTAACCTATTTCCTCCAAATTAATTGGTTTGAACAAAAGATTGTATGCTTTGGAGGAACATTTTATTTGCAGTATTTTGTCAATTAAATTTACTTTGCAGCCATTTTTCATTGCTAAACCTTTAATCGTTTTGAGTTCTTTAACAAAATTACTTTTGGAAAGAGGAATGGCCAACAGTCTGTTTAGAAGGAAATGAAAAGTGGAAAGCTTACGCGATATGTGATGGCGGGACTTGGAGGGGATAATGTGGTTTGAGGTGGTACTTTTCCGAAAAATTGCAAATTCAAAGTCCCGTCCCTTTCTCGACACTGTGATATCTAAAAATTTTATTTGATTATTAAATTCTTTCTCACAAGTGAAATTGATACTTTCGCATTGGGAATTTAGGTTCATAAACTTTTCTGACTGACTATCAGTGCCTGTTCATATAGCAAATGTATCGTCTACATATCGAAACCAGCAGTGAATATTCTTGGTACAAATTGAGGGGCTGCTGAATATTTTACTTTCAAAATCGTCCATGTACAGGTAAGCAAGCAGTGGTGATAACGGGGACCCCATGGCTAATCCTTCAACTTGTTTGAAGAATTCATTGTTAAAATGGAAATAATTTTTTCCCCACTTTAGTTTCCCTACCTTCCCCTTCCATCCAGCGTCTCCGGCTACTTCTGTTACAACCTTCTCAGTTCTTTCCTTATCTTCCTCAAGAAAGGTAGCTTGACCACCGAAAATTCGAAAACTTGTGGGTTTTTTTCTTTTTTTGTGTGGTTTTGTTTTCGTTCGCTAGTGCTAACTTCATATACATTATTGATATATACGAGGGGGGACCCAAAAGTAAAGGGAATTGGGCTGCGGTGGGGAGTGATTGTCCACCCCCCTACTCACTGCATTTAGCTCCCTGTGACTTCTTTTGGTTCCCCAGACTCAAAAAGGACATGAAAAGAAAGCGTTTTGACACTGGGGTGGAGGTAAAACAAAAATCGCTAGAAGGCGTAAAGGACATCCCGATAAATGAATTTCAGAAATGTTTCGAACAATGGAAGCATCGTTTGGGGAAGTGCATTGTGGTCAATGGGGAATACTTCGAAGGTGAACAAAATTTAATGTAAAAATATTGAGAACTAAAGAATCTATAACAACATTCCTGTTGGGTCCCCCCTCGTATTTATATGTATACACACACATTTATATACCATACGATACTTGGAGTGCTTGACTAAATCAGGAATATTTAATTTTTAATTTGAAATATTTCGGTGGTTGAGGTAAATATGTTTGTGGTTGTCGATTACGGATGTCACTAATCCAAATGGGCGCATTCTCGTCAATACCAACAAGTTATATTATGTACTCATTTCGCGTGAGTGAACTTGCCGAAGGCTGTCTTGAAATCTACAAACACAGCATCCACTTACACCAATTTCTGATATTGTGAATAAAAAGACCCAATTCTGAGATTCTGCTTTTCCTAAACTGGCACTCACAGCTGTAGAGTTATGTTTCTTTTGTCGAGAGAGGCAATTACTATCTACGATGCCATATTAATGACAATAACATGTTCTAGGATTTTGCATGATATCGGTGCTAAATAAATTAATCGCTAATTACTGGTATCTTCCCTGTCGTCGCCGTTGTTGAGGGAAGCAATGGGAGTTGGAACAGTTCAACGTTTTTATCTCATTTCTCTGACATGTGACCAAAATTATTTCGGGTTTCCTGTAAATATTCGCATTTCATTTTGTTTTTAAACATTTGTTCGGCGAAGCCGGCTTAGCCGAAAAATTTTAAGAAAAATAAACAAATTGAGCATTGAGAAGTGAAAGATAGGGTCCAATGCTTTCTTAATGATATGGCGGTGAGCTGATATTAAATAGGCATACAAAGCCAGAGCCCAGTGCCTACAAAATACATTAACCAAAATGGTGACTGTGTCGAAAATTAGAGGAATGGTAAACCCTTTCGCCGCTATGGACATAGCTAGTACGTTCACACGTTTGACTGCAGCGAATCTACATTTTCGTCCTCTCTAGGGTGCACTATGTACAAACAAAAACATTTGTCAAAAAAATTATAAAAAATTTCCAGTAAATAAACAAGGCATTTAGATTATTCTATGTCTATTTGAATATATTGGGTCTAAAATTGTCTATATATTAGGTCTAAAATTATCGAGTGCCATTTTACAATTCCACAAATGCGGAGAAGATTATATCCCACGCACAAAACACAAATTAGCCCATTTGGATGGAATTATAGAGTTGAGGTGGCGTATGAGAACCGTGATACTTATTATTACGACGAAACTGGCCGACAAATTTAGGAAGGAATCCTGAAATTGCTTTATCAGTGTCGACGATAAATTTAAAATTCCCAAACAATTGTGTGAAAGCAAACGCTTGTGTAATTTTCATTCTCATATTTAACACTACATGAAAGAAGGTATAAGTTCGCTTTCTGAGAACAATTTGAAGTGGTGTTAGCGCGACCAATACTTGACCCTTCAATGGCCGTGTGCATTCTTCTTATTCCCAAATGGCTAAACGCTCACCTACTTCCCAGACTTATCACCTTTCAATGTGTGGGAAAGTGATCGACTAAATATTTTCCTTTGTTTGCTCGTTATTTCCTCCAGTTGTCCGACTATGAATTCGCTTCGAGACTGGCGCTCCTCACCGTAAGAGTGAAGTCCCAACTACCACGGCACTAAATACCCTTAACCCAATACTAATCCATTCTTTAGCTCTGTACACTTTCTATCTTCAATAATTCCAACCATAATACCCATTCTTTTCATCCCTCTACTTCGCCTCCCCATCTCTGTTACCGTTTCCAGCATGTCATTGCACGTATGTATCTCCTGCCACCACTCGTCCCGCATTCTTCGAATTTCACCAAAAATAAGTCTCTCCTAGAACTCATTGGTTTATTTTCCTTTCCGTCCATTTCATTTTTTTCCATTTTTCTCCACCCCCACATAAAACCCTCAAATCTACGCTTCTCTTACCCCTCGGTTTTATTACTTGAGAATGGAATAGTCAACTTCAACGGCTCTCGGGAATCCATTAATTGAATTTTATCATCTTTATGAACTCTTGGAATACAGGGCAGGAGGATATTTTCTCCTTTAGCCAATACCATCAATTTTGCATCTCGGATAAGGTTTCAGTCGAGTCTTGTAATGCGTGACCCTGCTCCGGTGCAGAGTGAACATGCGTCGACGCCATTTTATGGGAGGTACTCCAGACATATCTGGTGAATCCAACAGATAAGAAACGCTTGTTTAGTGTCTGTCACCCTAACCACCAACACTGGCGTTGCTCCTCCTGGAATTCATTCCAGTCTTATAATTAAATGATGTTAGCTAAGTCGTTCTTAAGAGCTAATATGGCCCATTTTAAAAGTCGATTTTCCTCACCAAAATTGTGAGTCACTTCCAGGTAAACGCGTACGATCAATAGCTGTAAAGAAGATCCTGTTCCTGGAAATCTCACCTGGAATCTCCCCTTGCTGCACGTGAGAGTCTCTTCGACTTTCAGTAATTTTCAACAGTGTATGCGAGTAAACTACTATTGCGAAGGGGGGCTAGGGAAACCCTAAAGTATCCGTATATTAGTTTTACTAGGTGACACTCAAATTACCTGCACCTCAGATTTTATTCATCGGATCGTAAGAAATTGAATTTAAAATTATCAAATGCCTCGCGGGGCTCTGAAGAGGCAAAATAGTAATGTTTTTAAATCAATCAGGGGTGGTAATTTATTTATATTTTATTTTAAAACATTATTCACATACAGCAGTAGCGCCAATTTACAGTAATGTCATTCACGATCTTATTCGCTACAGGAAACAATTCCTATCCTTGGAGAACAACTCAAAGAAATGAATTAAATTCTCCAAAAAAATTACGTTTGAATGAAATATTTTCTGAATATCGAGAAATATGCGATAGAGGAAAAAATATTTAAAAATGTTGTCTATTAGCTACATTTTTGTCCCAGACCCGTGTTTGTACTTAAATCATTTCACAGTTCAATTTATGAATTAATTCATCTAGACGGGCAATTTTCGTTTTTTTCCCATTAAGCGCCAGTAAAAACAAATGTTTCTGAATTCGATCCGCGGCCACGAATTAAAATTTTAGAATGCCTATGTGTTGAAGACAATACCCATCTCTGCCTGTGGCAAATTTTGCCAAATCTAACCATCAAAATTTTATTTAAGATTTTCCATTGCCTTTCATCTAACATCCGAGGCAAAAATGCAAAGACCTCCTTGAGCTTGTTTCTCGAGGCTACAAATAAATCTAGCAGGCTCTTCGTAGCCTGCTGGGCTTACGTGTACCTCGAATATTTAATGAAGTTTCTGTTATGAAGCTCATTACTTATCCACATATCACTGGATACTATGAAGTTTTAATTTCCTTGAGGTTCTCTTCAGAAGACTTTTTAATTTATTTGATACTGATGAAGAAGCTGATCGGCCCGGAGGTCTTCTCCTCCCAATTCATGCTTCTCCTATTCCCATCCACCGCAACGGAGGTTGACGTCACTACCTAGCTTGCCTAGGCCAGCTTCAATATGCAGAAAGGCATGCACTCTGGAAATAATTGTATGTAATTATATTTTACCGTCATTATTTTAGGATAATTAAGTGAAACCAATCTATGTAGTCATAAGTAGTGGCAATAATGTCGAGCGTAAAGAAATACGCAAAACAATCTCAAATTAACAGGTCCAAATTCTTCCTTCAATGTGCATACTAGTTTCGGTTTATTAAGTTATTTTACATTGTTATTTCCAAACACCAGACAGAGCCAATGGCTAAGACTCAGTAATGCTTGATCATATTATCTCCCAATATTTTCAAAATTTCAATTAAAATACATTTTTCATCTTATGAGCGTTTTTATATTTTGTTCAACATGAAATACAATTATAACAAATGAAGGCATAATTGTTTATGTCATCGGAATTTGTTCGAAGACTTCCATTCTAGCATAATTTAAAAGCATTACCTCGTTGTTTGGTTATATTTCGCTCTAATTGATATGTTTGACGTGCTGTTTCTGTCATTTTCGACTTTCCGTATGATGGAAAACAAGATGGAGTCGACGACCACGGTTTGTCTAGCATCTATGGGTGAATTTTATTAGTGAAACCGTGTCTAGCTTTATAAGGCGCGCAGAATTCGGTAGGAGGTACTTCAGTGCAGCTCTTCGATCACTATTTTCCTAGGCTAGCTAGATCCCTAGTCCGAATGCACACTACTCGCCCGTAGTCGGCTACTTAAAATAGCTTTAGGATGATTTTCTGCCTGCCTGAAACAGTTTCTCAGATCACTTTTATTCCACAAATGCCCTCAAATTCTCATTAGTAATTAACGATTACCTTATTTCATCAATGATACGACATTAATAACTAACAATGTCCAAATAGAGAACTTACCTATCGCAAAGTTCTCATTGTGAAGGTTTCCATGGATATGTTGAAAATTCCTTTGTGAAAAATTGACGAATAATCTCCTATCGACGATTAGTTTCCGCTAGTTGTTTCTATCGCATAAAAGTTTCATAATCGGCAAAAGACGCCATACTTAAATGGAGGAAGTTCGCATGTGCCATGCATTGCAACAAGACTCAACCTTGGCTTCAATTGCTCCCACTCGTGTAGATCTAATCTAAATACAAACCGCAATCTGAGGATACCATGAGCTCTTGTTCGCAAATACTGATGGCGAATTACTATTCAATTTTTGCGCAAATTTCTCTTTCAGCCAGTGGGATAGTTGTTTAAATTAAAGTCACTTGGTTCGAAACATTTTGTACTGGTTTGAGCGTCGTAGACAGAAGCTATATTTTTAAAAAGTGCATTACCCATAGTGCTTCATCAATTTGCCACCTCTCTCTTACCACTTCACCACTCCAAACCAGGTCGCTTGCGAAAAACCCGGGACTAGGACAAGGAAGAAGGTTGGTGCGATGACGGAATTGAGAGCTACGACTCTCAGGCGCGCATGACCGACTAGAGGGTTGGTTGGATTCTCGCGCAACGTGAGTTCACGAAAGACGAAGGACAAGATTGAAGCCCGCGGCGCCCCCTCGCTCGCCGCCAAAAACCACCGTGAATGAGGCGTCAGCGCCGAAACGAAAAGTCTGAGTATTAGGCAAGCAGTAAAAGGCTGGAGGTACCCCGTAGGACGATTGAAGAGAGAGAGAGGGCTGGTTGTGGGGTCGCGGGACCATAATGAGAAAAAGTCATTTACTGCCATCTGTCAGCCGCATACGGAACTTCCAGATGCAGAGTATACTGTTGGCCAATGGCCGTGGCGACCAAGACGGTGAATATGCTTTCTTGGATACTGCAACATGGCTCATTTAAATGTTTTATTCCATACTCTTATGTTACTGAATGTAACTAGTAAAATGCTACAACTTATAAATGAACTAGTAATTACTCTGAATCAGGACGGTATAGTAATAATGAGTAATATGGTACCACCTATTCGTTCGAACGTTCCCGCTATTATAATGTTTTCTCTATATTTAGGTATGAGTAAAGAATTTTTTTCCAAAATTGAAAGGCAATCATCTTAACGAAAATAAAAAACGTTGGATATACAATCAAACGAAATGATGGTTCTGTTTTCCCACCCTTATACTCCCCCACAAGGCTGACCAGAGAAACCCGCAGCTTAGGTATTTATTTCCTAGGCAATTGCACTATGTCGCACAGCTGTGTACAATCATCATGGCCGAAAACTCAAGTGTTAATAAGTAAAATTTTGTTTCACTAAAAAAACATGATTGAATATGGTCTTTGAAATGTAACTCGGTATTTATGTCCACGTTAATACTGCAGTATAGTTCATGCAAGCAGTTCATTATTCCACCTACCTCGGCCATTTTTTATTTCTAGCGATTACTAGCGCATGTATTTCTAGCATCGTTTTTTTTCATGGGCGGCTGACACGCGACGGCAGTACGGAGAGTTCCTCCCGTTCCTAAGAACAGGCGAAACAAAATCGGTTGGAGGTATACTCTCGGCCGGCGCTGGCCGATGGTCGGACTGCTCTTCATTCGGCAATCATAGTATAGGTGACGGGAGACCGTGCACTGGGTTCACCACCTGCTCAAACGCAAGGCGCGAATTCTAGGACATTCAATTCTCATGCGCCGGCAAACGGTCGTGCTATAATTGTGTCAGTCATTTTCGACGGGGTCAGTGACGATCTGCCGAAGTTTTCGGTGGCAAAAGAAAAGGTTTAAAAAGGCCTCCTCCATTACATTAGAGTTAACGGGAAAAATATCATAATTTTCGAGTCCTGAAAACAACTTTTGCCTGGCAGCTGCCCCCAATTCTGACGGATCTGACTCTTACTTTGTGAGTAGATATTCCTAAAGATTGAAAACGTTTTCCTTAGCCGGTTGGTTTTTCTTTTTTGCCTTTGCCATTAATATCTTCACTATCCTCTGCCCTCATTTAAAAGTTTTGTGCTCGAGGTATATTTATTTCCTACACAATTTACTCGTGTAAAGTGATCATTATTTATGCATCACCCGTGTATCTTTGTCGTTATCGATGGATGCCAAGATTTACCATTTTCAGATAATTTTTCCGCGAGTTGAACTCGATGAAATCGCCCACGGGAGCCCGGTACACTCGGTTAGATATTAAAATACATCGCGCACTCTTTATTTAGATAACAGCTACAGCTCCCGCGTCGGCTTCTGTCCGATTACATCGCCGAGGAGATAAACATGACGATAAATCGTTGATATATGAAGATTAAAAATATTATCTACCAAGATACATTAGGTTTTTCCATTTCATCATGCAGAATAATCAATATCCTGGGCTACTATGCTACATTAGGTTGAAGTCAAGGAAGGTAAGAGTAAAAAAATAAGTTCATATGATATAAAATTAATTTAAAAATTCTGTCTCCTCTACTTTTCCCTTGTTGTTTCATCATGGATTTTTGCATGCATTGGCTTCATCTTTCATTCAGCACTTAATGACATCTGTCAATAGGGTGAAATTGGAAAATGATGAGGCTGAGACTAACAAATATCACCAACTTCGAAGGATCTCAGATTTTCCTGGTGTATGGTATTCAAGAAGTTATCTCGGGTTTCCCACCGGGTCAGGTTGCAGTACACTGACGTTTCGATGGCTGACTCTGCCATCGTCTTCAGGGTTAAGTTCAGAGCATAAAAAAGGCCTGGTATTTATACTCTCCGCCAAGCCTCAGGTGTACCCTGATTGGTCGGAAGCGTTAATGTGCTCCGCTACGGCCAATAGGGTGCATTTTTTATTTTCTTTAGCACTGGCTTCCAAGTGTTACTGATTTGGAAGCCGTTGTGTCTGTTGAAAGTATTGGCCTTTTTTATGCTCCGAACTTCACCCTGAAGATGATGGCAGAGTCAGCCATCGAAACGTCGGTGTACTGCAACCTGACCCGGTGGGAAACCCGAGAGAACTTCTTGAATCACCAACTTCATTTGTACACTTTTCCAATTCAACAAAACAAATTATAAAAATAACAAGACAACATTAGGGCTCTTATTGTGGCAAGGTTAGGGGGGAGGAAGGGTCAGAGGTCAGTAAAAGAGGTTGTGAGAGGAATGAGAGCAAGTGTTATGTCACAAAGTAGTTTCCCAAGTTTTTATGATATTTCTCAACAAAATAAGTGTCATTCCAGAGTGAGTGGGTGTTTAGGGAATTATAGGCAAATGCTAATAGTTAAAATTGAACTTTTTCTGTGAATGTACATGGACATGTTTGGTTTAATACAATAGATGGTCAGAAATTTGAGATAAATGTGACATTGGAGAGTGAAAGGTCCCCAAGGGTTTTTCATCCTTGGCTTATCAATATTCATACCCTTCATGCTTAAAATACAAACCAATCTTTTCTCCCACCTTATTTCATGCTCATTCTGCATCAACTTTTTAAGTTTTTAACCTAACTTTGACAATAGATTCCAGGAATGAAGATTCCTTCATAAAAATGGCCTCAAAAAGTTCTCTGACTCGACAAGAAGCCATTCAGTATGTGAAAGAAAAGTTGGGGTTTGAAAATATTGAAGATGCAGCCTTGGATTTGGCAACCTTGAATGAAATTCAGAGACGGTTGATGAGTGAGGTACCATTTCAGGTAAATGGAAACTATTGCCACCGCTTTTTTATTAAGTCCAGCAACCTTCCACCTCTCCCACCTCCAATTTTATTGAAATTAACCATTTGCAAAAAATGGGAAAAATCGAAAAAAAAGCTTGTATTATGAAAGAAACCTTCATAAAATTGTCAAGTTTTTGGAATGAGAAACTATTGAACCATTTATGTCACTTTGGCTCTTAACTTTTCACCATGGCCTCTAGTTGACAAACACCTAATTATTTATATTCAATAACTATCTCTCAGAATGATTAAGTCATTCTATTGTGAATAAAATACCAACTACTGTAACAGAAGTAGCTTTGAATCTGATTGAATAGAGCAATCAGCAACTGGATGATGGGTTTTGGGTTCAAATCATGGATGGCAACTTATTATTAACACAACTAAAAACCAGGGACTGTCATTTTCTGGCTACTTTAACATTGAAGGAAATGGAATAAGGTAAGGAATCATCCTCTTACCAGAATGTATGAATTTTAGAGGTTTTATGGCTTGGTTTAGAATGTGCTCTACCCTAGCCTGTCAAAACCAACCTGCAGGTTTATTACCATGGATGATGTTAATATTGACATTAATTCATGAATATGGACTCAATCTGTCGTTCTTTGGATGCCTTCAGTTCACTGACAATCTTCTTTCCCTAAGCCCATACATTAAATACCTTAAACCAATATTTTTCTGTCCACAATCTCCTCATTAAATCATATTAATCCAATGCCTTACTAGAAAACAGATTTAATTATTCAATCTAAATATTGTATAATGACAAGAATTTTGTATTATCAGGGATTCATTTAATTAATTCTAGGGTCAAAATATGCTAAAATGAATACAGACAAATTTAAGAAAAGGAAAATAAGTCCTATTGCCGGGTGAGTAAAATTATATCCTGAATTGTATCATAAAAATGCAACAATCTAATCTGTTTTTATTGATCTTGCATTAGAAAAAGAAATTTAAAGTTGCTTCTCAGACAAATTAGCTGAAGTAGCTTTAGGACATCAATGTGCTTCTTCTTCATCCATTCTATTGTTCATCTAAATTAATGCAACTCTAATGTTAAGAATGTCTACCTTAGGAAGCTGAGATTAAAACAAGGTTAGTCTCAAAATAATAAACTCATTAGACAATGTGAAATGATAAGTTTGTCTATTTTGATTCCTATTGTTAAGGGTACCTCTTCTAAAGATTCCTACACTATGATTTTGTGTGCTTGGCTATAAAATGATTAACTTAGTAGTTCTAGTTAGCACTGTCAATTTTTTTTTCAAATTAAAACACCTAAACAAGTGAATAATTTGCATGTTAAAGTAATAAAAGGATGAAAATGCTTACCTCTCTCTCTCACCTCAGATTTTTTCAATGAATTCACCAATGCATTCAGGCAACTTATTTTTACCACATATTGTAATGCTGTACATTTTGAAATGGTATATGTATTGCTCATTCTAATTAATCTATTTTCATTTGGTGTCTCTCTGACTAACTCCCTTGTAGTAGAAATATATCATTAAATGAATAGGAGCTGCATATGATGTCATGGGTCTTCCTTGAGAATATTTTGCTGATTAGGGGGCTATGATGGAGCTTCTTATGGGTTAAAATACCAATGCACTCTAAATGCTATCTATAAATCTAGTCCTAAGTCAATGCAGCCCAGGCTGCATCAAATTAGGACTGAAGTGTTGGGTAAATGATTGAATTGACAGCTGACGTTAGTGGTCATTTCCCCATGTTAGGCAAATGCTGGTTGTAAATATCACACCAACTTATGAGAACAATATTGGCATAATATTGGTGCATGACATTTCTCCAACAGCCATGGGTTTTGGGTCATAGATAATTCTGTAAGAAAAATGAACAAACTGTAGGAAAATCCCAATTCAAAACAAATTCCTAAATTATTAATGCTCTAACTGAATAAAAAAGGGAAATGCAGAATTTCAATTTGTCTTAAGTGGAACCTGGGTCACCGGAATGCACAAATCTACTACAATGCTTCGTTTAGATTTTTCGGTCCACTTTTGAATTTTTGTTGCTGTTGATTATTGCCTTGTCTGCACTGCTTTCAAGCCTGCTAAGGGAGATACCTTATTCTAATCCAATGATGATTTGCTTCTTGGACTTAAAATTTGTAAATTAGCTGGGTTTACAATAACCTCAGGATTCATTAGTTGTGGGTTTTATTTGGTATTGCTAATGAATTAAAAAATACCATAATGTTCATACATTAATGGCCAATGAATGCATGCCTGCATTATGGGGGTATTCATTAAAATGTTTGGACATTCAGTATTCATGATTTATCAATTGTCATTAAGTACATAAGATAGTGTAACTTTGTGGTAATGAAGTGGGTACTATGCCAATGGTAAGGTTCCAAGTTCAAATGTAGGCTATAACTTTTGAAAACCCTCTCTAAAATGCAAGGGATGTCACATTCTGGTTACTGATGAGAAACTGATTGGTGTCACATCAATGGCAGCATCAAATAAGAACCACCCTGCCCACCCTGTTGTGCAAATTTCATAGGCCTTAGGGTTCATCATTGTTTCAGGGTGATATTTAAACATATGTATATAAATAAAATGTCATTGAACATTTCAGAATGTTTCACTCATATCGATGCCACCCGAGAAGCGCTTCCCAACAGTTGAGGATGTGCTAGCTGATGGGTTATCTCTCCAAGGGGGAGCATGTGCACACAATAATTGGTTCACATGCCTTTTACTGAGAGCTTTAGGGTATGATGCCTACACCATAGCTGCCATATACTGCAGTGAGATAGAAATGGAGGACATGCATATGATGTTGATTGTGAAAGGAGTGGAAGACCCAGATGACCCACTTCAAGCAGATCCACTTTTCCTCGTTGATGTAGCATCAGGCTACCCCCTACCCCATCCTGTACCTTTGCACAGACTACCTGTTACCTTTCCTGAAACTGCTGGCCTAGAACTTAGCTTTGCTAAGTATGGGAATATGATCCATAGATTACATCACAGCAGGGATCCCAATCCAAATGAGGTATGAAGTTTAGGACAACAATGTATCCTATTTTAAATTGAGACTTTTGAACTGAATCACTGAATTTTATTTTTTGATGACATATACATATAGTACAAAAATTGTAATTGTAATACGAAAAGATAGGTCAGATTGATTCATTTCTAGTTTGAAGGAACTACTTAATGTGCGCTACCCTGCAAACATATACATTCTTTTTAAAATCATAATGAAACTATAATGAAATAAATAAGTTGATAGTTAAAATTTTTGTCTTGAGAGTTAGTGCTTCATAGATAAATTTAAAGGCTAATTATGTGTTGATTGATGAATGAAGTTTTGAGGCTAACTATGGAAAATTTCCTGATTTCTTGAAGTTTTTGTTTACTCTTGATATTGATTAAGAAAGAATATGTTAAAGTACAAGGTCGGTCCCAAAAGTAGTAGGACTGAGTTGATTAAAAAAATTTATTGTCATTTATTGTCATTGAATTTATGTTGTAGGGTGGCTGAGGCAGGGTTGCCTTGTTGCATGAGCTCCTGACAGATGTGTGTGTGAGCTTCCTTTTGTTCATCCGGGTGCACTTGTGGCACCAACTTTGCACACAACTTTCTCATGCCTGTATTTTAAGTTAAATCACTTTTAGGTAAGCCATGTTCATCAGAAATCATTAGAACACTTAATCTGTCCCTGTCCAACAAAACATTCACTCTTGCAAGATTTTAGTCACTTTTTGAGGTCAAAGGGCTTCCTGAATGTTTGGCATTTTCAATTCTTCTCTACCCTCCCTAAAAAACTTGTGCCACTCAAAACCACCCGATCTAGCCATGGCTTTATCACTATAAGCTGCCTTGAGCATGTTAAGTCTCTTTCTTAGTTTTGCCCAGTTTCATGAACTGTCCCAATAGTCAGTCCATGATGGAGTGTAACGTGGTCACGTTATAGAGGTTTTGCAAACAAATGATCAGTACCCTGAAAAGGCTGGGAGCCAACTGCCACTGACCCCCAACCTTCCCTTGATACTCACCTCCCTTGAACCCAGCCAGAGAATCTGCCGCCTATCCACCCGTCTATCCAGGAAAAAATAAATCATACCAATTTTGGGACAGACCTTGTACTATTTGAAAAATTATGATAAAATGGCATGAAAGGGCAAATAATTTTATACGACCATATTCCAGAGTAAATAATTGCTTTATATGCACCATAAATAGTAAAATAGAAAGTAGGTACTATACAGAGGCAACTGCATTGTAAAATCATGGTGTACAATATATGTACTTTTAAGTGTTGTTTTTCTTGTCTCCTTAAAGTAGTTGGATGATAATACTAGGATCCAAAATTGTACATATTATTTTCTTTGAGACTATCATGTTTCCATCCACTGCTAATATCATGTACAAGGGTACTACTTTTATGTTAGCAAAAAGGCATGCCATGATTTACATTACTTATCGGTGTTTTTAAATACCGACCTACATACAATTGTTCTATTATAACAAGATCTGTGAATTTACGTTTCTCATTACCAGACACATCCCATTCTGGATGGTTGGAAAGTAATAATGAAGTTCAACACCAACCCAAGGGATCCAGAATCCTTAAAGGAAGGAATGAACAAATCTTTCCTTGCTGACCCACCACTAGACTTCTTGAAGACATTGAGGTTGTTTCGATGGCCACAAGGCAAAGACTGGGCTGTTGCTTTCCATGTTGATAAGCTAATATTTTTTGGTGAAAACATTCCAATATCCCAGAGTTCTACTGATAATAAAATGTAAGCAGTACCTAATTTCCTAAACTAGTACCTAATTCTGTTTATAAATTTATATACAACAAAATAATAATTCTGTCAGTCAGAGCCACAACTAGGGTCTGTGTCATCCATAACCAACATGGATTTTGGTCCCCCCTGATAGAAATTGTATACATTTTTGTGTTATGTAAAATTTGATGAATACAAAGCAACATTTGATGCATAAAATTAATTTTCCATCTAAGCTCATCTCCCTGGGCACAGGGGTCCAGGGAACATATCCTCTAGTTGTGGCCCTGCCTTCAATTAAATTCATCATTGCAATTAGGAACCTATAGCCTGATCTAAAACATTAGTTGTACATATGAATATGATTATGGATTAAGACTTACCAATGCAATGAAGGAAATTGACATCAACACTTCCAGCTGAGTAGATCATTTCTGATGTAGATGAGAGGATACTGTTGCATAGCTGCCCGAAAAAATTAATTATCTTAGAAAAGTGTTTGACCTCCTAGGGACTCAAACAATTAAGAATGAATTAAACTGTCTCTCATAGTAGAGTACACAGAAGTCTGGAGGAGTACAGCACAGAAAGTATGCTGAAGAGGGAAAATATAAAGAAAACTCCTGCTTAAAAACAAAATCTTTGCTTGGTCTTAGCTATACAAATTTAAAAAAAATGACCAGCAAAATAGACTCGGTTCAAACATTGGGATGAAATTTCCATTGAGCCAGAGGAACTACATCTCCAAATTTTGGGATGGTCTCCTCCATACAATTGAATAATTCCAGATGAATTGTGCATTTGGTGCATGTCATACCTCTTCCCCTGCTTCCCTCTTCGACAGCTCTTTGAAAGAAACTATTCTTGGTATTATTCAGACAAATATAGAAGTTGTTAGGGGAGGCGACAACAGCTAAGGTCACTTTGTGCCATTAGGACTGGAAAGGAAGAAGGATGGAGAAAAACCTGGTGTCGGCATTAGCCTACTCTTAGCGAAAGGCACCAAGGGGTCTGCAGTTTAATGCCCCATCCAACGGACGGCATACTTACTCAAAGTGCTCCCCATAAAGTGCCTCACGTAGGCATTGGGATACCACTGAAAAATATCTGCTGCATCAGGGATTCAAACCTGGGCCATGGGAACCTGGACTGTTTGAGAAGCCAGCACATTAGCCACCACAACATCTTGATCCCCATTATACAAATATGATGCATTTACGTGGGAATTTGGATACTCCATGTCAATAACACAAAATATTCATAATACTACTGAAGAAATATCTTCAGAAAAATCAATTAACAAGAAAAATTATTGTAAAATTGAAAAAATCTAATTTTAATTAATATAAATAAATGAAAGGACTAACTTTGTAGTTCCACACAAAAACGATTTATTCACACGACCTGGGTTTCGAAGTAAAACTTCATCGGGTTTATAATGAATCGGTTCCATAAAGTTACGCCAGAAACCATTAATTAATTAATATAAGTACATATAATGTCTAGAATTATGTGCCACTGCTGGGGTTTTTACAATATGCACATTGTTGTTCAGTGGGAACACATATATTTGGCACTCTACTCCCATCCCCAGCTGAGCTAGTGGTAATGTAGGATTTTCCCTAACTTCTGTTGGCAGACCCATGCCACCGGTGGCTCTGAATGACAGATATCACCCTTGAAATAAATTCTAAATGTTTACTCTCTGCCAAAATGCTTGGTAGAGGATATACATCCTCTCAGGAGGAATTATTCTATCTGTTTGACCTCTACAGCTTTTCAATGTGTTGAGGTTAATAGTGCCTTATTAACATTCAAAATCCGGCATGTGCGGCAGCCCAAACAAAATCTGCTCCTTGAGTCAGAGTCTTAGTTACAATTGACAACTTATTTATTCACTATTTAATGCTTTTGCTTTATTCTCTTTGTTTTCCTTATTTGATAGACTTCCTACTTGCCATATTGCAATTCTACTGTCACTTGTAGAGTGTACATACAGGGAATGTAAGGAAACTGGTTAACGCTAAATGAAGGAGACCAACTCAAATGTTCCATTTTAGCTGAATTTTCTGATAACATTTTTCTATCATTGTGAGTTACATAGGTAGGACTGTTTATTATCTCATCCCAAGACAAATATATATTTAACTCTTGTTTTTCAAAAGGCTTGAAAAACTAGCTGTTGAGAAACTAATGCAATGAATGAAATATCAATAACTTACAAAATTCTGAAACCCTGCTGATACAATGCATGGCCCATTGTAAGATGTTTACTCATGTGGAAGTCCATAACTTCCAAAAATCGACTGGATTTCGTTCATTAATGCACTGCTTTTATTGTTATTAAGTTCAGTAATCTCAATAAAAATAGATAGGTAGTCCTAAACCAACAGGTAATTCTAATTGTTAAGTTCAAATGTGTCTGCTCCCGAATCTGACAAGGCAGTTCTGGAACTTCTTGGCATATTAATGGATTATTTGTCTTATTGCTCTAAAATGAGGCGCATCAAGTTTTGCAAGATCAAAAAATCAAGTTTCACATGATTTCACTAAATCCCTCATGTCCTTGTGTATATTAATCCAACACAAGCACTGTACTTCATCCTGGTTTTACCTAGCTAGGGTGACCAACAAGCAGTTCTTTTAACATTTCAACAATAATGATAAAATTTTAAATCTCTAATGATACTAAGCTCATCTTTTAAATAGAAAATGGGCTCTAATTAGCATTTAGCACACCCTGATACATTATCCAAGCAGTTATTATTTTGTTTTTTCACTCTATTAACATGCCATATTCACTGGTTTTTATTTTCATCAATTCCTCATTATTCTCAGTCATAAAAAAATATTGATTAACATATTCACTTGTCATTCAATTCCATTGCCAAAATCAGACTGCTTGTCCTCACTATGGTTATTTAAGTCCTTTGATAATTTGTCTGCAATATAAAATATTTTTTCAGGCTAATAGCTTGCTTCTAATGTAAAAGGCTACAGTTGATACAACATTTTTTTGTAAAAACAATGGGATTTTCTTGCGTGACTTCTTAAAAATTGAGACAAATGGTATGTGATCAATTTCTATATTCACCCCTCTACTGAAGGTAATCTGCATAAACTTCTTGCACCCCAATAATATGCTGAGTATTTCATTCTCAATTTAAGCCTTCCTTTTTTAGATCTCAGTGCCTTTTAAGCATAAGTTATAAGCCTAATCTTTTAAACCAAGACTGCATCTAAACCATACTTATATCTACAGAAAAGGCAAAGGGCTTATTGGGACCATAGTAAGCCAAAACAGGGCCTTTTTTAAACTTATTTGTTAATTGCTCAAAACACCTTTTATGTGCTATTCCTGTCATATATTTAATCATTTTTTAGTAACACCCTCAGTGGTTCAATGACTTCTGAAATGTTTAGTATGACTTTGGAAACATAGATCAGCATTTCTAATATTATCTGTAGACTCATATTCTTTGGAAGTTTACATTAATAGCCTTTATTATTTCACTGTCAACACCTATTCCTTCAGTATTAAACTTACAGCCAAGTTATGTCATTTCTGTTTCATTCAATTGACATTTATTTTTATTTAATTTGAACCCATTTTGCATTACCCTTTGCATTTCCAAGGTCACAGTTTTCTTTGATATCTGCATAGACTCAGCATAACAAAATAGATCATCCTGGAACCTTACCACTCCCTCAATATTTTCAAAAATCTGTGGCACAATAATATATGCACGTGAAATAATTCTTGGGTAAAATTAAAACCATAGTGAAGATTTAAATTTCCATTGACCAAAGGGACCTGCCTAAAACTGGCACAGTCTGAAACTATTTTCATCCAATGGGAGCATACAGAGTCCATGAGTTTGTAGTGAGCTTTGTAAAGTACTGGGCACCCCTAAGTTTGAAGAATATTTCCTCAAAAGTGAAAAATTTAATATTGGAATTGAATATTCCTAGTCATTTCGTTACATCCTTACTCAATATCCCTGCCATCAATTCCATCCTCCTTGTGAAAGCTTCTTTGCCTAATGCAATTCTTCTTCTTATTTCCCTATTATTTGGACCATCTTGGTCCAGAGCACTTCCTAGATAGGTGAAATATTCCACCTGCTCTAGTTTATGAACTCCTATTTCGATATTTAACTTAGCCGTTCTCTTTCTTGAAAACCATGTAACCTTCATTTTGTGTAC